>NC_052243.1:6768298-7110798 GCF_013401445.1 Tripterygium wilfordii | reverse complement strand
GCAATTTTGAACTTAACTTGGTCTATTGGCTTCTTTACCTAACGAAACGATGTCCAAAAGCTCAACTAGCAAGTTAAGACTTCGAAGAACACTAAATAGAGTATAACGGTCAACTTTGATGCCTTAGGAATGCTGAATTCTATGCATAGACAAGTTTTTCACGTTTCTTGCAATGTTGAACTTAACTTGGTCTATTGGCTTCTTTACCTAACGAAACATTGTCCAAAAGCTAAACTAGCATGTTAAGACTTCTAAGAACACTAAATAGAGTATAACGGTCTATCGCGATGCCTAGGAATGCTCAATTTTATGCATGGACAAGTTTTTCACGTTTCTTACAATTTTGAACTTAACTTGGTCTATTGGCTTCTTTACCTAACGAAACGTTGTCCAAAAGCTAAACTAGCAAGTTAAATCTTCTAAGAACACTAAATAGAGTATAACGGTCTATTTTGATCCCTTAGGAATTCCCAATTTTATGCATGGACAAGTTTTTCACGTTTCGTGCAATTTTAAACCTAACTTGGTCTATTGGCTTGTTTACCTAACGAAACGTTGCCCAAAAGCTAAACTAGCAAGTTAAGACTTCTAAAAACACAAAATAGAGTATAACTGTCTATTTTGATGCCTTAGGAATGTGCAATTCTATGCATGGACAAGTTTTTCACGTTTCTGGCAATTTTGAACTTAACTTGGTCTGTTGGCTTCTTTACCTAATGAAACAATGTCCAAAAGATAAACTAGCATGTTAAGACTTCCAAGAACACTAAATAGAGTGTAACTGTCTATTTTGATGCCTTAGGAACGCTCAATTCTATGAATGGACAAGTTTTTCACGTTTCGTGCCATTTGGAACTTAACTTGGTCTATTGGCTTCTTTACCTGACGAAACGTTGTCCAAAAGCTAAATTAGCAAGTTAAGACTTCTAAAAACACTAAATAGAGTATAACATCCAATTTGATGCCTTAGGAATGCTCAATTCTATGCCTAGAAAAGTTTTTCACGTTTCGTGCAATTTTGAACTTAACTTGGTCTATTGGCTTCTTTACCAAATGAAACGATGTCCAAAAGCTCAACTAGTAAGTTAAGACTTCGAAGAACACTAAACAGGGTATAACGGTCCATTTTGATGCCTTAGGAATGCCGAATTCTATGCATAGACAAGTTTTTCACGTTTCTTGCAATGTTGAACTTAACTTGGTCTATTGGCTTCTTTACCTAACGAAACGTTGTCCAAAAACTAAAGTATCATGTTAAGACTTCCAAGAACACTAAATAGAGTGTAACGGTCTATTTTGATACCATAGGAACGCTCAATTCTATGCATGGACAAGTTTTTCACGTTTCGTGCCATTTTGAACTTAACTTGGTCTATTGGCTTCTTTACCTGACAAAACGTTGTCGAAAAGCTAAATTAGCAAGTTAAGACTTCTAAAAACACTAAATAGAGTATAACGTCCAATTTGATGCCTTGGGAATGCTCAATTCTATGCATAGACAAGTTTTTCAGGTTCCGTACAATTTTGAACTTAACTTGGTCTATTGGCTTCTTTACCTAACGAAACGTTATCCAAAAGCTAAACTAGCATGTTAAGACTTCTATGAACACTAAATAGAGTATAACGGTCTATTTTGATGCCTTAGGAATGCTAAATTTTATGCATGGACAAGTTTTTCACGTTTCGTGCAATTTTGAACTTAACGTGGTCTATTGGCTTCTATACCTTAAACGTTGTCCAAAAGCTAAACTAGCAAGTTAAATCTTCCAAGAACACTAAATAGAGTATAACGGTCTATTTTGATGCCTTAGGAATGCTCAATTCTACGCGTGGATAAGTTTTTCACGTTTCTTGCAATTTTGAACTTAACTTCGTATACTGGCTTCTTTACCTAACGAAACGTTGTCCAAAAGGTAAACTAGCAAGTTAAGACTTCTAAGAACACTAAATAGAGTATATCGGTCTATTTTGGTGCCTTAGGAATTCTCAATTTTATGCATAGACAAGTTTTTCACGTTTCGTGCAATTTTAAACTTAACTTGGTCTATTGGCTTGTTTACCTAACGAAACGTTGTCCAAAAGCTAAACTAGCAAGTTAAGACTTCTAAAAACACTAAATAGAGTATAACTGTCTATTTTGATGGCTTGGGAATGCTCAATTCTATGCATAGACAAGTTTTTTCACGTTTCTGGCAATTTTGAACTTAACTTGGTCTGTTGGCTTCTTTACCTAATGAAACAATGTCCAAAAGATGAACTAGCATGTTAAGACTTCCAAGAACACTAAATAGAGTGTAACGGTCTATTTGGATGCCTTAGAAATGCTCAATTGTATGCCTAGACAAGTTTTTCATGTTTCGTGCAATTTCGAACTTAACTTGGTCTATTCGCTTCTTTACCTAACGAAACGTTGTCCAAAAGCCAAACTAGCATGTTAATACTTCTAAGAACACTACATAGAGTATAACGGTCAATTTTGATGCCTTAGGAACGCTCAATTCTATGCATGGACAAGTTTTTCACGTTTCGTGCCATTCTGAACTTAACTTGGTCTATTGGCTTCTTTACCTGATGAAACGATGTCCAAAAGCTAAATTACTATGTTAAGACTTCTACGAACACTAAATAGAGTATAACGTCCAATTTGATGCCTTAGGAATGCTTAATTCTATGCCTAGACAAGTTTTTCACGTTTCGTGCAATTTTGAACTTAACTTGGTCTATTGGCTTCTTTACCTAACGAAACGTTGTCCAAAAGCTAAACTAGCATGTTAATACTTCTAAGAACACTACATAGAGTATAACGGTCAATTTTGATGCCTTAGGAATGCTCAATTCTATTAGCTTGTTTACGTAATGAAACGTTGCCCAAAACATAAACTAGCATGTTAAGACTTCTAACAACACTTAATAGAGTATAACGGTCTATTTTGATGGCTTAGGAATGCTCAATTCTATGCATGGACAAGTTTTTCACGTTTCGTGCAATTTTAAACTTAACTTGGTCTATTGGCTTCTTTACCTAATGAAACGTTGTCCAAAAGCTAAACTAGGAAGTTAAGACTTCTAAGAACACTAAATAGAGTATAACGGTCAATTTTGATGCCTTAGGAATGCTCAATTCTACGCATGGACAAGTTTTTCACGTTTCGTGCAATTTTGAACTTAACTTGGTCTATTGGCTTCTTTACCTAACGAAATGTTGTCCAAAAGCTAAACTAGCAAGTTAAATCTTCTAAGAACACTAAATAGAGTATAACAGTCCAATTTGATGCCTTAGGAATGCTCAATTCTATGCCTAGACAAGTTTTTCACGTTCCGTACAATTTTGAACTTAACTTGGTCTATTGGCTTCTTTACCTAACGAAACGTTATCAAAAAGCTAAACTACCATGTTAAGACTTCTAAGAACACTAAATAGAGTATAACGGTCTATTTTGATGTCTTAGGAATGCTAAATTTTAGGCATGGACAAGTTTTTCACGTTTCGTGCAATTTTGAACTTAACTTGGTCTATTGGCGTCAATACCTAACGAAACGTTGTCCAAAAGCTAAACTAGCAAGTCAAATCTTCTAAGAACACTAAATAGAGTATAACGGTCTATTTTGATGCCTTAGGAATGCTCAATTCTATGCGTGGATAAGTTTTTCACGTTTCGTGCAATTTTGAACTTAACTTCGTCTACTGGCTTCTTTACCTAACGAAACGTTGTCCAAAAGCTAAACTAGCAAGTTAAGACTTCTAAGAACACTAAATAGAGTATAACTGTCTATTTTGATGTTTTATGAATGCTCAAATCTACGCGTGGATAAGTTTTTCACGTTTCTTGCAATTTCGAACTTAACTTCGTCTACCGGCTTCTTTACCTAACGAAACGTTGTCCAAAAGCTAAACTAGCAAGTTAAGACTTCTAAGAACACTAAATAGAGTATAACGGTCTATTTTGGTGCCTTAGGAATTCTCAATTTTATGCATAGACAAGTTTGTCACGTTTCGTGCAATTTTAAACTTAACTTGGTCTATTGGCTTGTTTACCTAACGAAACGTTGTCCAAAAGCTAAACTAGCAAGTTAAGACTTCTAAAAACACTAAATAGAGTATAACTGTCTATTTTGATGGCTTGGGAATGCTCAATTCTATGCATAGACAAGTTTTTCACGTTTCTGGCAATTTTGAACTTAACTTGGTCTGTTGGCTTCTTTACCTAATGAAACAATGTCCAAAAGATGAACTAGCATGTTAAGACTTCCACGAACACTAAATAGAGTGTAACGGTCTATTTTTATGCCTTAGGAATGCTCAATTCTATGCCTAGACAAGTTTTTCACGTTTCGTGCAATTTTGAACTTAACTTGGTCTATTGGCTTCTTCACCTAACGAAACGTTGTCCAAAAGCTAAACTAGCATGTTAATAATTCTAAGAACACTACATAGAGTATAACGGTCAATTTTGATGCCTTAGGAATGCTCAATTCTATGCATGGACTAGTTTTTCACGTTTCGTGCCATTTTGAACTTAACTTGGTCTATTGGCTTCTTTACCTGACGAAATGTTGTCCAAAAGCTAAATTAGTATGTTAAGACTTCTACGAACACTAAATAGAGTATAACGACTAATTTGATGCGTTAGGAATGCTCAATTCTATGCCTAGAAAAGTTTTTCAAGTTTCGTGCAATTTTGAACTTAACTTGGTCTATTGGCTTCTTTACCTAACGAAACGTTGTCCAAAAGCTAAACTAGCATGTTAATACATCAAAGAACACTACATAGAGTATACTGATCAATTTTGATGCCTTAGGAATGCTCAATTCTATTAGCTTGTTTACGTAACGAAACGTTGCCCAAAAGATAAACTAGCATGTTAAGACTTCTAACAACACTTAATAGAGTATAACGGTCTATTTTGATGGCTTAGGAATGCTCAATTCTATGCATGGACAAGTTTTTCACGTTTCGTGCAATTTTGAACTTAACTTGGTCTATTGGCTTCTTTACCTAACGAAACATTGTCCAAAAGCTAAACTAGCATGTTAAGACTTCTAAGAACACTAAATAGAGTATAACGGTCTATCGCGATGCCTAGGAATGCTCAATTTTATGCATGGACAAGTTTTTCACGTTTCTTACAATTTTGAACTTAACTTGGTCTATTGGCTTCTTTACCTAACGAAACGTTGTCCAAAAGCTAAACTAGCAAGTTAAATCTTCTAAGAACACTAAATAGAGTATAACGGTCTATTTTGATCCCTTAGGAATTCCCAATTTTATGCATGGACAAGTTTTTCACGTTTCGTGCAATTTTAAACCTAACTTGGTCTATTGGCTTGTTTACCTAACGAAACGTTGCCCAAAAGCTAAACTAGCAAGTTAAGACTTCTAAAAACACAAAATAGAGTATAACTGTCTATTTTGATGCCTTAGGAATGTGCAATTCTATGCATGGACAAGTTTTTCACGTTTCTGGCAATTTTGAACTTAACTTGGTCTGTTGGCTTCTTTACCTAATGAAACAATGTCCAAAAGATAAACTAGCATGTTAAGACTTCCAAGAACACTAAATAGAGTGTAACTGTCTATTTTGATGCCTTAGGAACGCTCAATTCTATGAATGGACAAGTTTTTCACGTTTCGTGCCATTTGGAACTTAACTTGGTCTATTGGCTTCTTTACCTGACGAAACGTTGTCCAAAAGCTAAATTAGCAAGTTAAGACTTCTAAAAACACTAAATAGAGTATAACATCCAATTTGATGCCTTAGGAATGCTCAATTCTATGCCTAGAAAAGTTTTTCACGTTTCGTGCAATTTTGAACTTAACTTGGTCTATTGGCTTCTTTACCAAATGAAACGATGTCCAAAAGCTCAACTAGTAAGTTAAGACTTCGAAGAACACTAAACAGGGTATAACGGTCCATTTTGATGCCTTAGGAATGCCGAATTCTATGCATAGACAAGTTTTTCACGTTTCTTGCAATGTTGAACTTAACTTGGTCTATTGGCTTCTTTACCTAACGAAACGTTGTCCAAAAACTAAAGTATCATGTTAAGACTTCCAAGAACACTAAATAGAGTGTAACGGTCTATTTTGATACCATAGGAACGCTCAATTCTATGCATGGACAAGTTTTTCACGTTTCGTGCCATTTTGAACTTAACTTGGTCTATTGGCTTCTTTACCTGACAAAACGTTGTCGAAAAGCTAAATTAGCAAGTTAAGACTTCTAAAAACACTAAATAGAGTATAACGTCCAATTTGATGCCTTGGGAATGCTCAATTCTATGCATAGACAAGTTTTTCAGGTTCCGTACAATTTTGAACTTAACTTGGTCTATTGGCTTCTTTACCTAACGAAACGTTATCCAAAAGCTAAACTAGCATGTTAAGACTTCTATGAACACTAAATAGAGTATAACGGTCTATTTTGATGCCTTAGGAATGCTAAATTTTATGCATGGACAAGTTTTTCACGTTTCGTGCAATTTTGAACTTAACGTGGTCTATTGGCTTCTATACCTTAAACGTTGTCCAAAAGCTAAACTAGCAAGTTAAATCTTCCAAGAACACTAAATAGAGTATAACGGTCTATTTTGATGCCTTAGGAATGCTCAATTCTACGCGTGGATAAGTTTTTCACGTTTCTTGCAATTTTGAACTTAACTTCGTATACTGGCTTCTTTACCTAACGAAACGTTGTCCAAAAGGTAAACTAGCAAGTTAAGACTTCTAAGAACACTAAATAGAGTATATCGGTCTATTTTGGTGCCTTAGGAATTCTCAATTTTATGCATAGACAAGTTTTTCACGTTTCGTGCAATTTTAAACTTAACTTGGTCTATTGGCTTGTTTACCTAACGAAACGTTGTCCAAAAGCTAAACTAGCAAGTTAAGACTTCTAAAAACACTAAATAGAGTATAACTGTCTATTTTGATGGCTTGGGAATGCTCAATTCTATGCATAGACAAGTTTTTTCACGTTTCTGGCAATTTTGAACTTAACTTGGTCTGTTGGCTTCTTTACCTAATGAAACAATGTCCAAAAGATGAACTAGCATGTTAAGACTTCCAAGAACACTAAATAGAGTGTAACGGTCTATTTGGATGCCTTAGAAATGCTCAATTGTATGCCTAGACAAGTTTTTCATGTTTCGTGCAATTTCGAACTTAACTTGGTCTATTCGCTTCTTTACCTAACGAAACGTTGTCCAAAAGCCAAACTAGCATGTTAATACTTCTAAGAACACTACATAGAGTATAACGGTCAATTTTGATGCCTTAGGAACGCTCAATTCTATGCATGGACAAGTTTTTCACGTTTCGTGCCATTCTGAACTTAACTTGGTCTATTGGCTTCTTTACCTGATGAAACGATGTCCAAAAGCTAAATTACTATGTTAAGACTTCTACGAACACTAAATAGAGTATAACGTCCAATTTGATGCCTTAGGAATGCTTAATTCTATGCCTAGACAAGTTTTTCACGTTTCGTGCAATTTTGAACTTAACTTGGTCTATTGGCTTCTTTACCTAACGAAACGTTGTCCAAAAGCTAAACTAGCATGTTAATACTTCTAAGAACACTACATAGAGTATAACGGTCAATTTTGATGCCTTAGGAATGCTCAATTCTATTAGCTTGTTTACGTAATGAAACGTTGCCCAAAACATAAACTAGCATGTTAAGACTTCTAACAACACTTAATAGAGTATAACGGTCTATTTTGATGGCTTAGGAATGCTCAATTCTATGCATGGACAAGTTTTTCACGTTTCGTGCAATTTTAAACTTAACTTGGTCTATTGGCTTCTTTACCTAATGAAACGTTGTCCAAAAGCTAAACTAGGAAGTTAAGACTTCTAAGAACACTAAATAGAGTATAACGGTCAATTTTGATGCCTTAGGAATGCTCAATTCTACGCATGGACAAGTTTTTCACGTTTCGTGCAATTTTGAACTTAACTTGGTCTATTGGCTTCTTTACCTAACGAAATGTTGTCCAAAAGCTAAACTAGCAAGTTAAATCTTCTAAGAACACTAAATAGAGTATAACAGTCCAATTTGATGCCTTAGGAATGCTCAATTCTATGCCTAGACAAGTTTTTCACGTTCCGTACAATTTTGAACTTAACTTGGTCTATTGGCTTCTTTACCTAACGAAACGTTATCAAAAAGCTAAACTACCATGTTAAGACTTCTAAGAACACTAAATAGAGTATAACGGTCTATTTTGATGTCTTAGGAATGCTAAATTTTAGGCATGGACAAGTTTTTCACGTTTCGTGCAATTTTGAACTTAACTTGGTCTATTGGCGTCAATACCTAACGAAACGTTGTCCAAAAGCTAAACTAGCAAGTCAAATCTTCTAAGAACACTAAATAGAGTATAACGGTCTATTTTGATGCCTTAGGAATGCTCAATTCTATGCGTGGATAAGTTTTTCACGTTTCGTGCAATTTTGAACTTAACTTCGTCTACTGGCTTCTTTACCTAACGAAACGTTGTCCAAAAGCTAAACTAGCAAGTTAAGACTTCTAAGAACACTAAATAGAGTATAACTGTCTATTTTGATGTTTTATGAATGCTCAAATCTACGCGTGGATAAGTTTTTCACGTTTCTTGCAATTTCGAACTTAACTTCGTCTACCGGCTTCTTTACCTAACGAAACGTTGTCCAAAAGCTAAACTAGCAAGTTAAGACTTCTAAGAACACTAAATAGAGTATAACGGTCTATTTTGGTGCCTTAGGAATTCTCAATTTTATGCATAGACAAGTTTGTCACGTTTCGTGCAATTTTAAACTTAACTTGGTCTATTGGCTTGTTTACCTAACGAAACGTTGTCCAAAAGCTAAACTAGCAAGTTAAGACTTCTAAAAACACTAAATAGAGTATAACTGTCTATTTTGATGGCTTGGGAATGCTCAATTCTATGCATAGACAAGTTTTTCACGTTTCTGGCAATTTTGAACTTAACTTGGTCTGTTGGCTTCTTTACCTAATGAAACAATGTCCAAAAGATGAACTAGCATGTTAAGACTTCCACGAACACTAAATAGAGTGTAACGGTCTATTTTTATGCCTTAGGAATGCTCAATTCTATGCCTAGACAAGTTTTTCACGTTTCGTGCAATTTTGAACTTAACTTGGTCTATTGGCTTCTTCACCTAACGAAACGTTGTCCAAAAGCTAAACTAGCATGTTAATAATTCTAAGAACACTACATAGAGTATAACGGTCAATTTTGATGCCTTAGGAATGCTCAATTCTATGCATGGACTAGTTTTTCACGTTTCGTGCCATTTTGAACTTAACTTGGTCTATTGGCTTCTTTACCTGACGAAATGTTGTCCAAAAGCTAAATTAGTATGTTAAGACTTCTACGAACACTAAATAGAGTATAACGACTAATTTGATGCGTTAGGAATGCTCAATTCTATGCCTAGAAAAGTTTTTCAAGTTTCGTGCAATTTTGAACTTAACTTGGTCTATTGGCTTCTTTACCTAACGAAACGTTGTCCAAAAGCTAAACTAGCATGTTAATACATCAAAGAACACTACATAGAGTATACTGATCAATTTTGATGCCTTAGGAATGCTCAATTCTATTAGCTTGTTTACGTAACGAAACGTTGCCCAAAAGATAAACTAGCATGTTAAGACTTCTAACAACACTTAATAGAGTATAACGGTCTATTTTGATGGCTTAGGAATGCTCAATTCTATGCATGGACAAGTTTTTCACGTTTCGTGCAATTTTGAACTTAACTTGGTCTATTGGCTTCTTTACCTAACGAAACGTTGTCCAAAAGCTAAACTAGCATGTTAATACTTCTAAGAACATTACATAGAGTATAACGGTCAATTTTGATTCCTTAGGAATGCTCAATTCTATTAGCTTGTTTACGTAACGAAACGTTGCCCAAAAGATAAACTAGCATGTTAAGACTTCTAACAACACTTAATAGAGTATAACGGTCTATTTTGATGGCATAGGAATGCTCAATTCTATGCATGGACAAGTTTTTCACGTTTCGTGCAATTTTGAACTTAACTTGGTCTATTGGCTTCTTTACCTAACGAAACGTTGTCCAAAAGCTAAACTAGCATGTTAATACTTCTAAGAACAATACATAGAGTATTACGGTCAATTTTGATGCCTTAGGAATGCTCAATTCTTTTAGCTTGTTTACGTAACGAAACATTGCCCAAAAGATAAACTAGCATGTTAAGACTTCTAACAACACTTAATAGAGTATAACGGTCTATTTTGATGGCTTAGGAATGCTCAATTCCATGCATGGACAAGTTTTTCACGTTTCGTGCAATTTTAAACTTAACTTGGTCTATTGGCTTCTTTACCTAATGAAACGTTGTCCAAAAGCTAAACTAAGAAGTTAAGACTTCTAAGAACACTAAATAGAGTATAACGGTCAATTTTGATGCCTTAGGAATGCTCAATTCTACGCATGGACAAGTTTTTCACGTTTCGTGCAATTTTGAACTTAACTTGGTCTATTGGCTTCTCTACCTAACGAAACGTTGTCCAAAAGCTAAACTAGCAAGTTATATCTTCTAAGAACACTAAATAGAGTATAACGGTCCAATTTGATGCCTTAGGAATGCTCAATTCTATGCCTAGACAAGTTTTTCACGTTCCGTACAATTTTGAACTTAACTTGGTCTATTGGCTTCTTTACCTAACGAAACGTTATCAAAAAGCTAAACTAGCATGTTAAGACTTCTAAGAACACTAAATAGAGTATAACGGTCTATTTTGATGCCTTAGGAATGCTCAATTCTATGCGTGGATAGGTTTTTCACGTTTCGTGCAATTTTGAACTTAACTTCATCTACTGGCTTCTTTACCTAACGAAACGTTGTCCAAAAGCTAAACTAGCAAGTTAAGACTTCTAAGAACACTAAATAGAGTATAACTGTCTATTTTGATGCCTTGGGAATGCTCAATTATTTGCATAGACAAGTTTTTCACGTTTCTGGCAATTTTGAACTTAACTTGGTCTGTTGGCTTCTTTACCTAATGAAACAATGTCCAAAAGATGAACTAGCATGTTAAGACTTCCACGAACACTAAATAGAGTGTAACGGTCTATTTTTATGCCTTAGGAATGCTCAATTCTATGCCTAGACAAGTTTTTCACGTTTCGTGCAATTTTGAACTTAACTTGGTCTATTGGCTTCTTCACCTAACGAAACGTTGTCCAAAAGCTAAACTAGCATGTTAATAATTCTAAGAACACTACATAGAGTATAACGGTCAATTTTGATGCCTTAGGAATGCTCAATTCTATGCATGGACTAGTTTTTCACGTTTCGTGCCATTTTGAACTTAACTTGGTCTATTGGCTTCTTTACCTGACGAAATGTTGTCCAAAAGCTAAATTAGTATGTTAAGACTTCTACGAACACTAAATAGAGTATAACGACTAATTTGATGCGTTAGGAATGCTCAATTCTATGCCTAGAAAAGTTTTTCAAGTTTCGTGCAATTTTGAACTTAACTTGGTCTATTGGCTTCTTTACCTAACGAAACGTTGTCCAAAAGCTAAACTAGCATGTTAATACATCAAAGAACACTACATAGAGTATACTGATCAATTTTGATGCCTTAGGAATGCTCAATTCTATTAGCTTGTTTACGTAACGAAACGTTGCCCAAAAGATAAACTAGCATGTTAAGACTTCTAACAACACTTAATAGAGTATAACGGTCTATTTTGATGGCTTAGGAATGCTCAATTCTATGCATGGACAAGTTTTTCACGTTTCGTGCAATTTTGAACTTAACTTGGTCTATTGGCTTCTTTACCTAACGAAACGTTGTCCAAAAGCTAAACTAGCATGTTAATACTTCTAAGAACATTACATAGAGTATAACGGTCAATTTTGATTCCTTAGGAATGCTCAATTCTATTAGCTTGTTTACGTAACGAAACGTTGCCCAAAAGATAAACTAGCATGTTAAGACTTCTAACAACACTTAATAGAGTATAACGGTCTATTTTGATGGCATAGGAATGCTCAATTCTATGCATGGACAAGTTTTTCACGTTTCGTGCAATTTTGAACTTAACTTGGTCTATTGGCTTCTTTACCTAACGAAACGTTGTCCAAAAGCTAAACTAGCATGTTAATACTTCTAAGAACAATACATAGAGTATTACGGTCAATTTTGATGCCTTAGGAATGCTCAATTCTTTTAGCTTGTTTACGTAACGAAACATTGCCCAAAAGATAAACTAGCATGTTAAGACTTCTAACAACACTTAATAGAGTATAACGGTCTATTTTGATGGCTTAGGAATGCTCAATTCCATGCATGGACAAGTTTTTCACGTTTCGTGCAATTTTAAACTTAACTTGGTCTATTGGCTTCTTTACCTAATGAAACGTTGTCCAAAAGCTAAACTAAGAAGTTAAGACTTCTAAGAACACTAAATAGAGTATAACGGTCAATTTTGATGCCTTAGGAATGCTCAATTCTACGCATGGACAAGTTTTTCACGTTTCGTGCAATTTTGAACTTAACTTGGTCTATTGGCTTCTCTACCTAACGAAACGTTGTCCAAAAGCTAAACTAGCAAGTTATATCTTCTAAGAACACTAAATAGAGTATAACGGTCCAATTTGATGCCTTAGGAATGCTCAATTCTATGCCTAGACAAGTTTTTCACGTTCCGTACAATTTTGAACTTAACTTGGTCTATTGGCTTCTTTACCTAACGAAACGTTATCAAAAAGCTAAACTAGCATGTTAAGACTTCTAAGAACACTAAATAGAGTATAACGGTCTATTTTGATGCCTTAGGAATGCTCAATTCTATGCGTGGATAGGTTTTTCACGTTTCGTGCAATTTTGAACTTAACTTCATCTACTGGCTTCTTTACCTAACGAAACGTTGTCCAAAAGCTAAACTAGCAAGTTAAGACTTCTAAGAACACTAAATAGAGTATAACTGTCTATTTTGATGCCTTGGGAATGCTCAATTATTTGCATAGACAAGTTTTTCACGTTTCTGGCAATTTTGAACTTAACTTGGTCTGTTGGCGTCTTTACCTAATGAAACGTTGTCCAAAAGCTAAACTAGCAAGTCAAATCTTCTAAGAACACTAAATAGAGTATAACGGTCTATTTTGATGCCTTAGGAATGCTCAATTCTATGCGTGGATAAGTTTTTCACGTTTCTTGCAATTTTGAACTTAACTTCGTATACTGGCTTCTTTACCTAACGAAACGTTGTCCAAAAGCTAAACTAGCAAGTTAAGACTTCTAAGAACACTAAATAGAGTATATCGGTCTATTTTGGTGCCTTAGGAATTCTCAATTTTATGCATAGACAAGTTTTTCACGTTTCTGGCAATTTTGAACTTAACTTGGTCTGTTGGCTTCTTTACCTAATGAAACAATGTCCAAAAGATGAACTAGCATGTTAAGACTTCCACGAACACTAAATAGAGTGTAACGGTCTATTTTTATGCCTTAGGAATGCTCAATTCTATGCCTAGACAAGTTTTTCACGTTTCGTGCAATTTTGAACTTAACTTGGTCTATTGGCTTCTTCACCTAACGAAACGTTGTCCAAAAGCTAAACTAGCATGTTAATAATTCTAAGAACACTACATAGAGTATAACGGTCAATTTTGATGCCTTAGGAATGCTCAATTCTATGCATGGACTAGTTTTTCACGTTTCGTGCCATTTTGAACTTAACTTGGTCTATTGGCTTCTTTACCTGACGAAATGTTGTCCAAAAGCTAAATTAGTATGTTAAGACTTCTACGAACACTAAATAGAGTATAACGACTAATTTGATGCGTTAGGAATGCTCAATTCTATGCCTAGAAAAGTTTTTCAAGTTTCGTGCAATTTTGAACTTAACTTGGTCTATTGGCTTCTTTACCTAACGAAACGTTGTCCAAAAGCTAAACTAGCATGTTAATACATCAAAGAACACTACATAGAGTATACTGATCAATTTTGATGCCTTAGGAATGCTCAATTCTATTAGCTTGTTTACGTAACGAAACGTTGCCCAAAAGATAAACTAGCATGTTAAGACTTCTAACAACACTTAATAGAGTATAACGGTCTATTTTGATGGCTTAGGAATGCTCAATTCTATGCATGGACAAGTTTTTCACGTTTCGTGCAATTTTGAACTTAACGTGGTCTATTGGCTTCTATACCTTAAACGTTGTCCAAAAGCTAAACTAGCAAGTTAAATCTTCTAAGAACACTAAGTAGAGTATAACGGTCTATTTTGATGCCTTAGGAATGCTCAATTCTACGCGTGGATAAGTTTTTCACGTTTCTTGCAATTTTGAACTTAACTTCGTATACTGGCTTCTTTACCTAACGAAACGTTGTCCAAAAGCTAAACTAGCAAGTTAAGACTTCTAAGAACACTAAATAGAGTATATCGGTCTATTTTGGTGCCTTAGGAATTCTCAATTTTATGCATAGACAAGTTTTTCACGTTTCGTGCAATTTTAAACTTAACTTGGTCTATTGGCTTGTTTACCTAACGAAACGTTGTCCAAAAGCTAAACTAGCAAGTTAAGACTTCTAAAAACACTAAATAGAGTATAACTGTCTATTTTGATGGCTTGGGAATGCTCAATTCTATGCATAGACAAGTTTTTTCACGTTTCTGGCAATTTTGAACTTAACTTGGTCTGTTGGCTTCTTTACCTAATGAAACAATGTCCAAAAGATGAACTAGCATGTTAAGACTTCCAAGAACACTAAATAGAGTGTAACGGTCTATTTGGATGCCTTAGAAATGCTCAATTGTATGCCTAGACAAGTTTTTCATGTTTCGTGCAATTTCGAACTTAACTTGGTCTATTCGCTTCTTTACCTAACGAAACGTTGTCCAAAAGCCAAACTAGCATGTTAATACTTCTAAGAACACTACATAGAGTATAACGGTCAATTTTGATGCCTTAGGAACGCTCAATTCTATGCATGGACAAGTTTTTCACGTTTCCTGCCATTTTGAACTTAACTTGGTCTATTGGCTTCTTTACCTGATGAAACGATGTCCAAAAGCTAAATTACTATGTTAAGACTTCTACGAACACTAAATAGAGTATAACGTCCAATTTGATGCCTTAGGAATGCTTAATTCTATGCCTAGACAAGTTTTTCACGTTTCGTGCAATTTTGAACTTAACTTGGTCTATTGGCTTCTTTACCTAACGAAACGTTGTCCAAAAGCTAAACTAGCATGTTAATACTTCTAAGAACACTACATAGAGTATAACGGTCAATTTTGATGCCTTAGGAATGCTCAATTCTATTAGCTTGTTTACGTAATGAAACGTTGCCCAAAACATAAACTAGCATGTTAAGACTTCTAACAACACTTAATAGAGTATAACGGTCTATTTTGATGTCTTAGGAATGCTAAATTTTAGGCATGGACAAGTTTTTCACGTTTCGTGCAATTTTGAACTTAACTTGGTCTATTGGCGTCAATACCTAACGAAACGTTGTCCAAAAGCTAAACTAGCAAGTCAAATCTTCTAAGAACACTAAATAGAGTATAACGGTCTATTTTGATGCCTTAGGAATGCTCAATTCTATGCGTGGATAAGTTTTTCACGTTTCGCGCAATTTTGAACTTAACTTCGTCTACTGGCTTCTTTACCTAACGAAACGTTGTCCAAAAGCTAAACTAGCAAGTTAAGACTTCTAAGAACACTAAATAGAGTATAACTGTCTATTTTGATGTTTTATGAATGCTCAAATCTACGCGTGGATAAGTTTTTCACGTTTCTTGCAATTTCGAACTTAACTTCGTCTACCGGCTTCTTTACCTAACGAAACGTTGTCCAAAAGCTAAACTAGCAAGTTAAGACTTCTAAGAACACTAAATAGAGTATAACGGTCTATTTTGGTGCCTTAGGAATTCTCAATTTTATGCATAGACAAGTTTGTCACGTTTCGTGCAATTTTAAACTTAACTTGGTCTATTGGCTTGTTTACCTAACGAAACGTTGTCCAAAAGCTAAACTAGCAAGTTAAGACTTCTAAAAACACTAAATAGAGTATAACTGTCTATTTTGATGGCTTGGGAATGCTCAATTCTATGCATAGACAAGTTTTTCACGTTTCTGGCAATTTTGAACTTAACTTGGTCTGTTGGCTTCTTTACCTAATGAAACAATGTCCAAAAGATGAACTAGCATGTTAAGACTTCCACGAACACTAAATAGAGTGTAACGGTCTATTTTTATGCCTTAGGAATGCTCAATTCTATGCCTAGACAAGTTTTTCACGTTTCGTGCAATTTTGAACTTAACTTGGTCTATTGGCTTCTTCACCTAACGAAACGTTGTCCAAAAGCTAAACTAGCATGTTAATAATTCTAAGAACACTACATAGAGTATAACGGTCAATTTTGATGCCTTAGGAATGCTCAATTCTATGCATGGACTAGTTTTTCACGTTTCGTGCCATTTTGAACTTAACTTGGTCTATTGGCTTCTTTACCTGACGAAATGTTGTCCAAAAGCTAAATTAGTATGTTAAGACTTCTACGAACACTAAATAGAGTATAACGACTAATTTGATGCGTTAGGAATGCTCAATTCTATGCCTAGAAAAGTTTTTCAAGTTTCGTGCAATTTTGAACTTAACTTGGTCTATTGGCTTCTTTACCTAACGAAACGTTGTCCAAAAGCTAAACTAGCATGTTAATACATCAAAGAACACTACATAGAGTATACTGATCAATTTTGATGCCTTAGGAATGCTCAATTCTATTAGCTTGTTTACGTAACGAAACGTTGCCCAAAAGATAAACTAGCATGTTAAGACTTCTAACAACACTTAATAGAGTATAACGGTCTATTTTGATGGCTTAGGAATGCTCAATTCTATGCATGGACAAGTTTTTCACGTTTCGTGCAATTTTGAACTTAACTTGGTCTATTGGCTTCTTTACCTAACGAAACGTTGTCCAAAAGCTAAACTAGCATGTTAATACTTCTAAGAACATTACATAGAGTATAACGGTCAATTTTGATTCCTTAGGAATGCTCAATTCTATTAGCTTGTTTACGTAACGAAACGTTGCCCAAAAGATAAACTAGCATGTTAAGACTTCTAACAACACTTAATAGAGTATAACGGTCTATTTTGATGGCTTAGGAATGCTCAATTCTATGCATGGACAAGTTTTTCACGTTTCGTGCAATTTTGAACTTAACTTGGTCTATTGGCTTCTTTACCTAACGAAACGTTGTCCAAAAGCTAAACTAGCATGATAATACTTCTAAGAACACTACATAGAGTATTACGGTCAATTTTGATGCCTTAGGAATGCTCAATTCTTTTAGCTTGTTTACGTAACGAAACATTACCCAAAAGATAAACTAGCATGTTAAGACTTCTAACAACACTTAATAGAGTATAACGGTCTATTTTGATGGCTTAGGAATGCTCAATTCTATGCATGGACAAGTTTTTCACGTTTCGTGCAATTTTAAACTTAACTTGGTCTATTGGCTTCTTTACCTAATGAAACGTTGTCCAAAAGCTAAACTAAGAAGTTAAGACTTCTAAGAACACTAAATAGAGTATAACGGTCAATTTTGATGCCTTAGGAATGCTCAATTCTACGCATGGACAAGTTTTTCACGTTTCGTGCAATTTTGAACTTAACTTGGTCTATTGGCTTCTCTACCTAACGAAACGTTGTCCAAAAGCTAAACTAGCAAGTTATATCTTCTAAGAACACTAAATAGAGTATAACGGTCCAATTTGATGCCTTAGGAATGCTCAATTCTATGCCTAGACAAGTTTTTCACGTTCCGTACAATTTTGAACTTAACTTGGTCTATTGGCTTCTTTACCTAACGAAACGTTATCAAAAAGCTAAACTAGCATGTTAAGACTTCTAAGAACACTAAATAGAGTATAACGGTCTATTTTGATGCCTTAGGAATGCTCAATTCTATGCGTGGATAGGTTTTTCACGTTTCGTGCAATTTTGAACTTAACTTCATCTACTGGCTTCTTTACCTAACGAAACGTTGTCCAAAAGCTAAACTAGCAAGTTAAGACTTCTAAGAACACTAAATAGAGTATAACTGTCTATTTTGATGCCTTGGGAATGCTCAATTATTTGCATAGACAAGCTTTTCACGTTTCTGGCAATTTTGAACTTAACTTGGTCTGTTGGCGTCTTTACCTAATGAAACGTTGTCCAAAAGCTAAACTAGCAAGTCAAATCTTCTAAGAACACTAAATAGAGTATAACGGTCTATTTTGATGCCTTAGGAATGCTCAATTCTATGCGTGGATAGGTTTTTCACGTTTCGTGCAATTTTGAACTTAACTTCATCTACTGGCTTCTTTACCTAACGAAACGTTGTCCAAAAGCTAAACTAGCAAGTTAAGACTTCTAAGAACACTAAATAGAGTATAACTGTCTATTTTGATGCCTTGGGAATGCTCAATTATTTGCATAGACAAGTTTTTCACGTTTCTGGCAATTTTGAACTTAACTTGGTCTGTTGGCTTCTTTACCTAATGAAACAATGTCCAAAAGATAAACTAGCATGCTAAGACTTCCAAGAACACTAAATAGAGTGTAACTGTCTATTTTGATGCCTTAGGAATGCTCAATTCTATGCATGGACAAGTTTTTCACGTTTCGTGCCATTTGGAACTTAACTTGGTCTATTGGCTTCTTTACCTGACAAAACGTTGTCCAAAAGCTCAACTAGTAAGTTAAGACTTCGAAGAACACTAAACAGGGTATAACGGTCCATTTTGATGCCTTAGGAATGCAGAATTCTATGCATAGACAAGTTTTTCACGTTTCTTGCAATGTTGAACTTAACTTGGTCTATTGGCTTCTTTACCTAATGAAATGTTGTCCAAAAACTAAAGTAGCATGTTAAGACTTCCAAGAACACTAAATATAGTGTAACTGTCTATTTTGATGCCTTAAGAACGCTCAACTCTATGCATGGACAAGTTTTTCACGTTTCATGCCATTTGGAACTTAACTTGGTCTATTGGCTTCTTTACCTGACGAAACGTTGTCCAAAAGCTCAACTAGTAAGTTAAGACTTCGAAGAACACTAAACAGGGTATAACGGTCCATTTTGATGCCTTAGGAATGTTGAATTCTATGCATCGACAAGTTTTTCACGTTTCTTGCAATTTTGAACTTAACTTGGTCTATTGGCTTCTTTACCATACGAAACGATGTCCAAAAGCATAACTAGTAAGTTAAGACTTCGAAGGACACTAAACAGGGTATAACGGTCCATTTTGATGCCTTAGGAATGCTGAATTCTATGCATAGACAAGTTTTTCACGCTTCTTGCAATGTTGAACTTAACTTGGTCTATTGGCTTCTTTACCTAACGAAACGTTGTCCAAAAACTAAAGTAGCATGTTAAGACTTCCAAGAACACTAAATAGAGTGTAACGGTCTATTTTGATACCATAGGAATGCTCAATTCTATGCATGGACAAGTTTTTCACGTTTCGTGCCATTTTGAACTTAACTTGGTCTATTGGCTTCTTTACCTGACGAAACGTTATCCAAAAGCTAAGTTGGCAAGCGAAGACTTCTCAAAACACTAAATAGAGTATAACGTCCAATTTGATGCCTTACAAATGCTCAATTCTATGCATAGAAAAGTTTTTCAGGTTCCGTACAATTTTGAACTTAACTTGGTCTATTGGCTTCTTTACCTAACGAAACGTTATATAAAAGCTAAACTAGCATGTTAAGACTTCTAAGAACACTAAATAGAGTATAACGGTCTATTTTCATGGCTTAGGAATGCTAAATTTTATGCATGGACAAGTTTTTCACGTTTCGTGCAATTTTGAACTTAACTTGGTCTATTGGCTTCTTTACCTAACGAAACGTTGTCCAAAAGCCAAACTAGCAAGTTAAATCTTCTAAGAACACTAAATAGAGTATAACGGTCTATTTTGATGCCTTAGGAATGCTCAATTCTATGCGTGGATAAGTTTTTCACGTTTCGTGCAATTTTGAACTTAACTTCGTCTACTGGCTTCTTTACCTAACGAAACGTTGTCCAAAAGCTAAACTAGCAAGTTAAGACTTCTAAGAACACTAAATAGAGTATAACGGTCTATTTTGGTGCATTAGGAATTCTCAATTTTATGTATAGAAGAGTTTTTCACGTTTCGTGCAATTTTAAACTTAACTTGGTCTATTGGCTGGTTTACCTAACGAAACGTTGTCCAAAAGCTAAAGTAGCTAGTTCAGACTTCTAAAAACACTTAATAGAATATAACTGTCTATTTTGATGCCTTGGGAATGCTCAATTCTATGCATAGACAAGTTTTTCACGTTTCTGGCAATTTTGAACTTAACTTGGTCTGTTGGCTTCTTTACCTAATGAAACAATGTCCAAAAGATAAACTAGCATGTTAAGACTTCGAAGAACACTAAATAGAGTGTAACGGTCCATTTTGATGCCTTAGGAATGCTCAATTCTATGCATGGACAAGTTTTTCACGTTTCGTGCCATTTTGAACTTAACTTGGTCAATTGGCTTCTTTACCTGACATAACGTTGTCCAAAAGCTAAACTAGCATGTTAAAACTTCTAAGAACACTAAATAGAGTATAACGTCCAATTTTATGCCTTAGGAATGCTCAATTCTATGCCGAGACAAGTTTTTCACGTTTCGTGCAATTTTGAACTTAACATGGTCTATTGGCTTCTTTACCTAACGAAACGTTGTCCAAAAGCTAAACTAGCATGTTAATACTTCTAAGAACACTACATAGAGTATAACGGTCAATTTTTATGCCTTAGGAATGCTCAATTTTATGCATGGACAAGTTTTTCACGTTTCGTGCAATTTTGAACTTAGCTTGGTCTATTAGCTTGTTTACTTAACGAAACGTTGCCCAAAGGATAAACTAGCATGTTAAGACTTCAAGAACACTAAATAGAGTGTACCGGTCTATTTTGATGCCTTAGGAATGCTCAATTCTATGCATGAACAAGTTTTTCACGTTTCGTGCCATTTTGAACTTAACTTGGTCAATTGGCTTCTTTACCTGACATAACGTTGTCCAAAAGCTAAATTAGCATGTTAAGACTTCCAAGAACACTAAATAGAGTATAACGTCCAATTTGATGCCTTAGGAATGCTCAATTCTATGCCGAGACAAGTTTTTCACGTTTCGTGCAATTTTGAACTTAACATGGTCTATTGGCTTCTTTACCTAACGAAACGTTATCCAAAAGCTAAACTAGAATGTTAATACTTCTAAGAACACTACATAGAGTATAACGGTCAATTTTTATACATTAGGAATGCTCAATTTTATGCATGGACAAGTTTTTCACGTTTCGTGCAATTTTGAACTTAGCTTGGTCTATTAGCTTGTTTACTTAACGAAACGTTGCCCAAAAGATAAACTAGCATGTTAAGACTTCCAAGAACAATAAATAGAGTGTACCGGTCTATTTTGATGCCTTAGGAATGCTCAATTCTATGCATGAACAAGTTTTTCACGTTTAGTGCCATTTTGAACTTAACTTGGTCTATTGGCTTATTTACCCGACGAAACGTTGTCCGAAAGGTAAATTAGCAAGCTAAGACTTCTAAAAACACTAAATAGAGTATAACGCCCAATTTGATGCCTTAGGAATGCTCAATTCTATGTCTAGACAAGTTTTTCACGTTTCGTGGAATTTTGAACTTAACTTGGTCTATTGGCTTCTTTACCTAACGAAACGATGTCGAAAAGCTCAACTGGCAAGTTAAGACTTCGAAGAACACTAAATAGAGTATAACGGTCCATTTTGATGCCTTGGGAATGCTAAATTCTATGCATAGACAAGTTTTTCATGTTTCTTGCAATGTTGAACTTAAGTTGGTCTATTGGCTTCTTTACCTAACGAAACGTTGTCCAAAAGCTAAACTAGTAAGTTAAGTCTTCTAAGAACACTAAATAGAGTATAACCATCGATTTTGATGCCTTAGGAACGCTCAATTCTATGTGTGGATAAGCCTTTCACGTTTCATGCAATTTTGAACATAACTTGGTCTATTGGCTTCTTTACGTAATGAAACGTTGTCCAAATGCTAAACTGGGAAGTTAAGACTTCAAAGAACACTAACTAGATTATAACGGTCCAATTTGATGCCTTAGGAATGCTCAATTCTATGCCTAGACAAGTTTTTCAAGTTTCGTGTAATTTTAAAGTTAACTTGGTCTATTGGCTTCTTTACCTAACGAAACGATGTCCAAAAGCTCAACTAGCAAGTTAAGACTTCGAAGAACACTAAGTAGAGTATAACGGTCTATTTTCATGCCTTAGGAATGCTCAATTCTATGCATAGACAAGTTTTTCACATTTCGTGCAATTTTGAACTTAACTTGGTCTATTGGCTTCTTTACGTAACGAAACGTTGTCCAAAAACTAAAGTAGCATGTTAAGACTTCCAAGAACACTAAATAGAGTGTAACGGTCTATTTCGATACCATAGGAATGCTCAATTCTATGCATGGACAAGTCTTTCACGTTTCGTGCCATTTTGAACTTAACTTGGTCTATTGGCTTCTTTACCAGACGAAACGTTGTCCAAAAGCTAAATTAGCAAGTTAAGACTTCTAAAAACACTAAATAGAGTATAACGTCCAATTTGATGCCTTACGAATGCTCAATTCTATGCATAGACAAGTTTTTCAGGTTCCGTACAATTTTGAACTTAACTTGGTCTATTGGCTTCTTTACCTAACGAAACGTTATCCAAAAGCGGAACTAGCATGTTAGGACTTCTAAGAACACTAAATAGAGTATAACCGTCTATTTTGATGCCTTAGGAATGCTAGATTTTATGCATGGACAAGTTTTTCACGTTTTGTGCAATTTTGAACTTAACTTGGTCTATTGGCTTCTTTACCTAACGAAACATTGTCCAAAAGCTAAACTAGCAAGTTAAATCTTCTAAGAACACTAGATAGAGTATAACGGTCTATTTTGATACCTTAGGAATGCTCAATTCTATGCCTGGATAAGTTTTTCACGCTTCTTGTACTTTTGAACTTCACTTCGTCTACTGGCTTCTTCACCTAACGAAACGTTGTCCAAAAGCTAAACTAGCAAGTTAAGACTTATAAGAACACTAAATAGAGTATAACTGTCTATTTTGGTGCGTGAGGAATTCTCAATTTTATGCATAGACAAGCTTTTCACGTTTCGTGCAATTTTAAACTTAACTTGTTCTATTAGCTTGTTTACCTAACGAAACGTTGCCCAACTCTATTTTGATGCCTTAAGAACGCTCAACTCTATGCATGGACAAGTTTTTCACGTTTCATGCCATTTGGAACTTAACTTGGTCTATTGGCTTCTTTACCTGACGAAACGTTGTCCAAAAGCTCAACTAGTAAGTTAAGACTTCGAAGAACACTAAACAGGGTATAACGGTCCATTTTGATGCCTTAGGAATGTTGAATTCTATGCATCGACAAGTTTTTCACGTTTCTTGCAATTTTGAACTTAACTTGGTCTATTGGCTTCTTTACCATACGAAACGATGTCCAAAAGCATAACTAGTAAGTTAAGACTTCGAAGGACACTAAACAGGGTATAACGGTCCATTTTGATGCCTTAGGAATGCTGAATTCTATGCATAGACAAGTTTTTCACGCTTCTTGCAATGTTGAACTTAACTTGGTCTATTGGCTTCTTTACCTAACGAAACGTTGTCCAAAAACTAAAGTAGCATGTTAAGACTTCCAAGAACACTAAATAGAGTGTAACGGTCTATTTTGATACCATAGGAATGCTCAATTCTATGCATGGACAAGTTTTTCACGTTTCGTGCCATTTTGAACTTAACTTGGTCTATTGGCTTCTTTACCTGACGAAACGTTATCCAAAAGCTAAGTTGGCAAGCGAAGACTTCTCAAAACACTAAATAGAGTATAACGTCCAATTTGATGCCTTACAAATGCTCAATTCTATGCATAGACAAGTTTTTCAGGTTCCGTACAATTTTGAACTTAACTTGGTCTATTGGCTTCTTTACCTAACGAAACGTTATATAAAAGCTAAACTAGCATGTTAAGACTTCTAAGAACACTAAATAGAGTATAACGGTCTATTTTCATGGCTTAGGAATGCTAAATTTTATGCATGGACAAGTTTTTCACGTTTCGTGCAATTTTGAACTTAACTTGGTCTATTGGCTTCTTTACCTAACGAAACGTTGTCCAAAAACTAAACTAGCAAGTTAAATCTTCTAAGAACACTAAATAGAGTATAACGGTCTATTTTGATGCCTTAGGAATGCTCACTTCTATGCGTGGATAAGTTTTTCACATTTCGTGCAATTTTGAACTTAACTTCGTCTACTGGCTTCTTTACCTAACGAAACGTTCTCCAAAAGCTAAACTAGCAAGTTAAGACTTCTAAGAACACTAAATAGAGTATAACGGTCTATTTTGGTGCATTAGGAATTCTCAATTTTATGTATAGAAGAGTTTTTCACGTTTCGTGCAATTTTAAACTTAACTTGGTCTATTGGCTGGTTTACCTAACGAAACGTTGTCCAAAAGCTAAAGTAGCTAGTTCAGACTTCTAAAAACACTTAATAGAATATAACTGTCTATTTTGATGCCTTAGGAATGCTCAATTCTATGCATAGACAAGTTTTTCACGTTTCTGGCAATTTTGAACTTAACTTGGTCTGTTGGCTTCTTTACCTAATGAAACAATGTCCAAAAGATAAACTAGCATGTTAAGACTTCCAAGAACACTAAATAGAGTGTAACGGTCCATTTTGATGCCTTAGGAATGCTCAATTCTATGCATGGACAAGTTTTTCACGTTTCGTGCCATTTTGAACTTAACTTGGTCAATTGGCTTCTTTACCTGACATAACGTTGTCCAAAAGCTAAACTAGCATGTTAAAACTTCTAAGAACACTAAATAGAGTATAACGTCCAATTTTATGCCTTAGGAATGCTCAATTCTATGCCGAGACAAGTTTTTCACGTTTCGTGCAATTTTGAACTTAACATGGTCTATTGGCTTCTTTACCTAACGAAACGTTGTCCAAAAGCTAAACTAGCATGTTAATACTTCTAAGAACACTACATAGAGTATAACGGTCAATTTTTATGCCTTAGGAATGCTCAATTTTATGCATGGACAAGTTTTTCACGTTTCGTGCAATTTTGAACTTAGCTTGGTCTATTAGCTTGTTTACTTAACGAAACGTTGCCCAAAAGATAAACTAGCATGTTAAGACTTCAAGAACACTAAATAGAGTGTACCGGTCTATTTTGATGCCTTAGGAATGCTCAATTCTATGCATGAACAAGTTTTTCACGTTTCGTGCCATTTTGAACTTAACTTGGTCAATTGGCTTCTTTACCTGACATAACGTTGTCCAAAAGCTAAATTAGCATGTTAAGACTTCTAAGAACACTAAATAGAGTATAACGTCCAATTTGATGCCTTAGGAATGCTCAATTTTATGCCGAGACAAGTTTTTCACGTTTCGTGCAATTTTGAACTTAACATGGTCTATTGGCTTCTTTACCTAACGAAACGTTATCCAAAAGCTAAACTAGAATGTTAATACTTCTAAGAACACTACATAGAGTATAACGGTCAATTTTGATGCATTAGGAATGCTCAATTTTATGCATGGACAAGTTTTTCACGTTTCGTGCAATTTTGAACTTAGCTTGGTCTATTAGCTTGTTTACTTAACGAAACGTTGCCCAAAAGATAAACTAGCATGTTAAGACTTCCAAGAACAATAAATAGAGTGTACCGGTCTATTTTGATGCCTTAGGAATGCTCAATTCTATGCATGAACAAGTTTTTCACGTTTCGTGCCATTTTGAACTTAACTTGGTCTATTGGCTTATTTACCCGACGAAACGTTGTCCGAAAGGTAAATTAGCAAGCTAAGACTTCTAAAAACACTAAATAGAGTATAACGCCCAATTTGATGCCTTAGGAATGCTCAATTCTATGTCTAGACAAGTTTTTCACGTTTCGTGGAATTTTGAACTTAACTTGGTCTATTGGCTTCTTTACCTAACGAAACGATGTCGAAAAGCTCAACTGGCAAGTTAAGACTTCGAAGAACACTAAATAGAGTATAACGGTCCATTTTGATGCCTTGGGAATGCTAAATTCTATGCATAGACAAGTTTTTCATGTTTCTTGCAATGTTGAACTTAAGTTGGTCTATTGGCTTCTTTACCTAACGAAACGTTGTCCAAAAGCTAAACTAGTAAGTTAAGTCTTCTAAGAACACTAAATAGAGTATAACCATCGATTTTGATGCCTTAGGAATGCTCAATTCTATGTGTGGATAAGCCTTTCACGTTTCATGCAATTTTGAACATAACTTTGTCTATTGGCTTCTTTACGTAACGAAACGTTGTCCAAATGCTAAACTGGGAAGTTAAGACTTCAAAGAACACTAACTAGATTATAACGGTCCAATTTGATGCCTTAGGAATGCTCAATTCTATGCCTAGACAAGTTTTTCAAGTTTCGTGTAATTTTAAAGTTAACTTGGTCTATTGGCTTCTTTACCTAACGAAACGATGTCCAAAAGCTCAACTAGCAAGTTAAGACTTCGAAGAACACTAAGTAGAGTATAACGGTCTATTTTCATGCCTTAGGAATGCTCAATTCTATGCATAGACAAGTTTTTCACGTTTCGTGCAATTTTGAACTTAACTTGGTCTATTGGCTTCTTTACGTAACGAAACGTTGTCCAAAAACTAAAGTAGCATGTTAAGACTTCCAAGAACACTAAATAGAGTGTAACGGTCTATTTCGATACCATAGGAATGCTCAATTCTATGCATGGACAAGTCTTTCACGTTTCGTGCCATTTTGAACTTAACTTGGTCTATTGGCTTCTTTACCAGACGAAACGTTGTCCAAAATCTAAATTAGCAAGTTAAGACTTCTAAAAACACTAAATAGAGTATAACGTCCAATTTGATGCCTTACGAATACTCAATTCTATGCATAGACAAGTTTTTCAGGTTCCGTACAATTTTGAACTTAACTTGGTCTATTGGCTTCTTTACCTAACGAAACGTTATCCAAAAGCGGAACTAGCATGTTAGGACTTTTAAGAACACTAAATAGAGTATAACGGTCTATTTTGATGCCTTAGGAATGCTAGATTTTATGCATGGACAAGTTTTTCACGTTTTGTGCAATTTTGAACTTTACTTGGTCTATTGGCTTCTTTACCTAACGAAACATTGTCCAAAAGCTAAACTAGCAAGTTAAATCTTCTAAGAACACTAAATAGAGTATAACGGTCTATTTTGATACCTTAGGAATGCTCAATTCTATGCCTGGATAAGTTTTTCACGCTTCTTGTACTTTTGAACTTAACTTCGTCTACTGGCTTCTTCACCTAACGAAACGTTGTCCAAAAGCTAAACTAGCAAGTTAAGACTTATAAGAACACTAAATAGAGTATAACTGTCTATTTTGGTGCGTGAGGAATTCTCAATTTTATGCATAGACAAGCTTTTCACGTTTCGTGCAATTTTAAACTTAACTTGTTCTATTAGCTTGTTTACCTAACGAAACGTTGCCCAAAAGCTAAACTAGCAAGTTAAGACTTCTAAAAATACTAAATAGAGTATAACTGTCTATTTTGATGCCTAAGGAATGCTCAATTCTATGCAAAGACAAGTTTTTCACGTTTCTGACAATTTTGAACTTAACTTGGTCTGTTGGCTTCGTTACCTAATGAAACAATGTCCAAAAGATAAACTAGCATGTTAAGACTTCCAAGAACACTAAATAGAGTGTAACGGTCTATTTTGATGCCTTAGGAATGCTCAATTCTATGCGTAGACAAGTTTTTCACGTTTCGTGTAATTTTGAACTTAACTTGGTCTATTGGCTTCTTTACCTAACGAAACGTTGTCCAAAAGCTAAACTAGCATGTGAAGTCTTCTAAGAACACTAAATAGAGTATAACGGTCTATTTTGGTGCCTTAGGAATTCTCAATTTTATGCATAGACAACTTTTTCACGTTTCGTGCAATTTTGAACTTAACTTGGTCTATTGGCTTGTTTACCTAACGAAACGTTGCCCAAAAGCTAAAGTAGCAAGTTAAGACTTCTAAAAACACTAAATAGAGTATAAATGTCTATTTTGATGCCTTGGGAATGCTCAATTCTATGCATAGACAAGTTTTCACGTTTCTTACAATTTTGAACTTAACTTGGTGTTTTGGCTTTTTTAGCTAATGAAACAATGTCCAAAAGATAAACTAGCATCTTAAGACTTCCAAGAACACTAAATAGAGTGTAACGGTCTATTTTGATGCCATAGGAATGCTCAATTCTACGCATGGACAAGTTTTTCAAGCTTCGTGCCATTTTGAACTTAACTTAGTCTATTGGCTTCTAAGAACACTAAATAGAGTATAACCGTCGATTTTGATGCCTTAGGAATGCTCAATTCTATGTGTGGATAAGCCTTTCACGTTTCGTGCAATTTTGAACATAACTTGGTCTATTGGCTTCTTTACCTAACGAAACGTTGTCCAAATGCTAAACTGGGAAGTTAAGACTTCTAAGAACAAAAACTAGAGTATAACGGTCCAATTTGATGCCTTAGGAATGCTCAATTCTATGCCTAGACAAGTTTTTCAAGTTTCGTGTAATTTTAAAGTTAACTTGGTCTATTGGCTTCTTTACCTAACGAAACGATGTCCAAAAGCTCAACTAGCAAGTTAAGACTTCGAAGAACACTAAGTAGAGTATAACGGTCTATTTTCATGCCTTAGGAATGCTCAATTCTATGCATAGACAAGTTTTTCACGTTTCGTGCAATTTTGAACTTAACTTGGTCTATTGGATTCTTTACCTAACGAAACGTTGTCCAAAAACTAAGGTAGCACGTTAAGACTTCCATGAACACTAAATAGAGTGTAACGGTCTATTTCGATACCATAGGAATGCTCAATTCTATGCATGGACAAGTCTTTCACGTTTCGTGCCATTTTGAACTTAACTTGGTCTATTGGCTTCTTTATCTGACGAAACGTTGTCCAAAAGCTAAATTAGCAAGTTAAGACTTCTAAAAACACTAAATAGAGTATAACGTCCAATTTGATGCCTTACGAATGCTCAATTCTATGCATAGACAAGTTTTTCAGGTTCCGTACAATTTTGAACTTAACTTGGTCTATTGGCTTCTTTACCTAACAAAACGTTATCCAAAAGCTGAACTAGCATGTTAAGACTTCTAAGAACACTAAATAGAGTATAACGGTCTATTTTGATGCCTTAGGAATGCTAAATTTTATGCATGGACAAGTTTTTCACGTTTCGTGCAATTTTGAACTTCACATGGTCTATTGGCTTCTTTACCTAACGAAACGTTGTCCAAAAGCTAAACTAGCAAGTCAAATATTCTGAGAACACTAAACAGACTATAACGGTCTATTTTGATGCCTTAGGAATGCTCAATTTTATGCGTGGATAAGTTTTTCACGTTTCGTGTAATTTTGAACTGAACTTCGTCTACTGGCTACTTTACCTAACGAAACATTGTCGAAAAGCTATACTAGCAAGTTAAGACTTCTAAAAACACTAAATAGAGTATAACGTCCAATTTGATGCCTTACGAATGCTCAATTCTATGCATAGATAAGTTTTTCAGGTTCCGTACAATTTTGAACTTAACTTGGTTTATTGGCTTCTTTACCTAACGAAACGTTATCCAAAAGCTGAACTAGCATGTTAAGACTTCTAAAAACACTAAATAGAGTATAACTGTCTATTTTGATGCCTTGGGAATGCTCAATTCTATGCATAGACAAGTTTTTCACGTTTCTTGCAATTTTGAACTTAACTTGGTCTGTTGGCTTTTTTACCTAACGAAACAATGTCCAAAAGATAAACTATAATGTTAAGACTTCCAAGATCACTAAATAGAGTGTAACGGTCTATTTTGATGCCATAGGAATGCTCAATTCTATGCATGGACAAGTTTTTCAAGTTTTGTGTCATTTTGAACTTAACTTGGTCTATTGGCTTCTTTACCTGACGAAACGTTGTCCAAAAGCTAAATTAGCAAGTTAAGACTTCTAAAAACACTAAATAGAGTATAAACTCCAATTTGATGCCTTAGGAATGCTCAATTCTATGCGTAGACAAGTTTTTCGCAAGTTTTTCACGTTCCGTACAATTTTGAACTTAACTTGGTCTATTGGCTTCTTTACCTAACGAAACGTTATCCAAAAGCTAAACTAGCAAGCTAAGACTTCTAAGAACACTAAATAGAGTATAACGGTCTATTTTGATGCCTTAGGAATGCTAAATTTTATGCATGGACAAGTTTTTCACGTTTCGTGCAATTTTGAACTTAACTTGGTCTATTGGCTTCTTTACCTAACGAAACATTGTCCAAAAGCTAAACTAGCAAGTCAAATCTTCTAAGAACACTAAATATACTATAACGGTCTATTTTGATGCCTTAGGAATGCTCAATTCTATGCGTGGATAAGTTTTTCACGTTTCGTGCAATTTTGAACTGAACTTCATCTACTGGCTTCTTTACCTAACGAAACGTTGTCGAAAAGCTAAACTAGCAAGTTAAGACTTCTAAGAACACTAAATGGAGTATAACCGTCTATTTTGGTCCCTTAGGAATTTCCAATTTTATGCATAGACAAGTTTTTCACGTTTTGTGCAATTTTAAACTTAACTTGGTCTATTGGCTTGTTTACCTAACGAAACATTGCCCAAAAGCTAAACTAGTAAGTTAAGACTTCTAAAAACACTAAATAGAGTATAACTGTCTTTTTTGATGCCTTGGGAATGCTCAATTCTATGCATAGACAACATTTTCACGTTTCTTGCAATTTTGAACTTAACTTGGTCTATTGGCTTATTTACCCGACGAAACGTTGTCCGAAAGCTGAATTAGCAAGTTAAGACTTCTAAAAACACTAAATAAAGTATAACGTCCAATTTGATGCCTTAGGAATGCTCAATTCTATGCCTAGACAAGTTTTTCACGTTTCGTGCAATTTTGAACTTAACTTGGTCTATTGGCTTCTTTACCTAAGGAAACGATGTCCAAAAGCTCAACTGGCAAGTTAAGACTTCGAAGAACACTACATGGAGTATAACGGTCCATTTTGATGCCTTAGGAATGCTGAATTCTATGCATAGACAAGTTTTTCACGTTTCTTGCAATGTTGAACTTAAGTTGGTCTATTGGCTTCTTTACCTAACGAAACGTTGTCCAAAAGCTAAACTAGTAAGTTAAGTCTTCTAAGAACACTAAATAGAGCATAACCTCGATTTTGATGCCTTATGAATGCTCAATTCTATGTGTGGATAAGCTTTTCACGTTTCGTACAATTTTGAACATAACTTGGTCTATTGGCTTCTTTACCTAACGAAACGTTGTCCAAATGCTAAACTGGGAAGTTAGAACTTCTAAGAACACTAAATAGAGTATAACGGTCCAATTTGATGCCTTAGGAATGCTCAATTCTATGCATACACAAGTTTTTCACGTTTCGTGCAATTTTGAACTTAACTTGGTCTATTGGCTTCCTTACTTAACGAAACGTTGTCCAAAAGCTAAACTACCAAGTTAAGACTTCTAAAAACACTAAGTAGAGTATAACGGTCCAAATATGATGCCTTAGGAATGCTCAATTCTATGCCTAGACAAGTTTTTCAAGTTTCGTGTAATTTTGAACTTAACTTGGTCTATTGGCTTCTTTACCTAACGAAACGATTTCCAAAAGCTCAAATACCAAGTTAAGACTTCGAAGAACACTAAGTAGAGTATAACGGTCTATTTTCATGCCTTAGGAATGCTCAATTCTATGCATAGACAAGTTTTTCACGTTTCGTGCAATTTTGAACTTAACTTGGTCTATTGGCTTCTTTACCTAACGAAACGTTGTCCAAAAACTAAAGTAGCATGTTAAGACTTCCAAGATCACTAAATAGAGTGCAACGGTCTATTTCGATACCATAGGAATGCTCAATTCTATGCATGGACAAGTTTTTCACGTTTCGTGCCATTTTGAACTTAACTTGGTCTATTGGCTTCTTTACCTGACGAAACGTTGTCCAAAAGCTAAATTAGCAAGTTAAGACTTCTAAAAACACTAAATAGAGTATAACGTCCAATTTGATGCCTTACGAATGCTCAATTCTATGCATAGGCAAGTTTTTCAGGTTCCGTATAATTTTGAACTTAACTTGGTCTAATTGCTTCTTTACCTAACGAAACGTTATCCAAAAGTTGAACTAGCATGTTAAGACTTCTAAGAACACTAAATAGAGTATAACGGTCTATTTCGATGCCTTAGGAATGCTAAATTTTATGCATGGACAAGTTTTTCACGTTTCGTGCAATTTTGAACTTAACTTGGTCTATTGGCTTCTTTACCTAACGAAACGTTGTCCAAAAGCTAAACTAGCAAGTCAAATATTCTGAGAACACTAAACAGACTATAACGGTCTATTTTGATGCCTTAGGAATGCTCAATTTTATGCGTGGATAAGTTTTTCACGTTTCGTGCAATTTTGAACTGAATTTCGTCTACTGGCTACTTTACCTAACGAAACGTTTTCGAAAAGCTAAACTAGTAAGTTAAGACTTCCAAGAACACTAAATAGAGTATAACCGTCTATTTTGGTCCCTTAGGAATTTCCAATTTTATGCATAGACAAGTTTTTCACGTTTCGTGCGATTTTAAACTTAACTTGGTTTATTGGCTTCTTTACCTAACGAAACGTTATCCAAAAGCTAAACTAGCAAGTTAAGACTTCTAAAAACACTAAATAGAGTATAACTGTCTATTTTGATGCCTTGGGAATGCTCAATTCTATGCATAGACAAGTTTTTCACGTTTCTTGCAATTTTGAACTTAACTTGGTCTGTTGGCTTTTTTACCTAACGAAACAATGTCCAAAAGATAAACTAGAATGTTAAGACTTCCAAGAACACTAAATAGAGTGTAACGGTCTATTTTGATGCCATAGGAATGCTCAATTCTATGCATGGACAAGTTTTTCAAGTTTCGTGTCATTTTGAACTTAACTTGGTCTATTGGCTTCTTTACCTGACGAAACGTTGTCCAAAAGCTAAATTAGCAAGTTAAGACTTCTAAAAACACTAAATAGAGTATAAAGTCCAATTTGATGCCTTAGGAATGCTCAATTCTGTGCGTAGACAAGTTTTTCGCAAGTTTTTCACATTCCGTACAATTTTGAACTTAACTTGGTCTATTGGCTTCTTTACCTAACGAAACGTTACCCAAAAGCTAAACTAGCAAGCTAAGACTTCTAAGAACACTAAATAGAGTATAACGGTCTATTTTGATTCCTTAGGAATGCTAAATTTTATGCATGGACAAGTTTTTCACGCTTCGTGCAATTTTGAACTTAACTTGGTCTATTGGCTTCTTTACCTAACGAAACATTGTCCAAAAGCTAAACTAGCAAGTCAAATCTTCTAAGAACACTAAATATACTATAACGGTATATTTTGATGCCTTAGAGCATCCACATCAGATTACCTAAACATGAGTCTGTCTGTAAAATTTAGAGATTTTGTCAAAATAGAGCTCTGCATCAGATTACCTAGAGGTTCCCTATTTTACAGAATATGAATAGTAGTTCCCTACATCTAGAGAACCACTATTCACTTCTCTAAACATAAAATAATATTTTTTACTACTTTATTTTTTCATCTCTCCTCTCTCCTCATTTTTTCCCTCCTCTCTCTCCTCACTCCTTTCTTTCTCTCTCTTCTTTCTCTCTCCTCTCCTCACATTTTGACTCCTTTCTCTCTCCTCACTTTTTCTCTCTCTCTTCTTTCTCTCTCCTCTCTCTCTCCTCACTCCTTTCTTTCTCTCTCCTCTTTCTCTCCTCACTTTTTCTCTCTCTTCTTTCTCTCTCCTCAATTTTTTTCTCTAATTTTTAATAACATTAATTTATTATTTTAATTAATATATTGTTTTAAATGTAATTAATTTATTATTTTAAATAGAAGTAGTTTATATGAATAGAATAAATAAAGGAAAGAGAAATAAATATTATTTTAATGCAATAGAGAATATGATAGGTAATCTGATGCAGTGTTGATTGGATAGGGAATCTGTAAAATAGGGGAAAGTGACATTTTGTCTGTATTTTAGGGAATCTGTTAAGAGAAACTGATGCAGATGCTCTTAGGATTGCTCAATTCTATGCGTGGATAAGTTTTTCACGTTTCGTGCAATTTTGAATTGAACTTCGTCTACTGGCTTCTTTACCTAACGAAACGTTGTCGAAAAGCGAAACTAGCAAGTTAAGACTTCTATGAACACTAAATGGAGTATAACCGTCTATTTTGGTCCCTTAGGAATTTCCAATTTTATGCATAGACAATTTTTTCACGTTTCGTGCAATTTTAAACTTAACTTGGTCTATTGGCTTGTTTACCTAACGAAACATTGCCCAAAAGCTAAACTAGTAAGTTAAGACTTCTAAAAACACTAAATTGAGTATAACTGTCTTTTTTGATGCCTTGGGAATGCTCAATTCTATGCATCGACAACATTTTCACGTTTCTTGTAATTTTGAACTTAACTTGGTCTATTGGCTTATTTACCCGACGAAACGTTGTCCGAAAGCTAAAGTAGCAAGTTAAGACTTGTAAAAACACTAAATAAAGTATAACGTCCAATTTGATGCCTTAGGAATGCTCAATTCTATGCCTAGACAAGTTTTTCACGTTTCGTGCAATTTTGAACTTAACTTGGTCTATTGGCTTCTTTACCTAACGAAGCGATGTCCAAAAGCTCAACTGGCAAGTTAAGACATCGAAGAACACTAAATAGAGTATAACGGTCCATTTTGATGCCTTAGGAATGCTGAATTCTATGCATAGACAAGTTTTTCACGTTTCTTGCAATGTTGAACTTAAGTTGGTCTATTGGCTTCTATACCTAACGAAACGTTGTCCAAAAGCTAAACTAGTAAGTTAAGTCTTCTAAGAACACTAAATAGAGTATAACCGTCGATTTTGATGCCTTAGGAATGCTCAATTCTATGTGTGGATAAGCTTTTCACGTTTCGTGCTATTTTGAACATAACTTGGTCTATTGGCTTCTTTACCTAACGAAACGTTGTCCAAATGCTAAACTGGGAAGTTAGGACTTCTAAGAACACTAAATAGAGTATAACGGTCCAATTTGATGCCTTAGGAATGCTCAATTCTATGCATACACAAGTTTTTCACGTTTCGTGCAATTTTGAACTTAACTTGGTCTATTGGCTTCCTTACTTAACGAAACGTTGTCCAAAAGCTAAACTACCAAGTTAAGACTTCTAAAAACACTAAGTAGAGTATAACGGTCCAAATATGATGCCTTAGGAATGCTCAATTCTATGCCTAGACAAGTTTTTCAAGTTTCGTGTAATTTTGAACTTAACTTGGTCTATTGGCTTCTTTACCTAACGAAACGATGTCCAAAAGCTCAAATACCAAGTTAAGACTTTGAAGAACACTAAGTAGAGTATAACGGTCTATTTTCATGCCTTAGGAATGCTCAATTCTATGCATAGACAAGTTTTTCACGTTTCGTGCAATGTTGAACTTAACTTGGTCTATTGGCTTCTTTACCTAACGAAACGTTGTCCAAAAACTAAAGCAGCATGTTAAGACTTCCAAGATCACTAAATAGAGTGTAACGGTCTATTTCGATACCATAGGAATGCTCAATTCTATGCATGGACAAGTTTTTCACGTTTCGTGCCATTTTGAACTTAACTTGGTCTATTGGCATTTTTACCTAACGAAACGTTGTCCAAAAGCTAAACTAGCAAGTCAAATATTCTGAGAACACTAAACAGACTATAACGGTCTATTTTGATGCCTTAGGAATGCTCAATTTTATGCGTGGATAAGTTTTTCACGTTTCGTGCAATTTTGAACTGAATTTCGTCTACTGACTACTTTACCTAACGAAACGTTGTCGAAAAGCTAAACTAGCAAGTTAAGACTTCCAAGAACACTAAATAGAGTATAACCGTCTATTTTGGTCCCTTAGGAATTTCCAATTTTATGCATAGACAAGTTTTTCACGTTTCGTGCGATTTTAAACTTAACTTGGTCTACTTGCTTGTTTACGTAACGAAACGTTGCCCAAAAGATAAACTAGCAATTTAAGACTTCTAAAAACACTAAATAGAGTATAAGTGTCTATTTTGATGCCATGGGAATGCTCAATTCTATGCATAGACAAGTTTTTCACGTTTCTTGCAATTTTGAACTTAACTTGGTCTGTTGGCTTTTTTACCTAACGAAACAATGTCCAAAAGATAAACTAGAATGTTAAGACTTCCAAGAACACTAAATAGAGTGTAACTGTCTATTTTGATGCCATAGGAATGCTCAATTCTATGCATGGACAAGTTGTTCAAGTTTCGTGTCATTTTGAACTTAACTTGGTCCATTGGCTTCTTTACCTGACGAAACGTTGTCCAAAAGCTAAATTAGCAAGTTAAGACTTCTAAAAACACTAAATAGAGTATAAAGTCCAATTTGATGCCTTAGGAATGCTCAATTCTATGCGTAGACAAGTTTTTCGCAAGTTTTTCACGTTCCGTACAATTTTGAACTTAACTTGGTCTATTGGCTTCTTTACCTAACGAAACGTTATCCAAAAGCTAAACTAGCAAGCTAAGACTTATAAGAACACTAAATAGAGTATAACGGTCAATTTTGATGCCTTAGGAATGCTAAATTTTATGCATGGACAAGTTTTTCACGTTTCGTGCAATTTTGAACTTAACTTGGTCTATTGGCTTCTTTACCTAACGAAACATTGTCCAAAACCTAAACTAGCAAGTCAAATCTTCTAAGAACACTAAATATACTATAACGGTCTATTTTGATGCCTTAGGAATGCTCAATTCTATGCGTGGATAAGTTTTTCACGTTTCATGCAATTTTGAACTGAACTTCGTCTACTGGCTTCTTTACCTAACGAAACGTTGTCCAAATGCTAAACTGGGAAGTTAGGACTTCTAAGAACACTAAATAGAGTATAACGGTCCAATTTGATGCCTTAGGAATGCTCAATTCTATGCATACACAAGTTTTTCACGTTTCGTGCAATTTTGAACTTAACTTGGTCTATTGGCTTCCTTACTTAACGAAACGTTGTCCAAAAGCTAAACTACCAAGTTAAGACTTCTAAAAACACTAAGTAGAGTATAACGGTCCAAGTATGATGCCTTAGGAATGCTCAATTCTATGCCTAGACAAGTTTTTCAAGTTTCGTGTAATTTTGAACTTAACTTGGTCTATTGGCTTCTTTACCTAACGAAACGATGTCCAAAAGCTCAAATACCAAGTTAAGACATTGAAGAACACTAAGTAGAGTATAACAGTCTATTTTCATGCCTTAGGAATGCTCAATTCTATGCATAGACAAGTTTTTCACGTTTCGTGCAATGTTGAACTTAACTTGGTCTATTGGCTTCTTTACCTAACGAAACGTTGTCCAAAAACTAAAGCAGCATGTTAAGACTTCCAAGATCACTAAATAGAGTGTAACGGTCTATTTCGATACCATAGGAATGCTCAATTCTATGCATGGACAAGTTTTTCACGTTTCGTGCCATTTTGAACTTAACTTGGTCTATTGGCATCTTTACCTAACGAAACGTTGTCCAAAAGCTAAACTAGCAAGTCAAATATTCTGAGAACACTAAACAGACTATAACGGTCTATTTTGATGCCTTAGGAATGCTCAATTTTATGCGTGGATAAGTTTTTCACGTTTCGTGCAATTTTGAACTGAATTTCGTCTACTGGCTACTTTACCTAACGAAACGTTGTCGAAAAGCTAAACTAGCAAGTTAAGACTTCCAAGAACACTAAATAGAGTATAACCGTCTATTTTGGTCCCTTAGGAATTTCCAATTTTATGCATAGACAAGTTTTTCACGTTTCGTGCGATTTTAAACTTAACTTGGTCTACTGGCTTGTTTACGTAACGAAACATTGCCCAAAAGATAAACTAGCAATTTAAGACTTCTAAAAACACTAAATAGAGTATAAGTGTCTATTTTGATGCCATGGGAATGCTCAATTCTATGCATAGACAAGTTTTTCACGTTTCTTGCAATTTTGAACTTAACTTGGTCTGTTGGCTTTTTTACCTAACGAAACAATGTCCAAAAGATAAACTAGAATGTTAAGACTTCCAAGAACACTAAATAGAGTGTAACTGTCTATTTTGATGCCATAGGAATGCTCAATTCTATGCATGGACAAGTTGTTCAAGTTTCGTGTCATTTTGAACTTAACTTGGTCTATTGGCTTCTTTACCTGACGAAACGTTGTCCAAAAGCTAAATTAGCAAGTTAAGACTTCTAAAAACACTAAATAGAGTATAAAGTCCAATTTGATGCCTTAGGAATGCTCAATTCTATGCGTAGACAAGTTTTTCGCAAGTTTTTCACGTTCCGTACAATTTTGAACTTAACTTGGTCTATTGGCTTCTTTACCTAACGAAACGTTATCCAAAAGCTAAACTAGCAAGCTAAGACTTATAAGAACACTAAATAGAGTATAACGGTCAATTTTGATGCCTTAGGAATGCTAAATTTTATGCATGGACAAGTTTTTCACGTTTCGTGCAATTTTGAACTTAACTTGGTCTATTGGCTTCTTTACCTAACGAAACATTGTCCAAAAGCTAAACTAGCAAGTCAAATCTTCTAAGAACACTAAATATACTATAACGGTCTATTTTGATGCCTTAGGAATGCTCAATTCTATGCGTGGATAAGTTTTTCACGTTTCATGCAATTTTGAACTGAACTTCGTCTACTGGCTTCTTTACCTAACGAAACGTTGTCGAAAAGCTAAACTAGCAAGTTAAGACTTCTAAGAACACTAAATGGAGTATAACCGTCTATTTTGGTACCTTAGGAATTTCCAATTTTATGCATAGACAAGTTTTTCACGTTTCGTGCAATTTTAAACTTAACTTGGTCTATTGGCTTGTTTACCTAACGAAACATTGCCCAAAAGCTAAACTAGTAAGTTAAGATTTCTAAAAACACTAAATAGAGTATAACTGTCTTTTTTGATGCCTTGGGAATCCTCAATTCTATGCATAGACAACATTTTCACGTTTCTTGCAATTTTGAACTTAACTTGGTCTATTGGCTTATTTACCCGACGAAACGTTGTCCGAAAGCTAAATTAGCAAGTTAAGACTTGTAAAAACACTAAATAAAGTATAACGTCCAATTTGATGCCTTAGGAATGCTCAATTCTATGCCTAGACAAGTTTTTCACGTTTCGTGCAATTTTGAACTTAACTTGGTCTATTGGCTTCTTTACCTAACGAAACGATGTCTAAAAGCTCAACTGGCAAGTTAAGACTTCGAAGAACACTAAATAGAGTATAACGGTCCATTTTGATGCCTTAGGAATGCTGAATTCTATGCATAGACAAGTTTTTCACGTTTCTTGCAATGTTGGACTTAAGTTGGTCTATTGGCTTTTTTACCTAACGAAACGTTGTCCAAAAGCTAAACTAGTAAGTTAAGTCTTCTAAGAACACTAAATAGAGTATAACCGTCGATTTTGATGCCTTAGGAATGCTCAATTCTATGTGTGGATAAGCTTTTCACGTTTCGTGCAATTTTGAACATAACTTGGTCTATTGGCTTCTTTACCAAACAAACATTGTCCAAATGCTAAACTGGGAAGTTAGGACTTCTAAGAACACTAAATAGAGTATAACGGTCCAATTTGATGCCTTAGGAATGCTCAATTCAATGCATACACAAGTTTTTCACGTTTCGTGCAATTTTGAACTTAACTTGGTCTATTGGCTTCCTTACTTAACGAAACGTTGTCCAAAAGCTAAACTACCAAGTTAAGACTTCTAAAAACACTAAGTAGAGTATAACGGTCCAAATATGATGCCTTAGGAATGCTCAATTCTATGCCTAGACAAGTTTTTCAAGTTTCGTGTAATTTTGAACTTAACTTGGTCTATTGGCTTCTTTACCTAACAAAACGATGTCCAAAAGCTCAAATACCAAGTTAAGACTTCGAAGAACACTAAGTAGAGTATAACGGTCTATTTTCATGCCTTAGGAATGCTCAATTCTATGCATAGACAAGTTTTTCACGTTTCGTGCAATTTTGAACTTAACTTGGTCTATTGGCTTCTTTACCTAACGAAACGTTGTCCAAAAACTAAAGTAGCATGTTAAGACTTCCAAGATCACTAAATAGAGTGTAACGGTCTATTTCGATACCATAGGACTGCTCAATTCTATGCATGGACAAGTTTTTCACGTTTCGTGCCATTTTGAACTTAACTTGGTCTATCGGCTTCTTTACCTGACGAAACGTTGTCCAAAAGCTAAATTAGCAAGTTAAGACTTCTAAAACCACTAAATAGAGTATAACGTCCAATTTGATGCCTTACGAATGCTCAATTCTATGCATAGGCAAGTTTTTCAGGTTCCGTATAATTTCGAACTTAACTTGGTCTATTGGCTTCTTTACCTAACGAAACGTTATCCAAAAGCTGAACTAGCATGTTAAGACTTCTAAGAAAACTAAATAGAGTATAACGGTCTATTTTGATGCCTTAGGAATGCTAGATTTTATGCATGGACAAGTTTTTCACGTTTCGTGCAATTTTGAACTTAACTTGGTCTATTGGCTTCTTTACCTAACGAAACGTTATCCAAAAGCTGAACTAGCATGTTAAGACTTCTAAGAAAACTAAATAGAGTATAACGGTCTATTTTGATGCCTTAGGAATGCTCAATTCTATGCGTGGATAAGTTTTTCACGCTTCGTGTAATTTTGAACTTAACTTCGCCTACTGGCTTCTTCACCTAACGAAACGTTGTCCAAAAGCTAAACTATCAAGTTAAGACTTATAAGAACACTAAATAGAGTATAATGGTCTATTTTGGTGCGTGAGGAATTCTCAATTTTTTGCATAGACAAGCTTTTCACGTTCCGTGCAATTTTAAACTTAACTTGGTTTATTGGCTTGTTTACCTAACGAAACGATGCCTAAAAGCTAAAGTAGCAAGTTAAGACTTCTAAAAACACTAAATAGAGTATAAATGTCTATTTGATGCCTTGGGAATGCTCAATTCTATGCATAGACAAGTTTTTCACGTTTCTTGCACTTTTGAACTTAACTTGGTCTGTTGGCTTTTTTACCTAACGAAACAATGTCCAAAAGATAAACTAGCATCTTAAGACTTCCAAGAACACTAAATAGAGTGTAACGATCTACTTTGATGCCATAGGAATGCTCAATTCTATGCATGGACAAGTTTTTCAAGTTTCGTGCCATTTTGAACTTAACTTGGTCTATTGGCTTCTTTACCTGACGAAACGTTGTCCAAAAGCTAAATTAGCAAGTTAAGACTTCTAAAAACACTAAATAGAGTATAACTGTCTATTTTGATGCCTTGGGAATGCTCAATTCTATGCAAAGACAAATTTTTCACGTGTCGTGCAATTTTGAACTTAACTTGGTCTATTGGCTTCTTTACCTAACGAAACGTTGTCCAAAAGCTAAACTAGAAAGTCAAATCTTCTAAGAACACTAAATAGACTATAACGGTCTATTTTGATGCCTTAGGAATGCTCAATTCTATGCATAGACAAGTTTTTCACGTTTCGTGCAATTTTGAACTTAACTTGGTCTATTGGCTTCTTTACCTAACGAAACGATGTCCAAAAGCTCAAGTAGCAAGTTAAGACTTCGAAGAACACTAAGTAGAGTATAACGGTCAATTTTCATGCCTTAGGAATGCTCAATTCTATGCATAGACAAGTTTTTCACGTTTCGTGCAATTTTGAACTTAACTTGGTCTATTGGCTTCTTTACCTAACGAAACGTTGTCCAAAAACTAAAGTAGCATGTTAAGACTTTCAAGATCACTAAATAGAGTGTAACGGTCTATTTCGATACCATAGGAATGCTCAATTCTATGCATGGACAAGTTTTTCACGTTTCGTGCCATTTTGAACTTAACTTGGTCTATTGGCTTCTTTACCTGACGAAACGTTGTCCAAAAGCTAAATTAGCAAGTTAAGACTTCTAAAAACACTAAATAGAGTATAACGTCCAATTTGATGCCTTACGAATGCTCAATTCTATGCATAGGCAAGTTTTTCAGGTTCCGTATAATTTTGAACTTAACTTGGTCTATTGGCTTCTTTACCTAACGAAACGTTATCCAAAAGCTGAACTAGCAAGTTAAGACTTCTAAGAAAACTAAATAGAGTATAACGGTCTATTTTGATGCCTTATGAATGCTAGATTTTATGCATGGACAAGTTTTTCAGGTTTCGTGCAATTTTGAACTTAACTTGGTCTATTGGCTTCTTTACCTAACGAAACGTTGTCCAAAAGCTAAACTAGCAAGTTAAATCTTCTAAGAACACTAAATAGAGTATAACGGTCTATTTTGATGCCTCAGGAATGCTCAATTCTATGCGTGGATAAGTTTTTCACGCTTCGTGTAATTTTGAAGTTAACTTCGTCTACTGGCTTCTTCTCCTAACGAAACGTTGTCCAAAAGCTAAACTAGCAAGTTAAGACTTATAAGAACATTAAATAGAGTATAATGGTCTATTTTGGTGCGTGAGGAATTCTCAATTTTTTGCATAGACAAGCTTTTCACGTTTCGTGCAATTTTAAACTTAACTTGGTTTATTGGCTTGTTTACCTAACGAAACATTGCCCAAAAGCTAAACTAGCAAGTTAAGACTTCTAAAAACGCTAAATAGAGTATAACTGTCTATTTTGATGTCTTGGGAATGCTCAATTCTATGCAAAGACAAGTTTTTCACGTTTCTGGCAATTTTGAGCTTAACTTGGTCTGTTGGCTTCGTTACCTAATGAAACAATGTCCAAAAGATAAACTATCATGTTAAGAGTTCCAAGAAAACTAAATAGAGTGTAACGGTCTATTTTGATGCCTTAGGAATGCTCAATTCTATGCCTAGACAAGTTTTTCACGTTTCGTGCAATTTTGAACTTAACTTGGTCTATTGGCTTGTTTACCTAACGAAACGTTGCCCAAAAGCTAAAGTAGCAAGTTAAGACTTCTAAAAACACTAAATAGAGTATAAATGTCTATTTTGATGCCTTGGGAATGCTCAATTATATGCATAGACAAGTTTTTCACGTTTCTTGCAATTTTGAACTTAACTTGGTCTGTTGGCCTTTTTACCTAACGAAACAATGTCCAAAAGATAAACTAGCATCTTAAGACTTCCAAGAACACTAAATAGAGTGTAACGATCTACTTTGATGCCATAGGAATGCTCAATTCTATGCATGGACAAGTTTTTCAAGTTTCGTGCCATTTTGAACTTAACTTGGTCTATTGGCTTCTTTACCTGACGAAACGTTGTCCAAAAGCTAAATTAGCAAGTTAAGACTTCTAAAAACACTAAATAGAGTATAAAGTCTAATTTGATGCCTTAGGAATGCTCAATTCTATGCGTAGACAAGTTTTTCACAAGTTTTTCACGTTCCGTACAATTTTGAACTTAACTTGGTCTATTGGCTTCTTTACCTAACGAAATGTTATCCAAAAGCTATACTAGCATGTTAAGACTTCTAAGAACACTAAATAGAGTACAACGGTCTATTTTGATGCCTTAGGAATGCTAAATTTTATGCATGGACAAGTTTTTCACGTTTCGTGCAATTTTGAACTTAACTTGGTCTATTGGCTTCTTTACCTAACGAAACGTTGTCCAAAAGCTAAACTAGCAAGTCAAATCTTCTAAGAACACTAAATAGACTATAACGGTCTATTTTGATGACTTAGGAATGCTAAAATTTTATGCGTGGATAAGTTTTTCACGTTTCGTGCAATTTTGAACTGAACTTCGTCTACTGGCTTCTTTACCTAACGAAACGTTGTCGAAAAGCTAAACAAGCAAGTTAAGACTTATAAGAACACTAAATAGAGTATAACCGTCTATTTTGGTCCCTTAGGAATTTCCAATTTTATGCATAGACAAGTTTTTCACGTTTCGTGCAATTTTAAACTTAACTTGGTCTATTGGCTTGTTTACCTAACGAAACGTTGCCCAAAAGCTAAACTAGCAAGTTAAGACTTCTAAAAACACTAAATAGAGTATAACTGTCTACTTTGATGCCTTGGGAATGCTCAATTCTATGCAAAGACAAGTTTTTCACGTTTCTGGCAATTTTGAACTTAACTTGGTCTGTTGGCTTCGTTACCTAATGAAACAATGTCCAAAAGATAAACTAGCATGTTAAGACCTCCAAGAACACTAAATAGAGTGTAACGGTCTATTTTGATGCATTAGGAATGCTCAATTCTATGCATGGACATGTTTTTCACGTTTCGTGCCATTTTGAACTTAACTTGGTCTATTGGCTTATTTACCCGACGAAACGTTGTCCGAAAGCTAAATTAGCAAGTTAAGACTTCCAAAAACACTAAATAGATTATAACGTCCAATTTGATGCCTTAGGAATGCTCAATTCTATGCCTAGACAAGTTTTTCACGTTTCGTGCAATTTTGAACTTAACTTGGTCTATTGGTTTCTTTACCTAACGAAACGATGTCCAAAAGGTCAACTGGCAAGTTAAGACTTCGAAGAACACTAAATAGAGTATAACGGTCCATTTTGATGCCTTCGGAATGCTGAATTCTATGCATAGACAAGTTTTTCACGTTTCCTGCAATGTTGAACTTAAGTTGGTCTATTGGCTTCTTTACCTAAGGAAACGTTGTCCAAAAGCTAAACTAGTAAGTTAAGTCTTCCAAGAACACTAAATAGAGTATAACCGTCGATTTTGATGCCTTAGGAATGCTCAATTCTATGTGTGGATAAGCTTTTCACGTTTCGCGCAATTTTGAACATAACTTGGTCTACTGGCTTCTTTACCTAACGAAACGTTGTCCAAATGCTAAACTGGGAAGTTAAGACTTCTAAGAACACTAAATAGAGTATAACGGTCCAATTTGATGCCTTAGGATTGCTCAATTCTATGCATACACAAGTTTTTCACATTTCGTGCAATTTTGAACTTAACTTGGTCTATTGGCTTCCTTACTTAACGTAACGTTGTCCAAAACCTAAACTAGCAAGTTAAGACTTCTAAAAACACTAAGTAGAGTATAACGGTCCAATTTGATGCCTTAGGAATGCTCAATTTTATGCCTAGACAAGTTTTTCAAGTTTCGTGTAATTTTGAACTTAACTTGGTCTATTGGCTTCTTTACCTAACGAAACGATGTCCAAAAGCTCAACTAGCAAGTTAAGACTTCGAAGAACACTAAGTAGAGTATAACGGTCAATTTTCATGCCTTAGGAATGCTCAATTCTATGCATGGACAAGTTTTTCACGTTTCGTGCAATTTTGAACATAACTTCGTCTATTGGCTTCTTTACCTAACGAAACGTTGTCCAAAAACTAAAGTAGCATGTTAAGACTTCCAAGAACACTGAATAGAGTGTAACGGTCTATTTCGATACCGGAGGAATGCTCAATTCTATGCATGGACAAGTTTTTCACTTTTCGTGCCATTTTGAACTTAACTTGGTCTATTGGCTTCTTTAACTGACGAAACGTTGTCCAAAAGCTAAATTAGCAAGTTAAGACTTCTAAAAACACTAAATAGAGTATAACGTCCAATTTGATGCCTTACGAATGCTCAATTCTATGCATAGACAAGTTTTTCAGGTTCCGTACAATTTTGAACTTAACTTGGTCTATTGGCTTCTTTACCTAACGAAACGTTATCCAAAAGCTGAACTAGCATGTTAAGACTTTTAAGAACACTAAATAGAGTATAACGGTCTATTTTGATGCCTTAGGAATGCTAGATTTTAGGCATGGACAAGTTTTTCACGTTTCGTGCAATTTTGAATTTAACTTGGTCTATTGGCTTCTTTAGCTAACGAAACGTTGTCCAAAAGCTAAACTAGCAAGTTAAATCTTCTAAGAACACTAAATAGAGTATAACGGTCTATTTTGATGCCTTGGGAATGCTTAATTCTATGCATAGACAAGTTTTTCACGTTTCTGGCAATTTTGAACTTAACTTGGTCTGTTGGCTTTGTTACCTAATGAAACAATGTCCAAAAGATAAACTAGCATGTTAAGACTTCCAAGAACACTAAATAGAGTGTAACGGTCTATTGTGATGCCTTAGGAATGCTCAATTCTATGCATAGACAAGTTTTTCACGTTTCGTGTAATTTTGAACTTAACTTGGTCTATTGGCTTGTTTACCTAACGAAACGTTGCCCAAAAGCTAAAGTAGCAAGTTAAGACTTCTAAAAACACTAAATAGAGTATAAATGTCTATTTTGATGCCTTGGGAATGCTCAATTCTATGCATAGACAAGTTTTTCACGTTTCTTGCAATTTTGAACTTAACTTGGTCTGTTGGCTTTTTTACCTATCGAAACAATGTCCAAAAGATAAACTAGCATCTTAAGACTTCCAAGAACACTAAATAGAGTGTAACGGTCTATTTTGATGCCATAGGAATGCTCAATTCTCTGCATGGACAAGTTTTTCAAGTTTCGTGCCATTTTGAACTTAACTTGGTCTATTGGCTTCTTAACCTGATGAAACGTTGTCCAAAAGCTAAATTAGCAAGTTAAGACTTCTAAAAACACTAAATAGAGTATAAAGTCCAATTTGATGCCTTAGGAATGCTCAATTCTATGCGTAGACAAATTTTTCGCAAGTTTTTCACGTTCTGTACAATTTTGAACTTAACTTGGTCAATTGGCTTCTTTACCTAACGAAACGTTATCCAAAAGCTAAACTAGCATGTTAAGACTTCTAAGAACACTAAATAGAGTATAAAAGTCTATTTTGATGCCTTAGGAATGCTAAATTTTATGCATGGACAAGTTTTTCATGTTTCGTGCAATTTTGAACTTAACTTGGTCTATTGGCTTCTTTACCTAACGAAACGTTGTCCAAAAGCTAAACTAGCAAGTCAAATCTTCTAAGAACACTAAATAGACTATAACGGTCTATTTTGATGCCTTAGGAATGCTCAATTCTATGCGTGGATAAGTTTTTCACGTTTCGTGCAATTTTGAACTGAACTTCGTGTACTGGCTTCTTTACCTAACGAAACGTTGTCGAAAAGCTAAACTAGCAAGTTAAGAATTCTAAGAACACTAATTAGAGTATAACCGTCTATTTTAGTCCCTTAGGAATTTCCAATTTTATGCATAGACAAGTTTTTCACGTTTCGTGCATTTTTAAACTTAACTTGGTCTATTGGCTTGTTTACCTAACGAAACGTTGCCCAAAAGCTAAACTAGCAAGTTAAGACTTCTAAAAACACTAAATAGAGTATAACTGTCTATTTTGATGCCTTGGGAATGCTCAATTCTATGCAAAGACAAGTTTTCACGTTTCTGGCAATTTTGAACTTAACTTGGTCTGTTGGCTTCGTTACCTCATGAAACAATGTCCAAAAGATAAACTAGCATGTTAAGACTTCCAAGAACACTAAATAGAGTGTAACGGTCTATTTTGATGCATTAGGAATGCTCAATTCTATGCATGGACAAGTTTTTCACGTGTCATGCCATTTTGAACTTAACTTGGTCTATTGGCTTATTTACCCGACGAAACGTTGTCCGAAAGCTAAATTAGCAAGTTAAGACTTCTAAAAACACTAAATAGAGTATAACGTCCAATTTGATGCCTTAGGAATGCTCAATTCTATGCCTAGAGAAGTTTTTCACGTTTCGTGCAATTTTAAACTTAACTTGGTCTATTGGCTTCTTTACCTAACGAAACGATGTCCAAAAGCTCAACTGGCAAGTTAAGACTTCGAAGAACACTAAATAGAGTATAACGGTCCATTTTGATGCCTTAGGAATGCTGAATTCTATGCATAGACATGTTTTTCACGTTTCTTGCAATGTTGAACTTAACTTGGTCTTTTGGCTTCTTTACCTAACGAAACGTTGTCCGAAAGCTAAATTAGCAAGTTAAGACTTCTAAGAATACTAAATAGAGTATAACGGTCCAATTTGATGCCTTAGTAATGCTCAATTCTATGCCTAGACAAGTTTTTCACATTTCGTGCAATTTTGAACTTAACTTGGTCTATTGGCTTCTTTACCTAACGAATTGATGTCCAAAAGGTAAACTAGCAAGTTAAGACTTCGAAGAACACTAAATAGAGTATAACGGTCTATTTTAATGCCTTAGGAAGGCTCAATTCTATGCGTGGATAAGTTTTTCACGCTTCGTGCAATTTTGAACCTAACTTCGCCTACTGGCTTCTTCACCTAACGAAACGTTGTCCAAAAGCTAAACTAGCAAGTTAAGACTTATAAGAACACTAAATAGAGTATAACGGTCTATTTTGGTGCCTGAGGAATTCTCAATTTTATGCATAGACAAGTTTTTCACGTTTCGTGCAATTTTCAACTTAACTTGGACTATTGGCTTGTTTACCTAACGAAACGTTGTCCAAATGCTAAACTGGGAAGTTAAGACTTCTCAGAACACTAAATAGAGTATAACGGTCCAATTTGATGCATTCGGAATGCTCAATTCTATGCATACACAAGTTTTTCACGTTTCATGCAATTTTGAACTTAACTTGGTCTATTGGCTTCCTTACTTAATGAAACGTTGTCCAAAAGCTAAACTGGGACGTTAAGACTTCTCAGAACACTAAATAGAGTATAACGGTCCAATTTTATGCCTTCGGAATGCTCAATTCTATGCCTAGAGAAGTTTTTCACGTTTCGTGCAATTTTAAACTTAACTTGGTCTATTGGCTTCTTTACCTAACGAAACGATGTCCAAAAGCTCAACTAGCAAGTTAAGACTTCGAAGAACACTAAGTAGAGTATAACGGTCTATTTTCAAGCCTTAGGAATGCTCAATTCTATGCATACACAAGTTTTTCACGTTTCGTGTAATTTTGAACTTAACTTGGTCTATTGGCTTCTTTACCTAACGAAACGTTGTCCAAAAGCTGAACTAGGAAGTTAAATTTTCTAAGAACACTAAATAGAGTATAACGGTCAATTTTGATGCATATGAATGCTCAATTTTATGCATGGACAAGTTTTTCACGTTTCGTGCAATTTTGAACTTAGCTTTGGTCTGTTGGCTTGTTTACACAACGAAACGTTGCCCGAAAGATAAACTAGCATGTTAAGACTTCTAAGAACACTAAATAGAGTATAAAAGTCTATTTTGATGGCTTAGGAATGGTCAATTCTACGCATGGACAAGTTTTTCGTGTGTCGTTCAATTTTGAACTTAACTTGGTCTATTGGCTTCTTTACATAATGAAACGTTGTCCAAAGGCTAAACTAGCAAGTTAAGACTTCTAAGAACACTAAATAGAGTATAACGGTCAATTTTGATGCCTTAGGAATGCTCAATTCTATGCATCGACAAGTTTTTAAAATTTCGTGCAATTTTGAACTTAACTTGGTGTATTGGCTTCTTTACCTAACGAAACGTTGTCCAAAAGCTAAACTAGAAATTTAAGACTTCTAAGAACACTAAATAGAGTATCACGGTCCAATTTGATGCCTTAGGAATGCTCAATTCTATGCCTAGACAAGTTTTTCAAATTTTGTGCAATTTTGAACTTTACATGGTCTATTGGCTACTTTACCTAACGAAACGATGTCCAAAAGCTCAACTGGAAAGTTAAGACTTCGAAGAACACTAAATAGAGTATAACGGTCCATTTTGATGCCTTAGGAATGCTGAACTTAGCTTGGTCTATTGGCTTGTTTACCTAACGAAACGTTGCCCAAAAGATAAACTAGCATGTTAAGACTTCTAATAACACTTAATAGAGTATAACGGTCTATTTTGATGGCTTAGGAATGCTCAATTCTATGCATGGACAAGTTGTTCACGTTTCGTGCAATTTTGAACTTAACTTGGTCTATTGGCTTCTTTACCTAATGAAACGTTGTCCAAAACCTAAACTAGCAAGTTAAGACTTCTAAGAACACTAAATAGAGTATAACGGTCAATTTTGATGCCTTATAAATGCCCAATTCTATGCATCGACAAGTTTTTAACGTTTCGTGCAATTTTGAACTTAACTTGGTCTATTGGCTTCTTTACCTAACAAAACGTTGTCCAACAGCTAAACTAGAAAGTTAAGACTTCTAAGAATACTAAATAGAGTATAACGGTCCAATTTGATGCCTTAGTAATGCTCAATTCTATGCCTAGACAAGTTTTTCACATTTCGTGCAATTTTGAACTTAACTTGGTCTATTGGCTTCTTTACCTAACGAATTGATGTCCAAAAGGTAAACTAGCAAGTTAAGACTTCGAAGAACACTAAATAGAGTATAACGGTCTATTTTGATGCCTTAGGAAGGCTCAATTCTATGCGTGGATAAGTTTTTCACGCTTCGTGCAATTTTGAACTTAACTTCGCCTACTGGCTTCTTCACCTAACGAAACGTTGTCCAAAAGCTAAACTAGCAAGTTAAGACTTATAAGAACACTAAATAGAGTATAACGGTCTATTTTGGTGCCTGAGGAATTCTCAATTTTATGCATAGACAAGTTTTTCACGTTTCGTGCAATTTTCAACTTAACTTGGACTATTGGCTTGTTTACCTAACGAAACGTTGGCCAAAAGCTAAACTAGCAAGTTAAGACTTCTAAAAACACTAAATAGAGTATAACTGTCTATTTTGATGCCTTGGGAATGCTCAATTCTATGCAAAGACAAGTTTTTCACGTTTCTGACAATTTTGAACTTAACTTGGTCTGTTGGCTTCTTTACCTAATGAAACAATGTCCAAAAGATAAACTAGCATGTTAAGACTTCCAAGAACACTAAATAGAGTGTAACGGTCTATTTTGATGCCTTAGGAGTGCTCAATTCTATTCATGGACAAGTTTTTCACGTTTCGTGCCATTTTGAACTTAACATGGTCTATTGGCTTCCTTACCTAACGAAACGTTGTCCGAAAGCTAAATTAGCAAGTTAAGACTTCAAAAAACACTAAATAGAGTATAACGTCCAATTTGATGCCTTAGGAATGCTCAATTCTATGCCTAGACAAGTTTTTCACGTTTCGTGTAATTTTGAACTTAACTTGGTCTATTGGCTTCTTTACCTAACGAAACGATGTCCAAAAGCTCAAATAGCAAGTTAGGACATCGAAAAACACTAAATAGATTATAACGGTCTATATTCATGCCTTAGGAATGCTCAATTCTATGCATAGACAAGTTTTTCACGTTTCGTACAATTTTGAACTTAACTTGGTCTATTGGCTTCTTTACCTAACGAAACGTTGTCCAAAAGCTGAACTAGCAAGTTAAATTTTCTAGGAACACTACATAGAGTATAACGGTCAATTTTGATTCCTTAGGAATGCTCAATTTTATGCATGGAGAAGTTTTTCACATTTCGTGCAATTTTGAACTTGGATTTGGTCTATTGGCTTGTTTAACTAACGAAACGTTTCCCGAAAGATAAACTAGCATGTTAAGACTTCTAAGAACACTTAATAGAGTATAGCAGTCTATTTTGATGGCTTAGGAATGGTCAATTCTACGCATGCACAAGTTTTTCATGTTTCGTGCAATTTTGAACTTAACTTGGTCTATTGGCTTCTTTACCTAGTGAAACGTTGTCCGAAAGCTAAACTAGCAAGTTAAGACTTCTAAGAACACTAAATAGAGTATAAAGGTCAATTTTGATGCCTTAAGAATGCTCAATTCTATGCATCGACATGTTTTTAACGCTTCATGCAATTTTGAACTTAACTTGGTCTATTGGCTTCTTTACCTAACAAAACATTGTCCAAAAGCTAAACTAGAAAGTTAAGACTTATAAGAACACTAAATAGAGTATAATGGCGCAATTTGATGCCTTAGGAATGCTCAATTCTATGCCTAGATAACTTTTTCACATTTCGTGGAATTTTGAACTTAACTTGGTCTATTGGCTTCTTTACCTAACGAAACGATGTCCAAAAGCTCAACTGGAAAGTTAGGACTTCGAAGAACACTAAATAGAGTATAACGGTCCATTTTGATGCCTTAGGAATGCTGAATTCTATGCATAGACAAGTTTTTCACGTTTCTTAAAATGTTGAACTTAACTTGGTCTATTGGCTTCTTTACCTAACGAAATGTTGTCCAAAAGCTAAACTAGCATGTTAAGACTTCTAAGAACACTACATAGAGTATAACGGTCAATTTTGATGCCTTAGGAATGCTCAATTTTATGCATGGACAAGTTTTTCACGTTTCGTGCAATTTTGAACTTAGCTTGGTCTATTGGCTTGTTTACCTAACGAAACGTTGCCCAAAAGATAAACTAGCACGTTAAGACTTCTAAGAACACTTAATAGAGTATACCGGTCTATTTTGATGGCTTAGGAATGCTCAATTCTATGCATGGACAAGTTGTTCACGTTTCGTGCAATTTTGAACTTAACTTGGTCTATTGGCTTACCTAATGAAACGTTGTCCAAAACCTAAACTAGCAAGTTAAGACTTCTAAGAACACTAAATAGAGTATAACGGTCAATTTTGATGCCTTAGGAATACTCAATTCTATGCATCGACAAGTTTTTAACGTTTCGTGCATTTTTGAACATAACTTGGTCTATTGGCTTCTTTACCTAAAGAAACGTTTTCCAACAGCTAAAATAGAAATTTAAGACTTCTAAGAACACTAATTAGAGTATAAGGGTCCAATTTGACACCTTAGGAATGCTCAATTCTATGCCTAGACAAGTTTTTCACATTTCGTGCAATTTTGTACTTAACTTGTTCTATTGGCTTCTTTACCTAACGAATTGATGTCCAAAAGGTAAACTAGCAAGTTAAGACTTTGAAGAACACTAAATAGAGTATAACGGTCTATTTTGATGCCTTAGGAATGCTCAATTCTATGCCTAGACAAGTTTTTCACATTTCGTGCAATTTTGTACTTAACTTGTTCTATTGGCTTCTTTACCTAACGAATTGATGTCCAAAAGGTAAACTAGCAAGTTAAGACTTTGAAGAACACTAAATAGAGTATAACGGTCTATTTTGATGCCTTTGGAATGCTCAATTCTATGCATAGATAACTTTTTCACGTTTCGTGCAATTTTGAACTTAACTTGGTCTATTGACTTCTTTACCTAACGAAATGTTGTCCAAAAGCTAAACTAGCATGTTAAAACTTTTAAGAACACTAAATAGAGTATACCGGTCTATCTCGACGCCTAAGGAATGCTCAACTGGAAAGTTAAGACTTCGAAGAACACTAAATAGAGTATAACGGTCCATTTTGATGCCTTAGGAATGCTGAATTCTATGCATAGACAAGTTGTTCACGTTTCTTAAAATGTTGAACTTAACTTGGTCTATTGGCTTCTTTACCTAACAGAACATTGTCCAAAAGCTAAACTAGCAAGTTAAGACTTCTAAGAACACTAAATAGAGTATAAAGGTCAATTTTGATGCCTTAGGAATGCTCAATTCTATGCATCGACATGTTTTTAACGCTTCATGCAATTTTGAACTTAACTTGGTCTATTTTGCTTCTTTACCTAACAAAACATTGTCCAAAAGCTAAACTAGAAAGTTAAGACTTATAAGAACACTAAATAGAGTATAATGGCCCAATTTGATGCCTTAGGAATGCTCAATTCTATGCCTAGATAACTTTTTCACATTTCGTGCAATATTGAACTTAACTTGGTCTATTGGCTTCTTTACCTAACGAAACGATGTCCAAAAGCTCAACTGTAAAGTTAAGACTTCGAAGAACACTAAATAGAGTATAACGGTCTATTTTGATGCCTTAGGAATGCTGAATTCTATGCATAGACAAGTTGTTCACGTTTCTTAAAATGTTGAACTTAACTTGGTCTATTGGCTTCTTTACCTAACGAAATGTTGTCCAAAAGCTAAACTAGCATGTTAAGACTTCTAAGAACACTACATAGAGTATAACGGTCGATTTTGATGCCTTAGGAATGCTCAATTTTATGCATGGACAAGTTTTTCACGTTTCGTGCAATTTTGAACTTAGCTTGGTCTATTGGCTTGTTTACCTAAGGAAACGTTGCCCAAAAGATAAACTAGCACCTTAAGACTTCTAAGAACACTTAATAGAGTATAACGGTCTATTTTGATGGCTTAGGAATGCTCAACTCAATGCATGGACAAGTTGTTCACGTTTCGTGCAATTTTGAACTTAACTTGGTCTATTGGCTTCTTTACCTAACGAAACGTTGTCCAAAAGCTGAACTAGGAAGTTAAATTTTCTAAGAACACTAAATAGAGTATAACGGTCAATTTTGATGCATATGAATGCTCAATTTTATGCATGGACAAGTTTTTCACGTTTCGTGCAATTTTGAACTTAGCTTTGGTCTGTTGGCTTGTTTACACAACGAAACGTTGCCCGAAAGATAAACTAGCATGTTAAGACTTCTAAGAACACTAAATAGAGTATAACAGTCTATTTTGATGGCTTAGGAATGGTCAATTCTACGCATGGACAAGTTTTTCGTGTTTCGTTCAATTTTGAACTTAACTTGGTCTATTGGCTTCTTTACATAATGAAACGTTGTCCAAAGGCTAAACTAGCAAGTTAAGACTTCTAAGAACTCTAAATAGAGTATAACGGTCAATTTTGATGCCTTAGGAATGCTCAATTCTATGCATCGACAAGTTTTTAAAATTTCGTGCAATTTTGAACTTAACTTGGTGTATTGGCTTCTTTACCTAACGAAACGTTGTCCAAAAGCTAAACTAGAAATTTAAGACTTCTAAGAACACTAAATAGAGTATCACGGTCCAATTTGATGCCTTAGGAATGCTCAATTCTATGCCTAGACAAGTTTTTCAAATTTTGTGCAATTTTGAACTTTACATGGTCTATTGGCTACTTTACCTAACGAAACGATGTCCAAAAGCTCAACTGGAAAGTTAAGACTTCGAAGAACACTAAATAGAGTATAACGGTCCATTTTGATGCCTTAGGAATGCTGAACTTAGCTTGGTCTATTGGCTTGTTTACCTAACGAAACGTTGCCCAAAAGATAAACTAGCATGTTAAGACTTCTAATAACACTTAATAGAGTATAACGGTCTATTTTGATGGCTTAGGAATGCTCAATTCTATGCATGGACAAGTTGTTCACGTTTCGTGCAATTTTGAACTTAACTTGGTCTATTGGCTTCTTTACCTAATGAAACGTTGTCCAAAACCTAAACTAGCAAGTTAAGACTTCTAAGAACACTAAATAGAGTATAACGGTCAATTTTGATGCCTTATAAATGCTCAATTCTATGCATCGACAAGTTTTTAACGTTTCGTGCAATTTTGAACTTAACTTGGTCTATTGGCTTCTTTACCTAACAAAACGTTGTCCAACAGCTAAACTAGAAAGTTAAGACTTCTAAGAATACTAAATAGAGTATAACGGTCCAATTTGATGCCTTAGTAATGCTCAATTCTATGCCTAGACAAGTTTTTCACATTTCGTGCAATTTTGAACTTAACTTGGTCTATTGGCTTCTTTACCTAACGAATTGATGTCCAAAAGGTAAACTAGCAAGTTAAGACTTCGAAGAACACTAAATAGAGTATAACGGTCTATTTTGATGCCTTAGGAAGGCTCAATTCTATGCTTGGATAAGTTTTTCACGCTTCGTGCAATTTTGAACTTAACTTCGCCTACTGGCTTCTTCACCTAACGAAACGTTGTCCAAAAGCTAAACTAGCAAGTTAAGACTTATAAGAACACTAAATAGAGTATAACGGTCTATTTTGGTGCCTGAGGAATTCTCAATTTTATGCATAGACAAGTTTTTCACGTTTCGTGCAATTTTCAACTTAACTTGGACTATTGGCTTGTTTACCTAACGAAACGTTGGCCAAAAGCTAAACTAGCAAGTTAAGACTTCTAAAAACACTAAATAGAGTATAACTGTCTATTTTGATGCCTTGGGAATGCTCAATTCTATGCAAAGACAAGTTTTTCACGTTTCTGACAATTTTGAACTTAACTTGGTCTGTTGGCTTCTTTACCTAATGAAACAATGTCCAAAAGATAAACTAGCATGTTAAGACTTCCAAGAACACTAAATAGAGTGTAACGGTCTATTTTGATGCCTTAGGAGTGCTCAATTCTATGCATGGACAAGTTTTTCACGTTTCGTGCCATTTTGAACTTAACATGGTCTATTGGCTTCCTTACCTAACGAAACGTTGTCCGAAAGCTAAATTAGCAAGTTAAGACTTCAAAAAACACTAAATAGAGTATAACGTCCAATTTGATGCCTTAGGAATGCTCAATTCTATGCCTAGACAAGTTTTTCACGTTTCGTGTAATTTTGAACTTAACTTGGTCTATTGGCTTCTTTACCTAACGAAACGATGTCCAAAAGCTCAAATAGCAAGTTAGGACATCGAAAAACACTAAATAGAGTATAACGGTCTATATTCATGCCTTAGGAATGCTCAATTCTATGCATAGACAAGTTTTTCACGTTTCGTACAATTTTGAACTTAACTTGGTCTATTGGCTTCTTTACCTAACGAAACGTTGTCCAAAAGCTGAACTAGCAAGTTAAATTTTCTAGGAACACTAAATGGAGTATAACGGTCTATTTTGATGCTTTAGGAATGCTCGATTCTATGCATGGATAAGTTTTTCACGTTTCGTGCAATTTTGAACTTAAGTTGGTCTATTGGCTTCTTTACCTAACGGAACATTGTCCAAAAGCTAAACTAGCAAGTTAAGACTTCTAAGAACACTACATAGAGTATAACGGTCAATTTTGATTCCTTAGGAATGCTCAATTTTATGCATGGAGAAGTTTTTCACATTTCGTGCAATTTTGAACTTGGATTTGGTCTATTGGCTTGTTTAACTAACGAAACGTTTCCCGAAAGATAAACTAGCATGTTAAGACTTCTAAGAACACTTAATAGAGTATAGCAGTCTATTTTGATGGCTTAGGAATGGTCAATTCTACGCATGCACAAGTTTTTCATGTTTCGTGCAATTTTGAACTTAACTTGGTCTATTGGCTTCTTTACCTAGTGAAACGTTGTCCGAAAGCTAAACTAGCAAGTTAAGACTTCTAAGAACACTAAATAGAGTATAAAGGTCAATTTTGATGCCTTAAGAATGCTCAATTCTATGCATCGACATGTTTTTAACGCTTCATGCAATTTTGAACTTAACTTGGTCTATTGGCTTCTTTACCTAACAAAACATTGTCCAAAAGCTAAACTAGAAAGTTAAGACTTATAAGAACACTAAATAGAGTATAATGGCGCAATTTGATGCCTTAGGAATGCTCAATTCTATGCCTAGATAACTTTTTCACATTTCGTGGAATTTTGAACTTAACTTGGTCTATTGGCTTCTTTACCTAACGAAACGATGTCCAAAAGCTCAACTGGAAAGTTAGGACTTCGAAGAACACTAAATAGAGTATAACGGTCCATTTTGATGCCTTAGGAATGCTGAATTCTATGCATAGACAAGTTTTTCACGTTTCTTAAAATGTTGAACTTAACTTGGTCTATTGGCTTCTTTACCTAACGAAATGTTGTCCAAAAGCTAAACTAGCATGTTAAGACTTCTAAGAACACTACATAGAGTATAACGGTCAATTTTGATGCCTTAGGAATGCTCAATTTTATGCATGGACAAGTTTTTCACGTTTCGTGCAATTTTGAACTTAGCTTGGTCTATTGGCTTGTTTACCTAAGGAAACGTTGCCCAAAAGATAAACTAGCACCTTAAGACTTCTAAGAACACTTAATAGAGTATAACGGTCTATTTTGATGGCTTAGGAATGCTCAACTCTATGCATGGACAAGTTGTTCACGTTTCGTGCAATTTTGAACTTAACTTGGTCTATTGGCTTCTTTACCTAATGAAACGTTGTCCAAAAACTAAACTAGCAAGTTAAGACTTCTAAGAACACTAAATAGAGTATAACGGTCAATTTTGATGCCTTAGGAATGCTCAATTCTATGCATCGACAAGTTTTTAACGTTTCGTGCAATTTTGAACTTAACTTGGTCTATTGGCTTCTTTACCTAACAAAACGTTGTCCAACAGCTAAACTAGAAAGTTAAGACTTCTAAGAATACTAAATAGAGTATAACGGTCCAATTTGATGCCTTAGTAATTCTCAATTCTATGCCTAGACAAGTTTTTCACATTTCGTGCAATTTTGAACTTAACTTGGTCTATTGGCTTCTTTACCTAACGAATTGATGTCCAAAAGGTAAACTAGCAAGTTAAGACTTCGAAGAACACTAAATAGAGTATAACGGTCTATTTTGATGCCTTAGGAAGGCTCAATTCTATGCGTGGATAAGTTTTTCACGCTTCGTGCAATTTTGAACTTAACTTCGCCTACTGGCTTCTTCACCTAACGAAACGTTGTCCAAAAGCTAAACTAGCAAGTTAAGACTTATAAGAACACTAAATAGAGTATAACGGTCTATTTTGGTGCCTGAGGAATTCTCAATTTTATGCATAGACAAGTTTTTCACGTTTCGTGCAATTTTAAACTTAACTTGGACTATTGGCTTGTTTACCTAACGAAACGTTGGCCAAAAGCTAAACTAGCAAGTTAAGACTTCTAAAAACACTAAATAGAGTATAACTGTCTATTTTGATGCCTTGGGAATGCTCAATTCTATGCAAAGACAAGTTTTTCACGTTTCTGACAATTTTGAACTTAACTTGGTCTGTTGGCTTCTTTACCTAATGAAACAATGTCCAAAAGATAAACTAGCATGTTAAGACTTCCAAGAACACTAAATAGAGTGTAACGGTCTATTTTGATGCCTTAGGAGTGCTCAATTCTATGCATGGACAAGTTTTTCACGTTTCGTGCCATTTTGAACTTAACATGGTCTACTGGCTTCCTTACCTAACGAAACGTTGTCCGAAAGCTAAATTAGCAAGTTAAGACTTCTAAAAACACTAAATAGAGTATAACGTCCAATTTGATGCCTTAGGAATGCTCAATTCTATGCCTAGACAAGTTTTTCACGTTTCGTGTAATTTTGAACTTAACTTGGTCTATTGACTTCTTTACCTAACGAAACAATGTCCAAAAGCTCAAATAGCAAGTTAGGACTTCGAAGAACACTAAATAGAGTATAACGGTCTATTTGATGCCTTAGGAATGCTCAATTCTATGCATAGACAAGTTTTTCACGTTTCGTACAATTTTGAACTTAACTTGGTCTATTGGCTTCTTTACCTAACGAAACGTTGTCCAAAAGCTGAACTAGCAAGTTAAATTTTCTAGGAACACTAAATGGAGTATAACGGTCTATTTTGATGCCTTAGGAATGCTCGATTCTATGCATGGATAAGTTTTTCACGTTTCGTGCAATTTTGAACTTAAGTTGGTCTATTGGCTTCTTTACCTAACGGAACATTGTCCAAAAGCTAAACTAGCAAGTTAAGACTTCTAAGAACACTACATAGAGTATAACGGTCAATTTTGATTCCTTAGGAATGCTCAATTTTATGCATGGAGAAGTTTTTCACATTTCGTGCAATTTTGAACTTGGATTTGGTCTATTGGCTTGTTTACCTAACGAAACGTTTCTCGAAAGATAAACTAGCATGTTAAGACTTCTAAGAACACTTAATAGAGTATAGCAGTCTATTTTGATGGCTTAGGAATGGTCAATTCTACGCATGCACAAGCTTTTCACGTTTCGTGCAATTTTGAACTTAACTTGCTCTATTGGCTTCTTTACCTAGTGAAACGTTGTCCGAAAGCTAAACTAGCAAGTTAAGACTTCTAAATACACTAAATAGAGTATAAAGGTCAATTTTGATGCCTTAAGAATGCTCAATTCTATGCATCGACATGTTTTTAACGCTTCATGCAATTTTGAACTTAACTTGGTCTATTGGCTTCTTTACCTAACAAAACATTGTCCAAAAGCTAAACTAGAAAGTTAAGTCTTATAAGAACACTAAATAGAGTATAATGGCCCAATTTGATGCCTAAGGAATGCTCAATTCTATGCCTAGATAACTTTTTCACATTTCGTGTAATTTTGAACTTAACTTGGTCTATTGGCTTCTTTACCTAACGAAACGATGTCCAAAAGCTCAACTGGAAGGTTAGGACTTCGAAGAACACTAAATAGAGTATAACGGTCCATTTTGATGCCTTAGAAATGCTGAATTCTATGCATAGACAAGTTTTTCACGTTTCTTAAAATGTTGAACTTAACTTGGTCTATTGGCTTCTTTACCTAACGAAATGTTGTCCAAAAGCTAAACTAGCATGTTAAGACTTCTAAGAACACTACATAGAGTATAACGGTCAATTTTGATGCCTTAGGAATGCTCAATTTTATGCATGGACAAGTTTTTCACGTTTCGTGCAATTTTGAACTTAGCTTGGTCTATTGGCTTGTTTACCTAACGAAACGTTGCCCAAAAGATAAACTAGCACGTTAAGACTTCTAAGAACACTTAATAGAGTATAACGGTCTATTTTGATGGCTTAGGAATGCTCAATTCTATGCATGGACAAGTTGTTCACGTTTCGTGCAATTTTGAACTTAACTTGGTCTATTGGCTTCTTTACCTAATGAAACATTGTCCAAAACCTAAACTAGCAAGTTAAGACTTCTAAGAACACTAAATAGAGTATAACGGTCAATTTTGATGCCTTAGGAATACTCAATTCTATGCATCGACAAGTTTTTAACGTTTCGTGCATTTTTGAACTTAACTTGGTCTATTGGCTTCTTTACCTAAAGAAACGTTATCCAACAGCTAAAATAGAAAGTTAAGACTTCTAAGAACACTAATTAGAGTATAAGGGTCCAATTTGACGCCTTAGGAATGCTCAATTCTATGCCTAGACAAGTTTTTCACATTTCGTGCAATTTTGTACTTAACTTGTTCTATTGGCTTCTTTACCTAACGAATTGATGTCCAAAAGGTAAACTAGCAAGTTAAGACTTCGAAGAACACTAAATAGAGTATAACGGTCTATTTTGATGCCTTAGGAATGCTCAATTCTATGCCTCGATAAGTTTTTCACATTTCGTGCAATTTTGAAATTAACTTGGTCTATTGGCTTCTTTACCTAACGAATTGATGTCCAAAAGGTAAACTAGCAACTTAAGACTGCGAAGAACACTAAATATAGTATAACGGTCTATTTTGATGCCTTTGGAATGCTCAATTCTATGCATAGATAACTTTTTCACGTTTCGTGCAATTTTGAACTTAACTTGGTCTATTGGCTTCTTCACCTAACGAAATGTTGTCCAAAAGCTAAACTAGCATGTTAAGACTTCTAAGAACACTAAATAGAGTATAACGGTCTATCTCGACGCCTAAGGAATGCTCAATTTTATGCATGGATAAGTTTTTCACGTTTCGTGCAATTTTGAACTTAACTTGGTCTATTGGCTTCTTTACCTAACGAAACGTTGTCGAAATGCTAAACTGGGAAGTTAAGACTTCTAAGAACACTAAATAGAGTATAACGGTCCAATTTGATGCCTTAGTAATGCTCAATTCTATGCATACACAAGTTTTTCACGTTTCGTGCAATTTTGAACTTAACTTGGTCTATTGGCTTCTTCACCTAACGAAACGTTGTCTAAAAGCTAAACTAGCAAGTTAAGTCTTCTAAGAACACCACATAGAGTGTAACGGTCAATTTTGATGCCTTAGGAATGCTCAATTTTATGCACGGACAGGTTTTTCACGTTTTGTGTAATTTTGAACTTAACTTGGTCTATTGGCTTCTTTACCTAACGAAACGTTGTCCAAAAGCTAAACTAGCAAATTAAATCTTCTAAGAACACTAAATAGAGTATAACCGTCGATTTTGATGCCTTTGGAATGCTCAATTCTATGTGTGGATAAGCTTTTCACGTTTCGTGCAATTTTGAACTTAGCTTGGTCTATTGGCTTGTTTACCTAACGAAACGTTGCCCAAAAGATAAACTAGCACGTTAAGACTCCTAAGAACACTTAATAGAGTATAACGGTCTATTTTGATGGCTTAGGAATGCTCAATTCTATGCATGGACAAGTTGTTCACGTTTCGTGCAATTTTGAACTTAACTTGGTCTATTGGCTTCTTTACCTAATGAAACATTGTCCAAAACCTAAACTAGCAAGTTAAGACTTCTAAGAACACTAAATAGAGTATAACGGTCAATTTTGATGCCTTAGGAATACTCAATTCTATGCATCGACAAGTTTTTAACGTTTCGTGCATTTTTGAACTTAACTTGGTCTATTGGCTTCTTTACCTAAAGAAACGTTATCCAACAGCTAAAATAGAAAGTTAAGACTTCTAAGAACACTAATTAGAGTATAAGGGTCCAATTTGACGCCTTAGGAATGCTCAATTCTATGCCTAGACAAGTTTTTCACATTTCGTGCAATTTTGTACTTAACTTGTTCTATTGGCTTCTTTACCTAACGAATTGATGTCCAAAAGGTAAACTAGCAAGTTAAGACTTCGAAGAACACTAAATAGAGTATAACGGTCTATTTTGATGCCTTAGGAATGCTCAATTCTATGCCTAGATAAGTTTTTCACATTTCGTGCAATTTTGAAATTAACTTGGTCTATTGGCTTCTTTACCTAACGAATTGATGTCCAAAAGGTAAACTAGCAACTTAAGACTGCGAAGAACACTAAATATAGTATAACGGTCTATTTTGATGCCTTTGGAATGCTCAATTCTATGCATAGATAACTTTTTCACGTTTCGTGCAATTTTGAACTTAACTTGGTCTATTGGCTTCTTCACCTAACGAAATGTTGTCCAAAAGCTAAACTAGCATGTTAAGACTTCTAAGAACACTAAATAGAGTATAACGGTCTATCTCGACGCCTAAGGAATGCTCAATTTTATGCATGGATAAGTTTTTCACGTTTCGTGCAATTTTGAACTTAACTTGGTCTATTGGCTTCTTTACCTAACGAAACGTTGTCGAAATGCTAAACTAGGAAGTTAAGACTTCTAAGAACACTAAATAGAGTATAACGGTCCAATTTGATGCCTTAGTAATGCTCAATTCTATGCATACACAAGTTTTTCACGTTTCGTGCAATTTTGAACTTAACTTGGTCTATTGGCTTCTTCACCTAACGAAACGTTGTCTAAAAGCTAAACTAGCAAGTTAAGTCTTCTAAGAACACCACATAGAGTATAACGGTCAATTTTGATGCCTTAGGAATGCTCAATTTTATGCACGGACAGGTTTTTCACGTTTCGTGTAATTTTGAACTTAACTTGGTCTATTGGCTTCTTTACCTAACGAAACGTTGTCCAAAAGCTAAACTAGCAAATTAAATCTTCTAAGAACACTAAATAGAGTATAACCGTCGATTTTGATGCCTTTGGAATGCTCAATTCTATGTGTGGATAAGCTTTTCACGTTTCGTGCAATTTTGAACATAACTTGGTCTATTGGCTTCTTAACCTAACGAAACGTTGTCGAAATGCTAAACTGGGAAGTTAAGACTTCTAAGAAAACTAAATATAGTATAACGGTCCAATTTGATGCCTTAGGAATGCTCAATTCTATGCATACATAAGTTTTTCACGTTTCGTGCAATTTTGAACTTAACTTGGTCTATTGGCTTCCTTACCTAACGAAACACTGTCCAAAAGCTAAACTAGCAAGTTAAGACTTCTAAGAACACTAAATAGAGTATAACGGTCAATTTTGATGCCTTAGGAATGCTCAATTCTATGCATCGACAAGTTTTTAACGTTTCGTGCAATTTTGAACTTAACTTGGTCTATTGGCTTCTTTTCCTAACGAAACGTTGTCCAAAAGCTAAACTAGAAAGTTAAGACTTCTAAGAACACTAAATAGAGTATAACGATCCAATTTGATACCTTAGGAATGCTCAATTCTATGCCTAGACAAGTTTTTCACATTTCGTGCAATTTTGAACTTAACTTGGTCTATTGGCTTCTTTACCTAACGAATTGATGTCCAAAAGGTAAACTAGCAAGTTAAGACTTCGAAGAACACTAAATAGAGTATAACGGTCTATTTTCATGCCTTAGGAATGCTCAATTCTATGCACAGACAAGTTTTTCACGTTTCGTCCAATTTTGAACTTAACTTGGTCTATTGGCTTCTTTACCTAACGAAACGTTGTCCAAAAGCTAAAATAGCATGTTAAGACTTCTAAGAACACTAAATAGAGTATAACGGTCTATCTCGATGCCTTATGAATGCTCAATTTTATGCATGGACAAGTTTTTCACGTTTCGTGCAATTTTGAACTTAACTTGGTCTATTGGCTTCTTTACTTAACGAAACGTTGTCCAAAAGCTTAACTAGCAAGTTAAATCTTCTAAGAACACTAAATAGAGTATAACGGTCTGTTTTGATGCCTTAGGAATGCGCAATTCTAAGCATGGACAAGTTTTTCACGTTTCGTGCAATTTTGAACTTAACTTGGTCCGGTGGCTTTTTTACCTAACGAAACGTTGTCCAAAAGCTAAACTAGTAAGTTAAGTCTTATAAGAACACTAAGGGCCCGTTTGGGCAACAATTTTAAGCAGCATTTATACTACTTTTGTTTGCCAAACAACAATTCGTGGGCACATAATATGAGAGTTTTTTCTGCAGCATTTTATACTACTTTGCAAATGCTACTTCTAACAAGTATTTGTGTAGCATTTGACTTTCATTCTCTTTTTTATCCTCATTAATGACCGTTATTCCAATTCTACCCCTCATATTATGGAATAGTTTTATTAAAATATTTTTCATTTAATAAATAAATAAATTAATTGTTATTAAAATTTTAATTAATTTATTTATTATTTATTAGTGTCTTTAATTTATGTCAAATATACCCTTATTTGACCTAAGTTATGAACTCGATTCTCACCTCCAATTACTGTCTTGCTCGTACTGAATAAATAAATTAAATTGCTACAGTTATCGTCTTGCTCGTCCTTATCATTTAATAAATAAATAAATTAAATTAAATTAAATTGGTAATTGATTAATTATATTATTTAATTATTTGTATGTTTGGATACAACTTATACAACTAAAATGTATAATACCCTTGCACGTAATTTATCCCAATATGCTACACAACACAAATGTTAACAGTAAAAGTTCAACCAAACACATACCCAGCATTCAAGCAGCATATCCGCTACTAAAACTGTCTAGCATTTCTGCTACCACCATTTCTGCTAGCATATCTACTACTTTACAAATGCTCTACCAAACTAGCCCTAAATAGAGTATAACCGTCGATTCTGATGCCTTAGAAATGCTCAATTCTATGTGTGGATAAGCTTTTCACGTTTCGTGCAATTTTGAACATAACTTGGTCTATTGGCTTCTTTACCTAACGAAACGTTGTCGAAATGCTACACCGGGAAGTTAAGACTTCTAAGAACACTAAATAGAGTATAACGGTCCAATTTGATGCCTTAGGAATGCTCAAATCTATGCATACACAAGTTTTTCACGATTCGTGCAATTTTGAACTTAACTTGGTCTACTGGCTTCTTTAGCTAACGAAACGTTGTCCAAAAGCTAAACTAGCATGTTAAGACTTCTAAGAACACTAAATAGAGTATAACGGTCCAATTTGATGCCTTAGGAATGCTCAATTCTATGCATACACAAGTTTTTCACGTTTCGTGCAATTTTGAACTTAACTTGGTCTATTGGCTTCTTCACCTAACGAAACGTTGTCTAAAAGCTAAACTAGCAAGTTAAGTCTTCTAAGAACACTACATAGAGTATAACGGTCAATTTTGATGCCTTAGGAATGCTCAATTTTATGCACGGACAAGTTTTTCACGTTTCGTGTAATTTTGAACTTAACTTGGTCTATTGGCTTCTTTACCTAACGAAACATTGTCCAAAAGCTAAACTAGCAAGTTAAATCTACTAAGAACACTAAATAGAGTATAACCGTTGATTTTGATGCCTTTGGAATGCTCAATTCTATGTGTGGATAAGCTTTTCACGTTTCGTGCAATTTTGAACATAACTTGGTCTATTGGCTTCTTAACCTAACGAAACGTTGTCGAAATGCTAAACTGGGAAGTTAAGACTTCAAAGAACACTAAATAGAGTATAACGGTCCAATTTGATACCTTAGGAATGTTCAATTCTATGCATACACAAGTTTTTCACGTTTCGTGTAATTTTGAACTTAACTTGGTCTATTGGCTTCCTTACCTAACGAAACACTGTCCAAAAGCTAAACTAGCAAGTTAAGACTTCTAAGAACACTAAATAGAGTATAACGGTCAATTTTGATGCCTTAGGAATGCTCAATTCTATGCATCGACAAGTTTTTAACGTTTCGTGCAATTTTGAACTTAACTTGGTCTATTGGCTTCTTTTCCTAACGAAACGTTGCCCAAAAGCTAAACTAGAAAGTTAAGACTTCTAAGAACACTAAATAGAGTATAACGATCCAATTTGATGCCTTAGGAATGCTCAATTCTATGACTAGACAAGTTTTTCACATTTCGTGCAATTTTGAACTTAACTTGGTCTATTGGCTTCTTTACCTAACAAATTGATGTCCAAAAGGTAAACTAGCAAGTTAAGACTTCGAAGAACACTAAATAGAGTATAACGGTCTATTTTCATGCCTTAGGAATGCTCAATTCTATGCATAGATAAGTTTTTCACGTTTCGTCCAATTTTGAACTTAACTTGGTCTATTGGCTTCTTTACCTAACGAAACGTTGTCCAAAAGCTAAACTAGCATGTTAAGACTTCTAAGAACACTAAATAGAGTATAACGGTCTATCTCGATGCCTTATGAATGCTCAATTTTATGCATGGATAAGTTTTTCACGTTTCGTGCAATTTTGAACTTAACTTGGTCTATTGGCTTCTTTACTTAACGAAACGTTGTCCAAAAGCTTAACTAGCAAGTTAAATCTTCTAAGAACACTAAATAGAGTATAACGGTCTGTTTTGATGCCTTAGGAATGCGCAATTCTAAGCATGGACAAGTTTTTCACGTTTCGTGCAATTTTGAACTTAACTTGGTCCGGTGGCTTCTTTACCTAACGAAACGTTGTCCAAAAGCTAAACTTGTATGTTAAGTCTTATAAGAACACTAAGGGCCCGTTTGGGCAACAATTTTAAGCAGCATTTATACTACTTTTGTTTGCCAAACAACAATTCGTGGGCACATAATCCGAGAGTTTTTTCTGCAGCATTTTATACTACTTTGCAAATGCTACTTCTAACAAGTATTTGTGTAGCATTTGACTTTCATTCTCTTTTTTATCCTCATTAATGACCGTTATTCCAGTTCTACCCCGCATATTATAGAATAGTTTTATTAAAATATTTTTCATTTAATAAATAAATAAATTAATTGTTATTAAAATTTTAATTAATTAATTTATTATTTATTAGTGTCTTTAATTTATGTCAAATATACCCTTATTTGACCTAAGTTATGAACTCGATTCTCACCTCCAATTACTGTCTTGCTCGTACTGAATAAATAAATTAAATTGCTACAGTTATCGTCTTGCTCGTCCTTATCATTTAATAAATAAATAAATTAAATTAAATTAAATTGGTAATTGATTAATTATATTATTTAATTATTTGTATGTTTGGATACAACTTATACAACTAAAATGTATAATACCCTTTGTCACGCCCCTCTCTCCTACAATACACCGAGGTGTATCTATATCACAGGGACGTGACCGGCAGGGGACACCCCATCCCCCGAACCAGATCCCAAATCTCTGCTAAACCCAACAGACATAATAATAATAATAATAAGAACTATCATACTATCCACAAAGTACATCTACCTGTGTACATATACAACAGCGAAATAATAAAACATTTCTACCCGATACCAAACCGTATAGTATATACAAATACAATACAAAAAGTTCCCACACCCACTAAGAGTCAGCCCAAGGCTACACACCAGCTCACGCATCCCGCTGCTGACCGCCATCACCTACATCCAACTCACCTGAAAGGGGATAAAGAAGAGAGGTGAGCCACAAAGCTCAGTAGGGCGTAGAGAGGAAACGCCAATATCCATAAATAATAATGATAAACCCAGAAATGAAATGCATAGTATGCAATACAGGAAATAAACATCCATCAGTAAGTCAACCAAATAGCACAATGGCCGATAAGGCTAAGCAACACTGGAACCACCAACACTGTTCTCCAGAAATCCATACACCAATCCAATCAAGTGAACTGGTAGCCGATAAGGCTATCCAACACTGTAATCACCACATCAATCTCCAACAATCCATCACACCCCTGAATCTCAACCGTGACCACCGTCTACACCGAAAAACACGATATATGTAAATACTGTAAAAATACGGTCAGTCAACTATGGTCAACGGCCAAATAGTACTGGTCAAAGTCAACGTATAAATAGTAACCGAGTCAAAGTCAATAGTCAAATAGTAACCGGGTCAAATAGTACCGAACCGGGTTAAATAGTACCCGACCGGGTCAAATCGGGTCAAATAGTACCCAGCCGAGTCAACTCGCCGGTCAACCGAGTCAACTCGGCCTGACTCGGTCAACTCGCCAGAAACCCATTTAACCCCATCGCCGGCGATCCGACCACCCAAACCTGCCAAATCTTATATCAAATTAAAGAACTCGATGAGATGAACTCATAGGTACCTGAAACACGTCAAACCGTTGCCGGAATCAGTCGGATCGACCAAAAGAAATCCGAGGAAATCGAAACTTCAAACTCCGATATCTCCCTAACCACAACTCCGATCGACGTGATTCAAGTTGGGTTAGACTCGTCTCGTCAATACGCTTCTTTTGACACCAGTGGTGTCGCTCACCGTCGTCGAACTCAGAAAATGAATAGTAACGAAGATGTACGGGAGAGAGAAAAGGAAGAAGAGAAGAAAATGCGTAAAACTTTTTTTTTTTATTTTTTTTTAAGTTTCCTTTTATACAATTTTCACTTATCAAAAACACCCACCTGTCAAAAACACCCCCAACTAAATTGTTACAATTTACTTCAAAATTAATAACAAATCAAATTTAAATCTGATTTAAGTAATTTTTACTCCAAAAATTTTCTTTTAAAATTCCCCATTTATTAAAATATTATTCACACTTTAATTTTATTCTCTTCAAATATCGATTCACCAACACAGAGGTTCACTCCACCTCAACCACCACGATAAGATACTATGAATAGTGTAAAATTAGATCAGGATATGACACCCTTGCACGTAATTTATCCCAATATGCTACACAACACAAATGTTAACAGTAAAAGTTCAACCAAACACATACCCAGCATTCAAGCAGCATATCCGCTACTAAAACTGTCTAGCATTTCTGCTACCACCATTTCTGCTAGCATATCTACTACTTTACAAATGCTCTACCAAACTAGCCCTAAATAGAGTATAACCGTCGATTCTGATGCCTTAGGAATGCTCAATTCTATGTGTGGATAAGCTTTTCACATTTCGTGCAATTTTGAACATAACTTGGTCTATTGGCTTCTTTACCTAACGAAACGTTGTCGAAATGCTACACCGGGAAGTTAAGACTTCTAAGAACACTAAATAGAGTATAACGGTCCAATTTGATGCCTTAGGAATGCTCAATTCTATGCATACACAAGTTTTTCACGTTTCGTGCAATTTTGAACTTAACTTGGTCTACTGGCTTCTTTAGCTAACGAAACGTTGTCCAAAAGCTAAACTAGCATGTTAAGACTTCTAAGAACACTAAATAGAGTATAACGGTCTATCTCGACGCCTTAAGAATGCTCAATTTTATGCATGGATAAGTTTTTCACGTTTCATACAATTTTGAACTTAACTTGGTCTATTGGCTTCTTTACCTAATGAAACGTTGTCCAAAAGCTAAACTAGCAAGTTAAATCTTCTAAGAACACTAAATAGAGTATAATTGTCGCTTTTGATGCCTTAGGAATGCTCAATTCTATGTGTGGATAAGCTTTTCACGTTTCGTGCAATTTTGAACATAACTTGGTCTATTGGCTTCTTTACCTAACGAAACGTTGTCGAAATGCTAAACTGGGAAGTTAAGACTTCTAAGAACACTAAATAGAGTACAACGGTCCAATTTGATGCCTTAGGAATGCTCAATTCTATGCATACACAAGTTTTTCACGTTTCGTGCAATTTTGAACTTAACTTGGTCTATTGGCTTCCTTACCTAACGAAACACTGTCCAAAAGCTAAAATAGAAAGTTAAGACTTCTAAGCACACTAAATAGAGTATAACGGTCAATTTTGATGCCTTAGGAATGCTCAATTCTATGCATCGACAAGTTTTTAACGTTTCGTGCAATTTTGAACTTAACTTGGTCTATTGGCTTCTTTACCTAACGAAACGTTGTCCAAAAGCTAAACTAGAAAGTTAGGACTTCTAAGAACACTAAATAGAGTATAACGGTCCAATTTGATGCCATAGGAATGCTCAATTCTATGCCTAGAAAAGTTTTTCACATTCCGTGCAATTTTGAACTTAACTTGGTCTATTGGCTTCTGTACCTAACGAATTGATGTCCAAAAGGTAAACTAGCAATTTAAGACTTCGAAGAACACTAAATAGAGTATAACGGTCTATTTTCATGCCTTAGGAATGCTCAATTCTATGCATAGACAAGTTTTTCACGTTTCGTGAAATTTTGAACTTAACTTGGTCCGGTGGCTTCTTTACCTAACGAAACGTTGTCCAAAAGCTAAACTAGTAAGCTAAGTCTTCTAAGAACACTAAATAGAGTATAACCGTCGATTTTGATGCCTTAGGAATGCTCAATTCTATGTGTGGATAAGCTTTTCACGTTTCGTGCAATTTTGAACATAACTTTGTCAATTGGCTTCTTTACCTAACGAAACGTTGTCCAAATGCTAAACTGGAAAGTTGAGACTTCTAAGAACACTAAATAGAGTATAACGGTCCAATTTGATGCCTTAGGAATGCTCAATTCTATGCATACACAAGTTTTTCACGTTTCGTGCAATTTTGAACTTAACTTGGTCTATTGGCTTCTTTACCTAACGAAATGATGTCCAAAAGCTCAACTAGCAAGTTAAGACTTCGAAGAACACTAAATAGAGTATAACGGTCCATTTTGATGCCTTAGGAATGCTCAATTCTATGCATAGACAAGTTTTTCACGTTTCTTGCAATTTTGAACTTAACTTGGTCTATTGGCTTCTTTACCTAACGAAACGTTGTCCAAAAGTTAAACTAGGATGTTAAGACTTCTAAGAACACTAAATAGAGTATAATGGTCTGTTTTGATGGCTTAGGAATGCTCAATTCTATGCATCGACAAGTTTTTCACGTTTCGTGCAATTTTGAACTTAACTTGGTCTATTGGCTTCTTTACCTAACGAAACGTGGTCCAAAAGCTAAACTAGCAAGTTAACACATCTAAGAACACTAAATAGAGTATAACGGTCCAATTTGATGCCTTAGGAATGCTCAATTCTATGCCTAGACATGTTTTTCACATTTCGTGCAATTTTGAACTTAACTTGGTCTATTGGCTTCTTTACCTAACGAATTGATGTCCAAAAGGTAAACTAGGAAGTTAAGATTCGAAGAACACTAAATAGAGTATAACGGTCCATTTTGATGCCTTAGGAATGCTCAATTCTATGCATAGACAAGTTTTTCACGTTTCCTGCAATTTTGAACTTAACTTGGTCTATTGGCTTCTTTACCTAACGAAACGATGTCCAAAAGCCCAACTAGGAAGTTAAGACTTCTAAGAACACTAAATAGAGTATAACGGTCTATCTCTATGCCTTAGGAATGCTCAATTTTATGCATGGACAAGTTTTTCACGTTCCGTGCAATTTTGAACTTAACATGGTCTATTGGCTTCTTTACCTAACGAAACGTTGCCCAAAAGCTAATCTAGCAAGTTAAGACTTCTAAGAACACTAAATAGACTATAACGGTCAATTTTGATGCCTTAGGAATGCTCAATTCTATGCATCGACAAGTTTTTAACGTTTCGTGCAATTTTGAACTCAACTTGGTCTATTGGCTTCTATACCTACGAAACGTTGTCCAAAAGCTAAACTAGAACGTTAAGACTTCTAAGAACACTAAATAGAGTATAACGGTCCAATTTGATATCTTAGGAATGCTCAATTCTATGTATACAGAAGGATTTCACGTTTCGTGCAATTTTGAACTTAACTTGGTCTATTGGCTTCCTTACCTAACGAAACGTTGTCCAAAAGCTAAACTAGCAAGTTAAGACTTCTAAGAACACTAAATAGAGTATAACGGTCAATTTTGATGCCTTAGGAATGCTCAATTCTATGCATCGACAAGTTTTTAACGTTTCGTGCAATTTTGAACTTAACTTGGTCTATTGGCTTCTTTACCTAACGAAACGTTGTCCAAAAGATAAACTAGAAAGTTAAGACTTCTAAGAACACTAAATAGAGTATAACGGTCCAATTTGATGCCTTAGGAATGCTCAATTCTATGCCTAGACAAGTTTTTCACGTTTCGTGCAATTTTGAACTTAACTTGGTCTATTGGCTTATTTACCTAACGACACGTTGTCCAAAAGCTAAACTAGCAAGTTAAATCTTCTAAGAACACTAAATAGAGTATAACCGTATATTTTGATACCTTAGGAATGCTAAATTCTATGCGTGGATAAGTTTTTCACGTTTCGTGCAATTTGGAACTTAACTTCGTCTACTGGCTTCTTTACCTAACGAAACGTTGTCCAAAAGCTAAACTAGCAAGTTAATACTTCTAAGAACACTAAATAGAGTGTAACGGTCTATTTTGGTGCCATAGGATATCTCAATTTTATGCATAAACAAGTTTTTCACGTTTCGTGCAATTTTGAACTTAACTTGGTCTATTGGCTTCTTTACCTAACGAAACGATGTCCAAAAGCTCAACTAGCAAGTTAACACTTCGAATAACACTAAATAGAGTATAACGGTCCATTTTGATGCCTTAGGAATGCTCAATTCTATGCATAGACAAGTTTTTCACGTTTCTTGCAATTTTGAACTTAACTTGGTCAATTGGTTTCTTTACCTAACGAAACGTTGTCCAAAAGCTAAACTAGCATGTTAAGACTTCTAAGAACACTAAATAGAATATAACGGTCTATTTTGATGCCTTAGGAATGCTCAATTCTATGCATGGACAAGTTTTTCACGTTTCGTGCCATTTTGAGCTTAACTTGGTCTATTGGCTTCTTTACCTAACGAAACGTTGTCCAAAAGATAAACTAGCAAGTTAAGACTTCTAAGAACACTAAATAGAGTATAACGGTCAATTTTGATGCCTTAGGAATGCTCAATTCTATGCATGGACAAGTTTTTCACGTTTCGTACAATTTTGAACTTAACTTGGTCTATTGGTTTCTTTACCTAACGAAACGTTGCCCAAAAGATAAACTAGCATGTTAAGACTTCTAAGAACACTTACTAGAGTATAACATTCATTTCAATGCAAGATGTGATACAATATGGTGAATGATCAATTATCAAATAATCAAGGAATTGCAAAAACAGATTTTTTTCAAACAACACACTGCGCACAGATTTTACAACTCAAATTTCACCTAGCAAATCAAGTCAGAATTCAATGAAATTTGGTATGCAGTATCACAACACCCTAATGAATACTATATCAAAAATGCAGATTAAAATTCAAAGTTTAGCTATGTGAACAGTGCACGGACAGACTAGTGGTTCAGAAAATTCTGCAATCAAAACACTTAATCAATCAACAAGCAAGCAATGCAATCAAGAAAGTCCACACAGCAATTTATAGTAGTTCGGAGACTCTTCTCCTACATCTACTACCTAGGTTCACCAACCTAGGATTTTCCAACCTCCACTAAGGATGTGGTTTTCTCAAGAGCTCCACAAAACTCACAAGGGTTTTTAGGTCACCCTTAAAACTGAAGATTTCAAGACAATCTTCAAACTTTACAACCAAGGGTTTCAAGCACTCCCTTAAACTCAACCTCAACAAGGTTTTTGCCAAATGAAGGGACTTTCACAAGTGTTCGGTATAAATGGTTCACTCAAGGTTTGCACTAAGCAAATAGGGTTGAGGAACACTCAAGAATCACAATATCACCTCACAGGTTGGATAGAAAATGAAGAATAATGAGGATTTTCGAATCTGAAAATAAGAAGCCAAATGAGAAGCACTCCCTCTTTGCAAAAGCAAAATAGTGAGGAAGCCTTTAGAGTGGCTTGGGTAGAAGCTTGGATTCAAAGGCACAAACTAGCTTGAAAGCTTTGAGAGCAAGAATTTCTTCAATATAATTTTGGCTTCTCCAAGTTGGAATGAGGAAGAACCCCTCTTTATAATTTACCAAGCTCTTGTGATTTCCACCATTGGATCTTTTTCCATCTTCAAATCTCGACCTTCAATTACATGTGCAAATCTCGGCCATTGAATGAATAGATCATTAAATCTCAACCTTGCAATACATAGCCGTTGCACTTGCATCTTTTTCCAAGTCTAGCTTTGCAAGATTTGAGTTGTCATGTGCACTTGCAGCCATCTTTGACCATTTGATCAATCTTGCATCAAATCTTAGCCTTGGTATCTTCAACAATTTTGCCATCTTTGATCATTTGATCAAATTTACACCAAATCATGGCCTTGGTATCTCCAACGATTTCCTACAAAATGTGTAGCAACTTGCAGCCATCTTTGACTCCAAAAATCAAGTAAGATCTTCTTTTAAGTCAAAAGTTTCAAGCAAGAATATGGTCTTATGCACAACCATTGGATTCACCTTTTAAATGGTCATCTCAACCCTTCAAGTCTTGTTGTAATCTGATCCATTCATAATTCAAAACAATTCAATCTCGGCCATAGATTAGTGTACCGTTGGAGCTTGTAGTCTTCAAGAATATCTTCATAATCTAAGTCTTGTCTAGTTGCAAAATATACTTTCTCATCTCTTACAAATTTCAACCATTGCATTTGTCCTTTAGCTTCATCAATTTTCTTCTCACAAAAATCTTATCATTGACCTCAATAAAGGAAGCATGTGCAAGATCTTGTTTGATGAAGATAAGAGATCCTTCACATGACCAAACATGTCCCTCCAATCTTGACTTCAAACTCTGAATTTGGCAGCACCAATATATCCATATTATACAGCTCCAAGGCTAATTCCAAACATCAATCAAAATGCCTTAGTGGAAGGTTGATGAACATAGGTTTTTCTTGGTTTTCTAGAGATCCAAGCTCATACTTGAAAACCGGACTTCAATTCACCTGAGCATACTGAACTCTGAGTCATATGAGACCACAATGATGATTAACCTACAAGGAAATAGGAGGTAGAACTCCTCAATTGTATGCAAGCTCAAAGAGCTTCATATGGAGCGCATAGGTTAATTACATTAGAAAAACAACCCAGAAAATTCATATTACTGCATGATAAATCATTTTATATGTATTAGAATGTCCATGTAAAATTTCATAACAATCGGAAATCGTTTGGTCACTCAACCAAGCAATTTGATCACTAATAGTGAAACCGATAAATTCTAAGTGTAAATTCAAAGTCATTTTGCAAACTCAGTGTAAATGACCTTTTCTTTTGAACTTTACTAAATCTAATATGTTCATAGTGATGAAACTAAGATGCACACGATATTTCATTTAAATCGGAGTTCATTTGGTTCACTACGTTCACAAAGAACACATGCACAAAATTAGGTAAAACCTAGTTTTGGCGGAATTTAAGCATATGACCAAATATATATGTGATGCACTTAATTTTTCATGATTATAGTCCTAGAACATATATTAAACCTTCATGTGCATGTGGTTCAAGTTTCAAGTAATTTGGACCTAAGTAAGATAAATTATGATCATTAGAAGATTAATACCCTAACTTAGTCCATGTATATTTATTTTCAAAACTTAATTTCCAGCACTATCTCAAAAATATATAGATACCAAATTCACATAGAGATATGCATAAGCCTTCATTTGTATATGCACAATTAAGATATTAAACAATTAACCAAATAACCATTTAAGCATGTTTTCTAGCATTTTAGGATATGTTCAAGTCAAGCATGCTCACACACATTTTAGTATACAATCATACACAATCATCAAAAACACAATGTTGACTAGATACTAAGTCTTGGTCCAACAATCTCTTCATATTCCATTCGTATAAATATTCAAAAGTAAGAATCATCATAAACCAATATCTTTCTTAAGAAATCTTCAAGGATGGATACTCCTAACTCTACACCTGTAAAAAGGTCTAGAGAAGAAGAAGGTGGAGGTGATCCCAGATTCAACCTCTCCCCTATAAGAGAAGACGTATACGAGGACGATCCTCAGAAAACCATCGAATCTCTACAAGAAGCTTTGATGGAAACCAAAATGAGACTTAAAAAAGCAACCGACAAAGTTCAAGACTACAAAAGGCAACTTATGGTTTCAAGGTATGCCATACAAGGTGTTCAATATATGTCATGGGGCAGACAAGCAAGTACTCATGACCCAGATAAATTGCACGAAGCAATCACTGAGATCACAGTACAACTTGGATCTGTTGCAGATGGAATAGACAGTGTTCTTTATACCCTAGAATAAAATCTTTGTCCAACAATCTCCCCCTTTTTGATGATTCCAAAATGTGCAATGTAGTTTTCTCTCTTATAGGGGAGAGGTTGAATCTGGGATCACCTCCACCTTCTTCTTCTTTAGAAGTAGAACCTTCATCAGTTCTAGACCTTTTTACAGGTGGAGAGTTAGGAGTATCCATCCTTGAAGATTTCTTGAGAAAGATATTGGTTTATGATGATTCTTACTTTTGAATATTTATACGAATGGAATATGAAGAGATTGTTGGACCAAGACTTAGTATCTAGTCAACATTGTGTTTTTGATGACATGCAAATGAAGTGAGCTATAGATCGAGTACACGGTAATGTTCATATTAGCTCCCCCTCACTTCAAGTATAGTAGCATACATACTTCTCACCAAAACATGCCAAATGCACTCCCCCTTAAACTTTGGTCTATAAACCATTTCATATGTCAGTTCAAGTACTAGTTTAAGGATGCACAATGTTTGATACAAGATAAGTATGTTTCGTCAATAAAAGTTCAAATACTAAATATCGCATGAAAGTATACCAATTTAGAATATGTCATTTTAATGCATCTTTTCTAATCATTATCTCTTCCCTATAATGTAGTCAATCAAGAGGGAATAGGGAGAGGAGTTGACACCAACCAAATACATGCATTCATGAATTTAATAAAAGCACACCAGAAGTCATGTATTCCACATATTGCTTCCAAATTATAGAGATGCAACAAGTTCACTTAAGAAACTTAGCATGCATTCTATCTTTTTCAATTAATGATAAAACATGAATTCCTAGACTTAGGAAAACCATCGAATCTCTACAAGAAGCTTTGATGGAAACCAAAAGGAGACTTAAAAAAGCAACCGACAAAGTTCAAGACTACAAAAGGCAACTTATGGTTTCAAGGTATGCCATACAAGGTGTTCGATATATGTCATGGGGCAGACAAGCAAGTACTCATGACCCAGATAAATTGCACGAAGCAATCACTGAGATCACAGTACAACTTGGATTTGTTGCAGATGGAATAGACAGTGTTCTTTATACCCTAGAATAAAATCTTTGTCCAACAATCTCCCCCTTTTTGATGATTCCAAAATGTGCAATGTAATCACAATATCACACAAACCCTTTGGCACCCACAACCTCCTTAGGTGAGCTCTCCTTAGTCTAGGATCAGTTTCCCTAGAGGTACTAGTCTCACCCATGGGATAAGCTAGTTTGGCTTTGCCTTTTGAAAGCTTGGCAATGGTACCAACACTACTCAAGGTTTCTTTGAGTTTCGTAGGATCAAATCCAAGTCCACTCTTATCAAGGTAGTGTCTTTGAGAGACAAGCAACTCATCAAGCTTTGATGAACTCATAGAGAATTTAGAAAATTGAATTTCTAACATCCTATACTTTTCTTTCACATCATCAAGCTCAAGTTGCAAAGAAGTAGAGTTGTTCAAAATTATACATTCATGCTCATCCCATGTTCTCAACTCTTGTTCTAACTCATTCACTCTAGCATGCAAGGCATCCAAATCATGAATCTTTGAAGTATTACAATTTGTCATGTTACTACTAGAATTATGCATAGATAATTGCTTTCTAAGATTTTCATTTTCTTTCATCAAAGCATCAAGAGATAAATATATATTATCATGCTTTGCATTTAGATCAACATACTTATCATTCAAGTCATTAATCTCATCCACATGTGATTTCTCAATTTTCACAAGCCTAGATATTTCTTTTGTAGCATGCTTGTATTTAGAAATTAAGTCACCATGAGCATCACATAATTTATCATACACATCACTCAATTCATCATAAGTGGGTAGTGTAGAATCATTTACCATATCATCCGGAATGTATGATAACTCTTCTTCCTTTGCCACCAAGCAAAGGTTGGCCTTGATTTCATCCTCTTTATCACTAGAGGTCTCCTCCACTTTGGTCACTAGACACACATCGCCATTTGACCTTTCATACTTTCTTTCCATCATTTCCCAAATTTGCTTTGCATTTGTACATCCGGAAATGTGGTCAAGTCCACACCTACTAAGAGAGATATGAAATAGATTAATAGCATAAACATTTAAGCACATTAATTCAATGTCTTTATTTGTCCATTCATCTCCTCTATTCCTACTAGGACAATGAGGACCATCCTTTACTACCCTCCATACGTCTATGCCTCTAGATTTAATAAATATTCTCATTCTATTCTTCCAAAATGGATAGTCACCATCAAAGATAGGTGGAATATCCATAGAAAGGCTTTCGGCCTCAACATGCAAATTTGTGTAAGTCATAAAAATGCTAATAAGGGTGTTAATCCTATGTTTTAGCAAACCTGCTTCGATACCAATTGATGGATCGTACTTAACACAAGAGGGGGGTGAATTGTGTCCCCAAATTCCGATAGGAATCTCTTTTTATAATTTAAAAGGAAATCAATGTCAATTAACAATTAGCACACAAATTTGAACTCTAATGATTATCCTAATCAACATTCATTTCAATGCAAGATGTGATACAATATGGTGAATGATCAATTATCAAATAATCAAGGAATTGCAAAAACAGATTTTTTTCAAACAACACACTGTGCACAGATTTTACAACTCAAATTTCACCTAGCAAATCAAGTCAGAATTCAATGAAATTTGGTATGCAGTATCACAACACCCTAATGAATACTATATCAAAAATTCAGATTAAAATTCAAAGTTTAGCTATGTGAACAGTGCACGGACAGACTAGTGGTTCAGAAAATTCTGCAATCAAAACACTTAATCAATCAACAAGCAAGCAATGCAATCAAGAAAGTCCACACAGCAATTTATAGTAGTTCGGAGACTCTTCTCCTACATCTACTACCTAGGTTCACCAACCTAGGATTTTCCAACCTCCACTAAGGATGTGGTTTTCTCAAGAGCTCCACAAAACTCACAAGGGTTTTTAGGTCACCCTTAAAACTGAAGATTTCAAGACAATCTTCAAACTTTACAACCAAGGGTTTCAAGCACTCCCTTAAACTCAACCTCAACAAGGTTTTTGCCCAATGAAGGGACTTTTACAAGTGTTCGGTATAAATGGTTCACTCAAGGTTTGCACTAAGCAAATAGGGTTGAGGAACACTCAAGAATCACAATATCACCTCACGGGTTGGATAGAAAATGAAGAATAATGAGGATTTTCGAATCTGAAAATAAGAAGCCAAATGAGAAGCACTCCCTCTTTGCAAAAGCAAAATAGTGAGGAAGCCTTTAGAGTGGCTTGGGTAGAAGCTTGGATTCAAAGGCAAAAACTAGCTTGAAAGCTTTGAGAGCAAGAATTTCTTCAATATAATTTTGGCTTCTCCAAGTTGGAATGAGGAAGAACCCCTCTTTATAATTTACCAAGCTCTTGTGATTTCCACCATTGGATCTTTTTCCATCTTCAAATCTCGACCTTCAATTACATGTGCAAATCTCGGCCATTGAATGAATAGATCATTAAATCTCAACCTTGCAATACATAGCCGTTGCACTTGCATCTTTTTCCAAGTCTAGCTTTGCAAGATTTGAGTTGTCATGTGCACTTGCAGCCATCTTTGACCATTTGATCAATCTTGCATCAAATCTTAGCCTTGGTATCTTCAACAATTTTGTCATCTTTGATCATTTGATCAAATTTACACCAAATCTTGACCTTGGTATCTGCAACGATTTCCTACAAAATGTGTAGCAACTTGCAGCCATCTTTGACTCCAAAAATCAAGTAAGATCTTCTCTTAAGTCAAAAGTTTCAAACAAGAATATGGTCTTATGCACAACCATTGGATTCACCTTTTAAATGGTCATCTCAACCCTTCAAGTCTTGTTGTAATCTGATCCATTCATAATTCAAAACAATTCAATCTCGGCCATAGATTAGTGTACCGTTGGAGCTTGTAGTCTTCAAGAATATCTTCATAATCTAAGTCTTGTCTAGTTGCAAAATATACTTTCTCATCTCTTACAAATTTCAACCATTGCATTTGTCCTTTAGCTTCATCAATTTTCTTCTCACAAAAATCTTATCATTGACCTCAATAAAGGAAGCATGTGCAAGATCTTGTTTGATGAAGATAAGAGATCCTTCACATGACCAAACATGTCCCTCCAATCTTGACTTCAAACTCTGAATTTGGCAGCACCAATATATCCATATTATACAGCTCCAAGGCTAATTCCAAACATCAATCAAAATGCCTTAGTGGAAGGTTGATGAACATAGGTTTTTCTTGGTTTTCTAGAGATCCAAGCTCATACTTGAAAACCGGACTTCAATTCACCTGAGCATACTGAACTCTGAGTCATATGAGACCACAATGATGATTAACCTACAAGGAAATAGGAGGTAGAACTCCTCAATTGTATGCAAGCTCAAAGAGCTTCATATGGAGCGCATAGGTTAATTACATTAGAAAAACAACCCAGAAAATTCATATTACTGCATGATAAATCATTTTATATGTATTAGAATGTCCATGTAAAATTTCATAACAATCGGAAATCGTTTGGTCACTCAACCAAGCAATTTGATCACTAATAGTGAAACCGATAAATTCTAAGTGTAAATTCAAAGTCATTTTGCAAACTCAGTGTAAATGACCTTTTCTTTTGAACTTTACTAAATCGAATATGTTCATAGTTATGAAACTGAGATGCACACGAAATTTCATTTAAATCGGAGTTCATTTGGTTCACTACGTTCACAAAGAACACATATGCACAAAATTAGGTAAAACCTAGTTTTGGCGGAATTTAAACATATGACCAAATATATATGTGATGCACTTAATTTATCATGATTATAGTCCTAGAACATATATTAAACCTTCATGTGCATGTGGTTCAAGTTTCAAGTAATTTGGACCTAAGTACGATAAATTATGATCATTAGAAGATTAATACCCTAACTTAGTCCATGTATATTTATTTTCAAAACTTAATTTCCAGCAATATCTCAAAAATATATAAATACCAAATTCACATAGAGATATGCATAAGCCTTCATTTGTATATGCACAATTAAGATATTAAACAATTAACCAAATAACCATTTAAGCATGTTTTCTAGCATTTTAGGATATGTTCAAGTCAAGCATGCTCACACACATTTTAGTATACAATCATACACAATCATCAAAAACACAATGTTGACTAGATACTAAGTCTTGGTCCAACAATCTCTTCATATTCCATTCGTATAAATATTCAAAAGTAAGAATCATCATAAACCAATATCTTTCTCAAAAAATCTTAAAGGATGGATACTCCTAACTCTCCACCTGTAAAAAGGTCTAGAACTGATGAAGGTTCTACTTCTAAAGAAGAAGAAGGTGGAGGTGATCCCAGATTCAACCTCTCCCCTATAAAAGAAGACGTATACGAGGACGATCCTCAGAAAACCATCGAATCTCTACAAGAAGCTTTGATGGAAACCAAAAGGAGACTTAAAAAAGCAACCGACAAAGTTCAAGACTACAAAAGGCAACTTATGGTTTCAAGTTATGCCATACAAGGTGTTCGATATATGTCATGGGGCAGACAAGCAAGTACTCATGACCCAGATAAATTGCACGAAGCAATCACTGAGATCACAGTACAACTTGGATCTGTTGCAGATGGAATAGACAGTGTTCTTTATACCCTAGAATAAAAACTTTGTCCAACAGTTGAGACTTCTAAGAACACTAAATAGAGTATAACGGTCCAATTTTATGCCTTAAGAATGCTCAATTCTATGCCTAGACAAGTTTTTCACGTTTCGTGCAATTTTGAACTTAACTTGGTCTATTGGCTTCTTTACCTAACGAAACGTTGTCCAAAAGCTAAAATAGCAAGTTAAATCTTCTAAGAACACTAAATAGAGTATAGCAGTATATTTTGATACCTTAGGAATGCTAAATTCTATGCGTGGATAAGTTTTTCACGTTTCGTGCAATTTTGAACTTAACTTCGTGTACTGGCTTCTTTACCTAACGAAACGTTGTCCAAAAGCTAAACTAGCATGTTAAGACTTCTAAGAACACTAAATAGAGTATAACAGTCTATCTCGATGCCTTAGGAATGCTCAATTTTATGCATGGACAAGTTTTTCACGTTTCGTGCAATTTTGAACTTAACTTGGTCTATTGGCTTCTTTACCTAATGAAACGTTGTCCAAAAGCTAAACTAGCAAGTTAAGACTTCTAAGAACACTAAATAGAGTATAACGGTCAATTTTGATACCTTAGGAATGCTCAATTCTATGCATCGACAAGTTTTTAACGTTTCGTGCAATTTTGAACTTGACTTGGTCTATTGGCTTCTGTACCTACGAAACGTTGTCCAAAAGCTAAACTAGCAAGTTTAGACTTCTAAGAACACTAAATAGACTATAACGGTCAATTTTGATGCCTTAGGAATGCTCAATTCTATGCATCGACAAGTTTTTAACGTTTCGTGCAATTTTGAACTTAACTTGGTCTATTGGCTTCTTTACCGAACGAAACGTTGTCCAAATGATAAACTAGAAAGTTAAGACATCTAAGAACACTAAATAGAGTATAACGGTCCAATTTGATGCCTTAGGAATGCTCAATTCTATGCCTCGACAAGTTTTCACTTTTCGTGAAATTTTGAACTTAACTTGGTCTATTGGCTTCTTTACCTAACGACACGCTGTCCAAAAGCTAAACTAGCAAGTTAAATCTTCTAAGAACACTAAATAGAGTATAACGGTATATTTTGATACCTTAGGAATGCTAAATTCTATGCGTGGATAAGTTTTTCACGTTTCGTGCAATTTTGAACTTAACTTCGTCTACTGGCTTCTTTACCTAACGAAACGTTGTCCAAAAGCTAAACTAGCAAGCTAAGACTTCTAAGAACACTAAATAGAGTGTAATGGTCTATTTTGGTGCCATAGGATATCTCAATTTTATGCATAGACAAGTTTTTCACGTTTCGTGCAATTTTGAACTTAACTTGGTCTATTGGCTTCTTTACCTAACGAAACAATGTCCAAAAGCTAAACTAGCATGTTAAGACTTCTAAGAACAATAAATAGAGTATAACGGTCTATTTTGCTGCCATAGGAATGCTCAATTCTATGCATAGACAAGTTTTTCACGTTTCTTGCAATTTTGAACTTAACTTGGTCTATTGGCTTCTTTACCTAACGAAACGTTGTCCAAAAGCTAAACTAGCATGTTAAGACTTCTAAGAACACTAAATAGAGTATAACGGTCTATTTTGATGCCTTAGGAATGCTAAATTCTATGCATGGACAAGTTTTTCACGTTTCGTGCCATTTTGAACTTAACTTCGTCTACTGGCTTCTTTACCTAACGAAACGTTGTCCAAAAGCTAAACTAGCAAGTTAATACTTCTAAGAACACTAAATAGAGTGTAACGGTCTATTTTGCTGCCATATGATATCTCAATTTTATGCATATACAAGTTTTTCACAATTCGTGCAATTTTGAACTTAACTTGGTCTATTGGCTTCTTTACCTAACGAAACGTTGTCCAAAAGCTAAACTAGCAAGTTAAAACTTCTAAGAACACTAAATATAGTATAACGGTCAATTTTGATGCCTTAGGAATGCTCAATTCTATGCATGGACAAGTTTTTCACGTTTCGTACAATTTTGAACTTAACTTGGTGTATTGGCTTCTTTACCTAACGAAACGTTGCCCAAAAGATAAACTAGCAAGTTAAGACTTCTAAGAACACTTACTAGAGTATAACGGTCTATTTTGATGGCTGAGGAATGCTCAATTCCATGCATCGACAAGTTTTTCACGTTTCGTGCAATTTTGAACTTAACTTGGTCTATTGGCTTCTTTACCTAGCGAAACGATTTTCAAAAGGTAAACTAGAAAGTTAAGACTTCGAAAAACACTAAATAGAGTATAACGGTCCATTTTGATGCCGTAGGAATGCTCAAATCTATGCATAGACAAGTTTTTCACGTTTCTTGCAATTTTGAACTTCACTTAATCTATTGGCTTCTTTACCTGACGAAACGTTGTCCAAAAGCTAAACTAGCATGCTAAGACTTCTAAGAACACTAAATAGAGTATAACGTTCTATTTTGATGCCTTAGGAATGCTCAATTCTATGCATGGACAAGTTTTTCACGTTTCATGCAATTTTGAACTTAACATGGTCCATTGGCTTCTTTATGTGACGAAACGTTGTCCAAAAGCTAAACTAGCAAGTTAAATCTTCTAAGAACACTAAATGGAGCATAACGATCTATTTTGATGCCTTAGGAATGCTCAATTCTATGCGTGGATAAGTTCTTCACGTTTTGTGCAATTTTGAACTTAACTTCGTCTACTGGCTACTTTACCTAACGAAACATTGTCGAAAAGATAAACTAGCAAGTTAAGACTTCTAAGAACACTAAATAGAGTATAATGGTCTATTTTGGTGCCTGAGGAATTCTCAATTTTATGCATAGACAAGTTTTTCACGTTTGGTGCAATTTTGAACTTAACTTGGTCTATTGGCTTGTTTACCTAACGAAACGGTGCCCAAAAGCTAAACTAGCAAGTTAAGACTTCCAAGAACACTAAATAGAGTATAAAGGTCTATTTTGATGCCTTAGGAATGCTCAATTCTATGCATGGACAAGTTTTTCACGTTTCGTGCAATTTTGAACATAACTTGGTCTATTGGCTTCTTTACCTAACGAAACAATGTCCAAAAGGTAAACTAGCAAGTTAAGACTTCAAAGAACACTGAATAGAGTATAACGGTCCATTTTGATGCCTTAGGAATGCTCAATTCTATGCATAGACAAGTTTTTCACGTTTCTTGCAATTTTGAACTTAACTTGGTCTATTGGCTTCTTTATGTGACGAAACGTTGTCCAAAAGCTAAACTAGCAAGTTAATTCTTTTAAGAACACTAAGTAGAGCATAACGGTCTATTTTGATGCCTTAGGAATGCTCAATTCTATGCGTGGATAAGTTGTTCACGTTTTGTGCAATTTTGAACTTAACTTCGTCTACTGGCTACTTTACCTAACGAAACGTTGTCCAAAAGATAAACTAGCAAGTTAAGACTTATAAGAACACTAAATAGAGTATAATGGTCTATTTTGGTGCCTGAGGAATTCTCAATTTTATGCATAGACAAGTTTTTCACGTTTGGTGCAATTTTGAACTTAACTTGGTCTATTGGCTTGTTTACCTAACGAAACGGTGCCCAAAAGCTAAACTAGCAAGTTAACACTTCGAAAAACACGAAATAGAGTATAACTGTCTATTTTGATGCCTTGGGAACGCTCAATTCTATGCATAGACAAGTTTTTCACGTTTCTTGCAATATTGAACTTAACTTGGTCTATTGGCTTCTTTACCTAACGAAACGTTCCCCAAAAGCTAAACTACCCAGTTAAGACTTCTAAAAATACTAAATAGAGTATAACTGTCTATTTTGATGCCTTGGGAATGCTCAATTCTATGCATAGACAACTTTTCCATGTTTCCTGCAATTTTGAACTTAACTTGGTCTATTGGCTTCTTTACCTAACGAAACAATGTCCAAAAGATAAACTAGCACGTTAAGACTTCCAAGTACACTAAATAGAGTATAACGGTCTATTTGATGCCTTAGGAATGCTCAATTCTATGCATGGACAAGTTTTTCACGTTTCGTGTAATTTTGAACTTAACCTGGTCTATTGGCTTCTTTACCTAACGAAATGTTGCCCAAAAGCTAAACTAGCAAGTTAAGACTTCCAAGAACACTAAATAGAGTATAAAGGTCTATTTTGATGCTGTAGGAATGCTCAATTCTATGCATGGACAAGTTTTTCACGTTTCGTGCAATTTTGAACTTAACTTGGTCTATTGGATTCTTTACCTAACGAAACAATGTCCAAAAGGTAAACTAGCAAGTTAAGACTTCAAAGAACACTGAATAGAGTATAACGGTCCATTTTGATGCCTTAGGAATGCTCAATTCTATGCATAGAGAAGTTTTTCACGTTTCTTGCAATTTTGAACTGAACTTGGTCTATTGGCTTCTTTATGTGAGGAAACGTTGTCCAAAAGCTAAACTAGCAAGTTAAATCTTCTAAGAACACTAAGTAGAGCATAACGGTCTATTTTGATGCCTTAGGAATGCTCAATTCTATGCATGGATAAGTTCTTCACGTTTTGTGCAATTTTGAACTTAACTTCGTCTACTGGCTACTTTACCTAACGAAACGTTGTCCAAAAGATAAACTAGCAAGTTAAGACTTCTAAGAACACTAAATAGAGTATAATGGTCTATTTTGGTGCCTGAGGAATTCTCAATTTTATGCATAGACAAGTTTTTCACGTTTGGTGCAATTTTGAACTTAACTTGGTCTATTGGCTTGTTTACCTAATGAAACGGTGCCCAAAAGCTAAACTAGCAAGTTAAGACTTCGAAAAACACGAAATAGAGTATAACTGTCTATTTTGATGCCTTGGGAATGCTCAATTCTATGCATAGACAAGTTTTTCACATTTCTTGCAATATTGAACTTAACTTGGTCTATTGGCTTCTTTACCTAACGAAACGTTGGCCAAAAGCTAAACTACCAAGTTAAGACTTCTAAAAATACTAAATAGAGTATAACTGTCTATTTTGATGCCTTGGGAATGCTCAATTCTATGCATAGACAACGTTTTCACGTTTCTTGCAATTTTGAACTTAATTTGGTCTATTGGCTTGTTTACCTAACGAAACGGTGCCCAAAAGCTAAACTAGCAAGTTAAGACTTCCAAGAACACTAAATAGAGTATAAAGGTCTATTTTGATGCCTTAGGAATGCTCAATTCTATGCATGGACAAGTTTTTCACGTTTCGTGCAATTTTGAACATAACTTGGTCTATTGGCTTCTTTACCTAACGAAACAATGTCCAAAAGGTAAACTAGCAAGTTAAGACTTCAAAGAACACTGAATAGAGTATAACGGTCCATTTTGATGCCTTAGGAATGCTCAATTCTATGCATAGACAAGTTTTTCACGTTTCTTGCAATTTTGAACTTAACTTGGTCTATTGGCTTCTTTATGTGACGAAACGTTGTCCAAAAGCTAAACTAGCAAGTTAATTCTTTTAAGAACACTAAGTAGAGCATAACGGTCTATTTTGATGCCTTAGGAATGCTCAATTCTATGCGTGGATAAGTTGTTCACGTTTTGTGCAATTTTGAACTTAACTTCGTCTACTGGCTACTTTACCTAACGAAACGTTGTCCAAAAGATAAACTAGCAAGTTAAGACTTATAAGAACACTAAATAGAGTATAATGGTCTATTTTGGTGCCTGAGGAATTCTCAATTTTATGCATAGACAAGTTTTTCACGTTTGGTGCAATTTTGAACTTAACTTGGTCTATTGGCTTGTTTACCTAACGAAACGGTGCCCAAAAGCTAAACTAGCAAGTTAACACTTCGAAAAACACGAAATAGAGTATAACTGTCTATTTTGATGCCTTGGGAACGCTCAATTCTATGCATAGACAAGTTTTTCACGTTTCTTGCAATATTGAACTTAACTTGGTCTATTGGCTTCTTTACCTAACGAAACGTTCCCCAAAAGCTAAACTACCCAGTTAAGACTTCTAAAAATACTAAATAGAGTATAACTGTCTATTTTGATGCCTTGGGAATGCTCAATTCTATGCATAGACAACTTTTCCATGTTTCCTGCAATTTTGAACTTAACTTGGTCTATTGGCTTCTTTACCTAACGAAACAATGTCCAAAAGATAAACTAGCACGTTAAGACTTCCAAGTACACTAAATAGAGTATAACGGTCTATTTGATGCCTTAGGAATGCTCAATTCTATGCATGGACAAGTTTTTCACGTTTCGTGTAATTTTGAACTTAACCTGGTCTATTGGCTTCTTTACCTAACGAAATGTTGCCCAAAAGCTAAACTAGCAAGTTAAGACTTCCAAGAACACTAAATAGAGTATAAAGGTCTATTTTGATGCTGTAGGAATGCTCAATTCTATGCATGGACAAGTTTTTCACGTTTCGTGCAATTTTGAACTTAACTTGGTCTATTGGATTCTTTACCTAACGAAACAATGTCCAAAAGGTAAACTAGCAAGTTAAGACTTCAAAGAACACTGAATAGAGTATAACGGTCCATTTTGATGCCTTAGGAATGCTCAATTCTATGCATAGAGAAGTTTTTCACGTTTCTTGCAATTTTGAACTGAACTTGGTCTATTGGCTTCTTTATGTGAGGAAACGTTGTCCAAAAGCTAAACTAGCAAGTTAAATCTTCTAAGAACACTAAGTAGAGCATAACGGTCTATTTTGATGCCTTAGGAATGCTCAATTCTATGCATGGATAAGTTCTTCACGTTTTGTGCAATTTTGAACTTAACTTCGTCTACTGGCTACTTTACCTAACGAAACGTTGTCCAAAAGATAAACTAGCAAGTTAAGACTTCTAAGAACACTAAATAGAGTATAATGGTCTATTTTGGTGCCTGAGGAATTCTCAATTTTATGCATAGACAAGTTTTTCACGTTTGGTGCAATTTTGAACTTAACTTGGTCTATTGGCTTGTTTACCTAATGAAACGGTGCCCAAAAGCTAAACTAGCAAGTTAAGACTTCGAAAAACACGAAATAGAGTATAACTGTCTATTTTGATGCCTTGGGAATGCTCAATTCTATGCATAGACAAGTTTTTCACATTTCTTGCAATATTGAACTTAACTTGGTCTATTGGCTTCTTTACCTAACGAAACGTTGGCCAAAAGCTAAACTACCAAGTTAAGACTTCTAAAAATACTAAATAGAGTATAACTGTCTATTTTGATGCCTTGGGAATGCTCAATTCTATGCATAGACAACGTTTTCACGTTTCTTGCAATTTTGAACTTAATTTGGTCTATTGGCTTCTTTACCTAACGAAACAATGTCTAAAAGATAAACTAGCACGTTAAGACTTCCAAGAACACTAAATAGAGTATAACGGTCTATTTGATGCCTTAGGAATGCTCAATTCTATGCATGGACAAGTTTTTCACGTTTCGTGCAATTTTGAACTTAACTTGGTCTGTTGGCTTCTTTACCTAACGAAACGTTGCCCAAAAGCTAAACTAGCAAGTTAAGACTTCTAAAAATACTAAATAGAGTATAACTGTCTCTTTTGATGCCTTGGGAATGCTCAATTCTATGCATAGACAACTTTTTCACGTTTCTTGCAATTTTGAACTTAACTAGGTCTATTGGCTTCTTTACCTAACGAAACGTTGGCCAAAAGCTAAACTACCAAGTTAAGACTTCTAAAAATACTAAAGAGAATATAACAGTCTCTTTTGATGCCTTGGGAATGCTCAATTCTATGCATAGACAAGTTTTTCACGTTTCGTGCAATTTTGAACTTAACTTGGTCTATGGGCTTCTGTACCTACGAAACGTTGTCCAAAAGCTAAACTAGAAGGTTAAGACTTCTAAGAACACTAAATAGAGTATAACGGTCCAATTTGATGTCTTAGGAATGCTCAATTCTATGTATACAGAAGCATTTCACGTTTCGTGCAATTTTGAACTTAACTTGGTCTATTGTCTTCCTTACCTAAGGAAACGTTGTCCAAAAGCTAAACTAGCAAGTTAAGACTTCTAAGAACACTAAATAGAGTATAACGGTCAATTTTGATGCCTTAGGAATGCTCAATTCTATGCATCGACAAGTTTTTAACATTTCGTGCAATTTTGAAAGTAACTTGGTCTATTGGCTTCTTTACCTAACGAAACGTTGTCCAAAAGATAAACTAGAAAGTTAAGACTTATAAGAACACTAAATAGAGTATAACGGCCCAATTTAACATTTCGTGCAATTTTGAACTTAACTTGGTCTATTGGCTTCTTTACCTAACGACACGTTGTCCAAAAGCTAAACTAGCAAGTTAAATCTTCTAAGAACACTAAATAGAGTATAACGGTATATTTTGATACCTTAGGAATGCTAAATTCTATGCGTGGATAAGTTTTTCACGTTTCGTGCAATTTTGAACTTAACTTCGTCTACTGGCTTCTTTACCTAACGAAACGTTGTCCAAAAGCTAAACTAGCAAGTTAAGACTTCTAAGAAAACTAAATAGAGTGTAACGGTCTATTTTGGTGCCATAGGATATCTCAATTCTATGCATCGACAAGTTTTTCACGTTTCGTGCAATTTTGAACTTAACTTGGTCTATTGGCTTCTTTACCTAACGAAACAATGTCCAAAAGCTCAACTAGCAAGTTAAGACTTCGAAGAACACTAAATAGAGTATAACGGTCCATTTTGATGCCTTAGGAATGCTCAATTCTATGCATAGACAAGTTTTTCACGTTTCTTGCAATTTTGAACTTAACGTGGTCTATTGGCTTCTTTACCTAACGAAACGTTGTCCAAAAGCTAAACTAGCATGTTAAGACTTCCAAGAACACTAAATAGAGTATAACGGTCTATTTTGATGCCTTAGGAATGCTCAATTCTATGCATGGACAAGTTTTTCACGTTTCGTGCCATTTTGAGCTTAACTTGGTCTATTGGCTTCTTTACATAACGAAACGTTGTCCAAAAGCTAAAATAGCAAGTTAAGACTTCTAAGAACACTAAATAGAGTATAACGGTCAATTTTGATGCCATAGGAATACTCAATTCTATTCATGGACAAGTTTTTCACGTTTCGTGCAATTTTGAACTTAACTTGGTCTATTGGCTTCTTTACCTAACAAAACGTTGCCCAAAAGATAAACTAGCAAGTTAAGACTTCTAAGAACACTTACTAGAGTATAACGGTCTATTTTGATGGCTGAGGAATGCTCAATTCTATGCATCGACAAGTTTTTCACGTTTCGTGCAATTTTGAACTTAACTTGGTCTATTGGCTTCTTTACCTAACGAAACAATGTCCAAAAGCTCAACTAGCAAGTTAAGACTTCGAAGAACACTAAATAGAGTATAACGGTCCATTTCGATGCCTTAGGAATGCTCAATTCTATGCATAGACAAGTTTTTCTCGTTTCTTGCAATTTTGAACTTAACTTGGTCTATTGGCTTCTTTACCTAACGAAACGTTGTCCAAAAGCTAAACTAGCATGTTAAGACTTCTAAGAACACTAAATAGAGTATAACGGTCTATTTTGATGCCTTAGTAATGCTCAATTTTATGCATGGACAAGTTTTTCACGTTTCGTGCAATTTTGAACTTAACTTGGTCTATGGGCTTCTGTACCTACGAAACGTTGTCCAAAAGCTAAACTAGAAGGTTAAGACTTCTAAGAACACTAAATAGAGTATAACGGTCCAATTTGATGTCTTAGGAATGCTCAATTCTATGTATACAGAAGGATTTCACGTTTCGTGCAATTTTGAACTTAACTTGGTCTATTGTCTTCCTTACCTAAGGAAACGTTGTCCAAAAGCTAAACTAGCAAGTTAAGACTTCTAAGAACACCAAATAGAGTATAACGGTCAATTTTGATGCCTTAGGAATGCTCAATTCTATGCATCGACAAGTTTTTAACATTTCGTGCAATTTTGAAAGTAACTTGGTCTATTGGCTTCTTTACCTAACGAAACGTTGTCCAAAAGATAAACTAGAAAGTTAAGACTTATAAGAACACTAAATAGAGTATAACGGCCCAATTTAACATTTCGTGCAATTTTGAACTTAACTTGGTCTATTGGGTTCTTTACCTAACGACACGTTGTCCAAAAGCTAAACTAGCAAGTTAAATCTTCTAAGAACACTAAATAGAGTATAACGGTATATTTTGATACCTTAGGAATGCTAAATTCTATGCGTGGATAAGTTTTTCACGTTTCGTGCAATTTTGAACTTAACTTCGTCTACTGGCTTCTTTACCTCATGAAACGTTGTCCAAAAGCTAAACTAGCAAGTTAAGACTTCTAAGAAAACTAAATAGAGTGTAACGGTCTATTTTGGTGCCATAGGATATCTCAATTTTATGCGTAGACAAGTTTTTCACGTTTCGTGCAATTTTGAACTTAACTTGGTCTATCGGCTTCTTTACCTAACGAAACGATGTCCAAAAGCTTAACTAGCAAGTTAAGACTTCGAAGAACACTAAATGGAGTATAACGGTCCATTTTGATGCCTTAGGAATGCCCAATTCTATGCATAGACAATTTTTTCACGTTTCTTGCAATTTTGAACTTAACTTGGTCTATTGGCTTCTTTACCTAACGAAACGTTGTCCAAAAGCTAAACTAGCATGTTAAGACTTCTAAGAACACTAAATAGAGTATAACGGTCTATTTTGATGCCTTTGGAATGCTCAATTCTATGCATGGACAAGTTTTTCACGTTTCGTGCCATTTTGAGCTTAACTTGGTCTATTGGCTTCTTTACCTAACGAAACGTTGTCCAAAAGCTAAACTAGCAAGTTAAGACTTCTAAGAACACTAAATAGAGTATAACGGTCAATTTTGATGCCTTAGGAATACTCAATTCTATGCATGGACAAGTTTTTCACGTTTCGTGCAATTTTGAACTTAACTTGGTCTATTGGCTTCTTTACCTAACGAAACGTTGCCCAAAAGATAAACTAGCAAGTTAAGACTTCTAAGAACACTTACTAGAGTATAACGGTCTATTTTGATGGCTGAGGAATGCTCAATTCTATGCATCGACAAGTTTTTCACGTTTCGTGCAATTTTGAACTTAACTTGGTCTATTGGCTTCTTTACCTAACGAAACAATGTCCAAAAGCTCAACTAGCAAGTTAAGACTTCGAAGAACACTAAATAGAGTATAACGGTCCATTTCGATGCCTTAGGAATGCTCAATTCTATGCATGGACAAGTTTTTCTCGTTTCTTGCAATTTTGAACTTAACTTGGTCTATTGGCTTCTTTACCTAACGAAACGTTGTCCAAAAGCTAAACTAGCATGTTAAGACTTCTAAGAACACTAAATAGATTATAACGGTCTATTTTGATGCCTTAGTAATGCTCAATTTTATGCATGGACAAGTTTTTCACGTTTCGTGCCATTCTGAGCTTAACTTGGTCTATTGGCTTCTTTACCTAACGAAACGGTGTCTAAAACCTAAACTAGCAAGTTAAGACTTCTAAGAAAACTAAAGAGAGTATAACGGTCAATTTTGGTGCCTTAGGAATGCTCAATTCTATGCATGGACAAGTTTTTCACGTTTCGTGCAATTTTGAACTTAACTTGGTGTATTGGCTTCTTTACCTAACGAAACGTTGCCCAAAAGATAAACTAGCAAGTTAAGACTTCTAAGAACACTTACTAGAGTATAACGGTCTATTTTGATGGCTGAGGAATGCTCAATTCTATGCATCGACAAGTTTTTCACGTTTCGTGCAATTTTGAACTTTACTTGGTCTATTGGCTTCTTTACCGAACGAAACGATGTCCAAAAGGTAAACTAGAAAGTTAAGACTTCGAAGAACACTAAATAGAGTATAACGGTCCATTTTGATGCCATAGGAATGCTCAATTCTATGCATAGACAAGTTTTTCTCGTTTCTTGCAATTTTGAACTTAACTTGGTCTATTGGCTTCTTTACCTAACGAAACGTTGTCCAAAAGCTAAACTAGCATGTTAAGACTTCTAAGAACACTAAATAGAGTATAACGGTCTATTTTGATGCCTTAGTAATGCTCAATTTTATGCATGGACAAGTTTTTCACGTTTCGTGCAATTTTGAACTTAACTTGGTCTATGGGCTTCTGTACCTACGAAACGTTGTCCAAAAGCTAAACTAGAAGGTTAAGACTTCTAAGAACACTAAATAGAGTATAACGGTCCAATTTGATGTCTTAGGAATGCTCAATTCTATGTATACAGAAGGATTTCACGTTTCGTGCAATTTTGAACTTAACTTGGTCTATTGTCTTCCTTACCTAAGGAAACGTTGTCCAAAAGCTAAACTAGCAAGTTAAGACTTCTAAGAACACCAAATAGAGTATAACGGTCAATTTTGATGCCTTAGGAATGCTCAATTCTATGCATCGACAAGTTTTTAACATTTCGTGCAATTTTGAAAGTAACTTGGTCTATTGGCTTCTTTACCTAACGAAACGTTGTCCAAAAGATAAACTAGAAAGTTAAGACTTATAAGAACACTAAATAGAGTATAACGGCCCAATTTAACATTTCGTGCAATTTTGAACTTAACTTGGTCTATTGGCTTCTTTACCTAACGACACGTTGTCCAAAAGCTAAACTAGCAAGTTAAATCTTCTAAGAACACTAAATAGAGTATAACGGTATATTTTGATACCTTAGGAATGCTAAATTCTATGCGTGGATAAGTTTTTCACGTTTCGTGCAATTTTGAACTTAACTTCGTCTACTGGCTTCTTTACCTAATGAAACGTTGTCCAAAAGCTAAACTAGCAAGTTAAGACTTCTAAGAAAACTAAATAGAGTGTAACGGTCTATTTTGGTGCCATAGGATATCTCAATTTTATGCGTAGACAAGTTTTTCACGTTTCGTGCAATTTTGAACTTAACTTGGTCTATCGGCTTCTTTACCTAACGAAACGATGTCCAAAAGCTCAACTAGCAAGTTAAGACTTCGAAGAACACTAAATGGAGTATAACGGTCCATTTTGATGCCTTAGGAATGCCCAATTCTATGCATAGACAATTTTTTCACGTTTCTTGCAATTTTGAACTTAACTTGGTCTATTGGCTTCTTTACCTAACGAAACGTTGTCCAAAAGCTAAACTAGCATGTTAAGACTTCTAAGAACACTAAATAGAGTATAACGGTCTATTTTGATGCCTTAGGAATGCTCAATTCTATGCATGGACAAGTTTTTCACGTTTCGTGCCATTTTGAGCTTAACTTGGTCTATTGGCTTCTTTACCTAACGAAACGTTGTCCAAAAGCTAAACTAGCAAGTTAAGACTTCTAAGAAAACTAAAGAGAGTATAACGGTCAATTTTGGTACCTTAGGAATGCTCAATTCTATGCATGGACAAGTTTTTCACGTTTCGTGCAATTTTGAACTTAACTTGGTGTATTGGCTTCTTTACCTAACGAAACGTTGCCCAAAAGATAAACTAGCAAGTTAAGACTTCTAAGAACACTTACTAGAGTATAACGGTCTATTTTGATGGCTGAGGAATGCTCAATTCTATGCATCGACAAGTTTTTCACGTTTCGTGCAATTTTGAACTTTACTTGGTCTATTGGCTTCTTTACCGAACGAAACGATGTCCAAAAGGTAAACTAGAAAGTTAAGACTTCGAAGAACACTAAATAGAGTATAACGGTCCATTTTGATGCCATAGGAATGCTCAATTCTATGCATAGACAAGTTTTTCACGTTTCTTGCAATTTTGAACTTCACTTAATCTATTGGCTTCTTTACCTGACGAAACATTGTCCAAAAGCTAAACTGGCATGCTAAGACTTTTAAGAACACTAAATAGATTATAACGTTCTATTTTGATGCCTTAGGAATGCTCAATTCTTTGCATGGACAAGTTTTTCACGTTTCATGCAATTTTGAACTTAACTTGGTCTATTGGCTTCTTGATGTGACGAAACGTTGTCCAAAAGCTAAACTAGCAAGTTAAATCTTCTAAGAACACTAAATAGAGCATAACGGTCTATTTTGATGCCTTAGGAATGCTCAATTCTATGCGTGGATAAGCTTTTCACGTTTTGTGCAATTTTAAACTTAACTTCGTCTACTGGCTACTTTACCTAACGAAACGTTGTCCAAAAGATAAACTAGAAAGTTAAGACTTCTAAGAACACTAAATAGAGTATAATGGTCTATTTTGGTGCCTGAGGAATTCTCAATTTTCTGCATAGATAAGTTTTTCACGTTTGGTGTAATTTTGAACTTAACTTGGTCTATTGGCTTGTTTACCAAACGAAACGGTGCCCAAAAGCTAAACTAGCAAGTTAAGACTTCGAAAAACACGAAATAGAGTATAACTGTCTATTTTGATGCCTTGGTAATGCTCAATTCTATGCATAGACAAGTTTTTCACGTTTCTCGCAATATTGAACTTAACTTGGTCTATTGGCTTCTTTACCTAACGAAACGTTGCCCAAAAGCTAAACTACCAAGTTAAGACTTCTAGAAATACTAAATAGAGTATAACTGTCTATTTTGATGCCTTGGGAATGCTCAATTCTATGCATAGACAACTTTTCCACCTTTCCTGCAATTTTGAACTTAACTTGGTCTATTGGCTTCTTTACCTAACAAAACAATGTCCAAAAGATAAACTAGCACGTTAAGACTTCCAAGAACACTAAATAGAGTATAACGGTCTATTTGATGCCTTAGGAATGCTCAATTCTATGCATGGACAAGTTTTTCACGTTTCGTGTAATTTTGAACTTAACCTGCTCTATTGGCTTCTTCACCTAACGAAATGTTGCCCAAAAGCTAAACTAGAAGTTCAAACTTCCGAGAACACTAAATAGAGTATAAAGGTCTGATTTGATGCCTTAGGAATGCTCAATTCTATGCATGGACAAGTTTTTCACGTTTCATGCAATTTTGAACTTAACTTGGTCTATTGGCTTCTTTACCTAACGAAACAATGTCCAAAAGATAAACTAGCACGTTAAGACTTCCAAGAACACTCAATAGAGTATAACGGTCTATTTTGATGCCTTAGGACTGCTCAATTCTATGCGTGGATAAGTTTTTCACGTTTCATGCAATTTTGAACTTAACTTGGTCTATTGGCTTCTTTACCTAACGAAACAATGTCCAAAAGATAAACTAGCACGTTAAGACTTCCAAGAACACTAAATAGAGTATAACTGTCTATTTTGATGCCTTGGGAATGCTCAATTCTATGCATAGACAACTTTTTCACGTTTCTTATAATTTTGAACTTAACTTGGTCTATAGGCTTCTTTACCTAACGAAACGTTGGCCAAAAGCTAAACTACCAAGTTAAGACTTCTCAAAATACTAAATAGAGTATAACTGTCTATTTTGATGCCTTGGGAATGCTCAATTCTATGCATAGACAACTTTTTCACGTTTCTTGCAATTTTGAACTTAACTTGGTCTATTGGCTTCTTTACCTAACGAAACAATGTCCAAAAGATAAACTAGCACGTTAAGACTTCCAAGAACACTAAATAGAGTATAACTGTCTATTTTGATGCCTTGGGAATGCTCAATTCTATGCATAGACAACTTTTTCACGTTTCTTATAATTTTGAACTTAACTTGGTCTATTGGCTTCTTTACCTAACGAAACGTTGGCCAAAAGCTAAACTACCAAGTTAAGACTTCTAAAAATACTAAATAGAGTATAACTGTCTATTTTGATGCCTTGGGATTGCTCAATTCTATGCATAGACAACATTTTCACGTTTCTTGCAATTTTGAACTTAACTTGGTCTATTGGCTTCTTTACCTAACGAAACAATGTCCAAAAGATAAACTAGCACGTTAAGACTTCCAAGAACACTAAATAGAGTATAACGGTCTATTTGATGCCTTAGGAATGCTCAATTCTATGCATGGACATGTTTTTCACGTTTCGTGCAATTTTGAACATAACTTGGTCTGTTGGCTTCTTTACCTAACGAAACGTTGCCCAAAAGCTAAATTAGCAAGTTAAGACTTCTAAAAATACAAAAGAGAATATAACTGTCTCTTTTGATGCCTTGGGAATGCTCAATTCTATGCATAGACAAGTTTTTCACGTTTCTTGCAATTTTTAACTTAACTTGGTCTATTAGCTTCTTTACCTAACAAAACAATGTCCAAAAGATAAACTAGCATGTTAAGACTTCTAAGAACACTCAATAGAGTATAACGGTCTATTTTGATGCCTTAGGACTGCTCAATTCTATGCGTGGATAAGTTTTTCACGTTTCATGCAATTTTGAACTTAACTTGGTCTATTGGCTTCTTTACCTAACGAAACAATGTCCAAAAGATAAACTAGCACGTTAAGACTTCCAAGAACACTAAATAGAGTATAACGGTCTATTTGATGCCTTAGGAATGCTCAATTCTATGCATGGACAAGTTTTTCACGTTTCGTGTAATTTTGAACTTAACCTGCTCTATTGGCTACTTTACCTAACGAAATGTTGCCCAAAAGCTAAACTAGCAAGTTAAGACTTCCAAGAACACTAAATAGAGTATAAAGGTCGCTTTTGATGCCTTAGGAATGCTCAATTCTATGCGTGGATAAGTTTTTCACGTTTCTTGCAATTTTGAACTTAACTTGGTCTATTGGCTTCTTTACCTAACGAAACAATGTCCAAAAGGTAAACTAGCAAGTTAAGACTTCAAAGAACACTGAATAGAGTATAACGGTCCATTTTGACGCTTTAGGAATGCTCAATTCTATGCATAGACAAGTTTTTCACGTTTCTTGCAATTTTGAACTTAACTTGGTCTATTGGCTTCTTTATGTGACGAAACGTTGTCCAAAAGCTAAACTAGCAAGTTAAATCTTCTAAGAACACTAAATAGAGCATAACGGTCTATTTTGATGCCTTAGGAATGCTCAATTCTATGCGTGGATAAGTTCTTCACGTTTTGTGCAATTTTGAACTTAACTTCGTCTACTGGCTACTTTACCAAACGAAACGTTGTCCAAAAGATAAACTAGCAAGTTAAGACTTCTAAGAACACTAAATAGAGTATAATGGTCTATTTTGGTGCCTGAGGAATTCTCAATTTTATGCATAGACAAGTTTTTCACGTTTGCTGCAATTTTGAACTTAACTTGGTCTATTGGCTTGTTTACCTAATGAAACGGTGCCCAAAAGCTAAACTAGCAAGTTAAGACTTTGAAAAACACGAAATAGAGTATAAGTGTCAATTTTGATGCCTTGGGAATGCTCAATTCTATGCATAGACAAGTTTTTCACGTTTTCTGCAATATTAAACTTAACTTGGTCTATTGGCTTCTTTACCTAACGAAACGTTGGCCAAAAGCTAAACTACCAAGTTAAGACTTCTAAAAATACTAAATAGAGTATAACTGTCTATTTTGATGCCTTGGGAATGCTCAATTCTATGCATAGACAACTTTTTCACGTTTCTTGCAATTTTGAACTTAACTTGGTCTCTTGGCTTCTTTACCTAACGAAACAATGTCCAAAAGATGAACTAGCACGTTAAGACTTCTAAAAATACTAAATACAGTATAACTGTCTCTTTTGATGCCTTAGGAATGCTCAATTCTATGCATAGACAAGTTTTTCATGTTTCTTGTAATTTTGAACTTAACTTAGTCTATTGGCTTCTCTACCTAACGAAATGTTGTGCAAAAGCTAAACTAGCATGTTAGACTTCTAAGAACACTCAATAGAGTATAACGATCTATTTTGATGCCTTAGGACGGCCCACATCTATGCGTGGATAAGTTTTTCACGTTTCATGCAATTTTGAACTTAACTTGGTCTATTGGCTTCTTTACCTCACGAAACAATGTCCAAAAGATAAACTAGCACGTTAAGACTTCCAAGAACACTAAATAGAGTATAACGGTCTATTTGATGCCTTAGGAATGCTCAATTCTATGCATGGACAAGTTTTTCACGTTTCAAGTAATTTTGAACTTAACCTGGTCTATTGGCTTCTTTACCTAACGAAATGTTGCCCAAAAGCTAAACTAGCAAGTTAAGACTTCCAATAACACTAAATAGAGTATAAAGGTCGCTTTTGATGCCTTAGGAATGCTCAATTCTATGCATGGACAAGTTTTTCACGTTTCGTGCAATTTTGAACTTAACTTGGTCTATTCGCTTCTTTACCTAACGAAACAATGTCCAAAAGATAAACTAGCACATTAAGACTTCCAAGAACACTAAATAGAGTATAACGGTCTATTTGATGCCTTAGGAATGCTCAATTCTATGCATGGACAAGTTTTTCACGTTTCGTGCAATTTTGAACTTAACTTGGTCTGTTGGCTTCTTTACCTAACGAAACGTTGCCCAAAAGCTAAACTAGCAAGTTAAGACTTCTAAAAATACTAAAGAGAATATAACTGTCTCTTTTGATGCCTTGGGAATGCTCAATTCTATGCATAGACAAGTTTTTCAAGTTTCTTGAAATTTTTAACTTAACTTGGTCTATTAGCTTCTTTACCTAACAAAACAATGTCCAAAAGATAAACTAGCACGTTAAGAGTTCCAAGAACACTAAATAGAGTATAACGGTCTATTTGACGCCTTAGGAATGCTCAATTCTATGCATGGACAAGTTTTTCACGTTTCGTGCAATTTTGAACTTAACTTGGTCTGTTGGCTTCTTTACCTAACGAAACGTTGCCCAAAAGCTAAACTAGCAAGTTAAGACTTCTAAAAGTACTAAAGAGAATATAACTGTCTCTTTTGATGCCTTGGGAATGCTCAATTCTATGCATAGACAAGTTTTTCAAGTTTCTTGAAATTTTTAACTTAACTTGGTCTATTAGGTTCTTTACCTAACAAAACAATGTCCAAAAGATAAACTAGCACGTTAAGAGTTCCAAGAACACTAAATAGAGTATAACGGTCTATTTGATGCCTTAGGAATGCTCAATTCTATGCATGGACAAGTTTTTCACGTTTCGTGCAATTTTGAACTTAACTTGGTCTATTGGCTTCTTTACCTAACGAAACGTTGTCCAAAAGCTAAACTAGCGAGTTAAATTTTCTAAGAACACTCAATAGAGTATAACGGTCTATTTTGATGCCTTAGGAATGCTCAATTCTATGCATAGACAAGTTTTTCACGTTTCTTGTAATTTTGAACTTAACGTAGTCTATTGGCTTCTCTACCTAACGAAATGTTTTGCAAAAGCTAAACTAGCATGTTAAGACTTCTAAGAACACTCAATAGAGTATAACGGTCTATTTTGATGCCTTAGTACTGCTCAATTCTATGCGTGGATAGGTTTTTCACGTTTAATGCAATTTTGAACGTAACTTGGTCTATTGGCTTCTTTACCTAACGAAACAATGTCCAAAAGATAAACTAGCACGTTAAGACTTCCAAGAACACTAAATAGAGTATAACGGTCTATTTGATGCCTTAGGAATGCTCAATTCTATGCATGGACAAGTTTTTCACGTTTCGTGTAATTTTGAACTTAACCTGGTCTATTGGCTTCTTTACCTAACGAAATGTTGCCCAAAAGCTAAACTAGCAAGTTAAGACTTCCAAGAACACTAAATAGAGTGTAAAGGTTGATTTTGATGCCTTAGGAATGCTCAATTCTATGCATGGACAAGTTTTTCACGTTTCGTGCAATTTTGAACTTAACTTGGTCTATTGGCTTCTTTACCTAACGAAACAATGTGCAAAAGGTAAACTAGCAAGTTAAGACTTCAAAGAACACTGAATAGAGTATAACGGTCCATTTTGATGCCTTAGGAATGCTCAATTCTATGCATAGACAAGTTTTTCACGTTTCTTGCAATTTTGAACTTAACTTGGTCTATTGGCTTCTTTATGTGACGAAACGTTGTCCAAAAGCTAAACTAGCAAGTTAAATCTTCTAAGAACACTAAATAGAGCATAACGGTCTATTTTGATGCCTGAGGAATGCTCAATTCTATGCGTGGATAAGTTCTTCACGTTTTGTGCAATTTTGAACTTAACTTCGTCTACTGGCTACTTTACCAAACGAAACGTTGTCCAAAAGATAAACTAGCAAGTTAAGACTTCTAAGTACACTAAATAGAGTATAATGGTCTATTTTGGTGCCTGAGGAATTCTCAATTTTATGCATAGACAAGTTTTTCACGTTTGGTGCAATTTTGAACTTAACTTGGTCTATTGGCTTGTTTACCTAATGAAACGGTGCCCAAAAGCTAAACTAGCAAGTTAAGAATTCGAAAAACCCTAAATAGAGTATAACTGTCAATTTTGATGCCTTGGGAATGCTCAATTCTATGCATAGACAAGTTTTTCACGTTTCTTGCAATATTGAACTTAACTTGGTCTATTGGCTTCTTTACCTAACGAAACGTTGGCCAAAAGCTAAACTACCAAGTTAAGACTTCTAAAAATACTAAATAGAGTATAGCTGTCTATTTTGATGCCTTGGGAATGCTCAATTCTATGCATAGACAACTTTTTCACGTTTATTGCAATTTTGAACTTAACTTGGTCTATTGGCTTCTTTACCTAACGAAACGTTGGCCAAAAGCTAAACTACCAAGTTAAGACTTCTAAAAATACTAAATAGAGTATAACTGTCTATTTTGATGCCTTGGGAATGCTCAATTCTATGCATAGACAACATTTTCACGTTTCTTGCAATTTTGAACTTAACGTGGTCTTTTGGCTTCTTTACCTAACTAAACAATGTCCAAAAGATAAACTAGCACGTTAAGACTTCAAAGAACACTAAATAGAGTATAACGGTCTATTTGATGCCATAGGAATGCTCAATTCTATGCATGGACAAGTTTTTCACGTTTCGTTTAATTTTGAACTTAACCTGGTCTATTGGCTTCTTTACCTAACGAAATGTTGCCCAAAAGCTAAACTAGCAAGTTAAACCTTCCAAGAACACTAAATAGAGTATAAAGGTCTATTTTGATGCCTTAGGAATGCTCAATTCTATGCATGGACAAGTGTTTCACGTTTCGTGCAATTTTGAACTTAACTTGGTCTATTGGCTTCTTTACCTAACGAAACAATGTCCAAAAGGTAAACTAGCAAGTTAAGACTTCAAAGAACACTGAATAGAGTATAACGGTCCATTTTGATGCCTTAGGAATGCTCAATTCTATGCATAGACAAGTTGTTCACGTTTCTTGCAATTTTGAACTTAACATGGTTTATTGGCTTCTTTATGTGACGAAACGTTGTCCAAAAGCTAAACTAGCAAGTTAAATCTTCTAAGAACACTAAATAGAGCATAACGGTCTATTTTGATGCCTTAGGAATGCTCAATTCTATGCGTGGATAAGTTCTTCACGTTTTGTGCAATTTTGAACTTAACTTCGTCTACTAGCTACTTTACCAAACGAAACGTTGTCCAAAAGATAAACTAGCAAGTTAAGACTTCTAAGAACACTAAATAGAGTATAATGGTCTATTTTGGTGCCTGAGGAATTCTCAGTTTTATGCATAGACAAGTTTTTCACGTTTGGTGCAATTTTGAACTTAACTTGGTCTATTGGCTTGTTTACCTAATGAAACGGTGCCCAATAGCTAAACTAGCAAGTTAAGACTTCGAAAACACTAAATAGAGTATAACTGTCAATTTTGATGCCTTGGGAATGCTAAATTCAATGCATAGACAAGTTTTTCACGTTTCTTGCAATATTGAACTTAACTTGGTCTATTGGCTTCTTTACCTAACGAAACGTTGGCCAAAAGCTAAACTACCAAGTTAAGACTTCTAAAAATACTAAATAGAGTATAACTCTCTATTTTGATGCCTTGGGAATGCTCAATTCTATGCATAGACAACTTTTTCACGTTTCTTGCAATTTTGAACTTAACTAGGTCTATTGGCTTCTTTACCTAACGAAACGTTGGCCAAAAGCTAAACTACCAAGTTAAGACTTCTAAAAATACTAAAGAGAATATAACTGTCTCTTTTGATGCCTTGGGAATGCTCAATTCTATGCATAGACAAGTTTTTCAAGTTTCTTGAAATTTTTAACTTAACTTGGTCTATTAGCTTCTTTACCTAACAAAACAATGTCCAAAAGATAAACTAGCACGTTAAGAGTTCCAAGAACACTAAATAGAGTATAACGGTCTATTTGATGCCTTAGGAATGCTCAATTCTATGCATGGACAAGTTTTTCACGTTTCGTGCAATTTTGAACTTAACTTGGTCTGTTGGCTTCTTTACCTAACGAAACGTTGGCCAAAAGCTAAACTACCAAGTTAAGACTTCCAAAAATACTAAATAGAGTATAACTGTCTATTTTGATGCCTTGGGAATGCTCAATTCTATGCATAGACAACTTTTTCACGTTTCTTGCAATTTTGAACTTAACTTGGTCTATTGGCTTCTTTACCTAACGAAACGTTGGCCAAAAGCTAAACTACCAAGTTAAGACTTCTAAAAATACTAAATAGAGTATAACTCTCTATTTTGATGCCTTGGGAATGCTCAATTCTATGCATAGACAACTTTTTCACGTTTCTTGCAATTTTGAACTTAACTAGGTCTATTGGCTTCTTTACCTAACGAAACGTTGGCCAAAAGCTAAACTACCAAGTTAAGACTTCTAAAAATACTAAAGAGAATATAACTGTCTCTTTTGATGCCTTGGGAATGCTCAATTCTATGCATAGACAAGTTTTTCAAGTTTCTTGAAATTTTTAACTTAACTTGGTCTATTAGCTTCTTTACCTAACAAAACAATGTCCAAAAGATAAACTAGCACGTTAAGAGTTCCAAGAACACTAAATAGAGTATAACGGTCTATTTGATGCCTTAGGAATGCTCAATTCTATGCATGGACAAGTTTTTCACGTTTCGTGCAATTTTGAACTTAACTTGGTCTGTTGGCTTCTTTACCTAACGAAACGTTGCCCAAAAGCTAAACTAGCAAGTTAAGACTTCTAAAAATACTAAAGAGAATATAACTGTCTCTTTTGATGCCTTGGGAATGCTCAATTCTATGCATAGACAAGTTTTTCAAGTTTCTTGAAATTTTTAACTTAACTTGGTCTATTAGCTTCTTTACCTAACAAAAGAATGTCCAAAAGATAAACTAGCACGTTAAGAGTTCCAAGAACACTAAATAGAGTATAACGGTCTATTTGATGCCTTACGAATGCTCAATTCTATGCATGGACAAGTTTTTCACGTTTCGTGCAATTTTGAACTTAACTTGGTCTATTGGCTTCTTTACCTAACGAAACGTTGTCCAAAAGCTAAACTAGCGAGTTAAATTTTCTAAGAACACTCAATTGAGTATAACGGTCTATTTTGATGCCTTAGGAATGCTCAATTCTATGCATAGACAAGTTTTTCACGTTTCTTGTAATTTTGAACTTAACGTAGTCTATTGGCTTCTCTACCTAACGAAATGTTTTGCAAAAGCTAAACTAGCATGTTAAGACTTCTAAGAACACTCAATAGAGTATAACGGTCTATTTTGATGCCTTAGTACTGCTCAATTCTATGCGTGGATAGGTTTTTCACGTTTAATGCAATTTTGAACTTAACTTGGTCTATTGGCTTCTTTACCTAACGAAACAATGTCCAAAAGATAAACTAGCACATTAAGACTTCCAAGAACACTAAATAGAGTATAACGGTCTATTTGATGCCTTAGGAATGCTCAATTCTATGCATGGACAAGTTTTTCACTTTTAATGCAATTTTGAACTTAACTTGGTCTATTGGCTTCTTTACCTAACGAAACAATGTCCAAAAGATAAACTAGCACGTTAAGACTTCCAAGAACACTAAATAGAGTATAACGGTCTATTTGATGCCTTAGGAATGCTCAATTCTATGCATGGACAAGTTTTTCACGTTTCGTGTAATTTTGAACTTAACCTGGTCTATTGGCTTCTTTACCTAACGAAATGTTGCCCAAAAGCTAAACTAGCAAGTTAAGACTTCCAAGAACACTAAATAGAGTGTAAAGGTCGATTTTGATGCCTTAGGAATGCTCAATTCTATGCATGGACAAGTTTTTCACGTTTCGTGCAATTTTGAACTTAACTTGGTCTATTGGCTTCTTTACCTAACGAAACAATGTCCAAAAGGTAAACTAGCAAGTTAAGACTTCAAAGAACACTGAATAGAGTATAACGGTCCATTTTGATGCCTTAGGAATGCTCAATTCTATGCATAGACAAGTTGTTCACATTTCTTGCAATTTTGAACTTAACATGGTCTATTGGCTTCTTTATGTAACGAAACGTTGTCCAAAAGCTAAACTAGCAAGTTAAATCTTCTAGGAACACTAAATAGAGCATAACGGTCTATTTTGATGCCTTAGGAATGCTCAATTCTATGCGTGGATAAGTTCTTCACGTTTTGTGCAATTTTGAACTTAACTTCGTCTACTGGCTACTTTACCAAACGAAACGTTGTCCAAAAGATAAACTAGCAAGTTAAGACTTCTAAGTACACTAAATAGAGTATAATGGTCTATTTTGGTGCCTGAGGAATTCTCAATTTTATGCATAGACAAGTTTTTCACGTTTGGTGCAATTTTGAACTTAACTTGGTCTATTGGCTTGTTTACCTAATGAAACGGTGCCCAAAAGCTAAACTAGCAAGTTAAGACTTCGAAAAACACTAAATAGAGTATAACTGTCAATTTTGTTGCCTTGGGAATGCTCAATTCTATGCATAGACAAGTTTTTCACGTTTCTTGCAATATTGAACTTAACTTGGTCTGTTGGCTTCTTTACCTAACGAAACGTTGGCCAAAAGCTAAACTACCAAGTTAAGACTTCTAAAAATACTAAATAGAGTATAGCTGTCTATTTTGATGCCTTGGGAATGCTCAATTCTATGCATAGACAACTTTTTCACGTTTATTGCAATTTTGAACTTAACTTGGTCTATTGGCTTCTTTACCTAACGAAACGTTGGCCAAAAGCTAAACTACCAAGTTAAGACTTCGAAAAATACTAAATAGAGTATAACTGTCTATTTTGATGCCTTGGGAATGCTCAATTCTATGCATAGACAACATTTTCACGTTTCTTGCAATTTTGAACTTAACGTGGTCTATTGGCTTCTTTACCTAACTAAACAATGTCCAAAAGATAAACTAGCACGTTAAGACTTCAAAGAACACTAAAAAGAGTATAACGGTCTATTTGATGCCATAGGAATGCTCAATTCTATGCATGGACAAGTTTTTCACGTTTCGTTTAATTTTGAACTTAACCTGGTCTATTGGCTTCTTTACCTAACGAAATGTTGCCCAAAAGCTAAACTAGCCAGTTAAACCTTCCAAGAACACTAAATAGAGTATAAAGGTCTATTTTGATGCCTTAGGAATGCTCAATTCTATGCATGGACAAGTGTTTCACGTTTCGTGCAATTTTGAACTTAACTTGGTCTATTGGCTTCTTTACCTAACGAAACAATGTCCAAAAGGTAAACTAGCAAGTTAAGACTTCAAAGAACACTGAATAGAGTATAACGGTCCATTTTGATGCCTTAGGAATGCTCAATTCTATGCATAGACAAGTTGTTCACGTTTCTTGCAATTTTGAACTTAACATGGTTTATTGGCTTCTTTATGTGACGAAACGTTGTCCAAAAGCTAAACTAGCAAGTTAAATCTTCTAAGAACATTAAATAGAGCATAACGGTCTATTTTGATGCCTTAGGAATGCTCAATTCTATGCGTGGATAAGTTCTTCACGTTTTGTGCAATTTTGAACTTAACTTCGTCTACTAGCTACTTTACCAAACGAAACGTTGTCCAAAAGATAAACTAGCAAGTTAAGACTTCTAAGAACACTAAATAGAGTATAATGGTCTATTTTGGTGCCTGAGGAATTCTCAGTTTTATGCATAGACAAGTTTTTCACGTTTGGTGCAATTTTGAACTTAACTTGGTCTATTGGCTTGTTTACCTAATGAAACGGTGCCCAAAAGCTAAACTAGCAAGTTAAGACTTCGAAAACACTAAATAGAGTATAACTGTCAATTTTGATGCCTTGGGAGTGCTAAATTCTATGCATAGACAAGTTTTTCACGTTTCTTGCAATATTGAACTTAACTTGGTCTATTGGCTTCTTTACCTAACGAAACGTTGGCCAAAAGCTAAACTACCAAGTTAAGACTTCCAAAAATACTAAATAGAGTATAACTGTCTATTTTGATGCCTTAGGAATGCTCAATTCTATGCATAGACAATTTTTTCACGTTTCTTGCAATTTTGAACTTAACTTGGTCTATTGGCTTCTTTACCTAACGAAACGTTGGCCAAAAGCTGAACTACCAAGTTAAGACTTCTAAAAATACTAAATAGAGTATAACTCTCTATTTTGATGCCTTGGGAATGCTCAATTCTATGCATAGACAACATTTTCACATTTCTTGCAATTTTGAACTTAACTTGGTCTATTGGCTTCTTTACCTAACTAAACAATGTCCAAAAGATAAACTAGCACGTTAAGACTTCCAAGAACACTAAATAGAGTATAACAGTCTATTTGATGCCTTAGGAATGCTCAATTCTATGCATGGAAAAGTTTTTCACGTTTCGTGTAATTTTGAACTTAACCTGGTCTATTGGCTTCTTTACCTAACGAAATGTTGCCCAAAAGCTAAACTAGCAAGTTAAGACTTCCAAGAACACTAAATAGAGTATAAAGGTCTATTTTGATGCGTTAGGAATGCTCAATTCTATGCATGGACAAGTTTTTCACGTTTCGTGCAATTTTGAACTTAACTAGGTCTATTGGCTTCTTTACCTAACGAAAGAATGTCCAAAAGGTAAACTAGCAAGTTAAGACTTCAAAGAACACTGAATAGAGTATAAAGGTCTATTTTGATGCCTTAGGAATGCTCAATTCTATGCATGGACAAGTGTTTCACGTTACGTGCAATTTTGAACTTAACTTGGTCTATTGGCTTCTTTACCTAACGAAACAATGTCCAAAAGGTAAACTAGCAAGTTAAGACTTCAAAGAACACTGAATAGAGTATAACGGTCCATTTTGATGCCTTAGGAATGCTCAATTCTATGCATAGACAAGTTGTTCACGTTTCTTGCAATTTTGAACTTAACATGGTTTATTGGCTTCTTTATGTGAAGAAACGTTGTCCAAAAGCTAAACTAGCAAGTTAAATCTTCTAAGAACACTAAATAGAGCATAAAAGTCTATTTTGATGCCTTAGGAATGCTCAATTCCATGCGTGGATAAGTTCTTCACGTTTTGTGCAATTTTGAACTTAACTTCGTCTACTGGCTACTTTACCAAACGAAACGTTGTCCAAAAGATAAACTAGCAAGTTAAGACTTCTAAAAACACTAAATAGAGTATAATGGTCTATTTTGGTGCCTGAGGAATTCTCAATTTTATGCATAGACAAGTTTTTCACGTTTGGTGCAATTTTGGAACTTAACTTGGTCTATTGGCTTGTTTACCTAATGAAACGGTGCCCAAAAGCAAAAGTAGCAAGTTAAGACTTCTAAGAACACTAAATAGAGTATAACTGTCAATTTTGATGCCTTGGGAATGCTCAATTCTATGCATAGACAAGTTTTTCACGTTTCTTGCAATATTGAACTTAACTTGGTCTATTGGCTTCTTTACCTAACGAAACGTTGGCCAAAAGCTAAACTACCAAGTTAAGACTTCTAAAAATACTAAATAGAGTATAACTGTCTATTTTGATGCCTTGGGAATGCTCAATTCTATGCATAGACAAGTTTTTCATGTTTCTTGCAATTTTGAACTTAACTTGGTCTATTGACTTCTTTACCTAACGAAACGTTGGCCAAAAGCTAAACTACCAAGTTAAGACTTCTGAAAATACTAAATAGAGTATAACTGTCTATTTTGATGCCTTGGGAATGCTCAATTCTATGCATAGACAACATTTTCACGTTTCTTGCAATTTTGAACTTAACTTCGTCTATTGGCTTCTTTACCTAACTAAACAATGTCCAAAAGATAAACTAGCACGTTAAGACTTCCAAGAACACTAAATAGAGTATAAAGGTCTATTTGATGCCTTAGGAATGCTCAATTCTATGCATGGACAAGTTTTTCACGTTTCGTGCAATTTTGAACTTAACTTGGTCTATTGGCTTCTTTACCTAACGAAACGTTGTCCAAAAGCTAAACTAGCGAGTTAAATTTTCTAAGAACACTCAATAGAGTATAACGGTCTATTTTGATACCTTAGGATTGCTCAATTCTATGCATAGACAAGTTTTTCACGTTTCTTGTAATTTTGAACTTAACGTAGTCTATTGGCTTCTCTACCTAACGAAATGTTTTGCAAAACCTAAACTAGCATGTTAAGACTTCTAAGAACACTCAATAGAGTATAACGGTCTATTTTGATGCATTAGGACTGCTCAATTCTATGCGTGGATAAGTTTTTCACGTTTCATGCAATTTTGAACTTAACTTGGTCTATTGGCTTCTTTACCTAACGAAACAATGTCCAAAAGATAAACTAGCACGTTAAGACTTTCAAGAACACTAAATAGAGTATAACGGTCTATTTCATGCCTTAGGAATGCTCAATTCTATGCATGGACAAGTTTTTCACGTTTCGTGTAATTTTGAACTTAACCTGGTGTTTTGGCTTCTTTACCTAACGAAACGTTGCCCAAAAGCTAAACTAGCAAGTTAAGACTTCTAAAAATACTAAATAGAGTATAACTATCTATTTTGATGCCTTGGGAATGCTCAATTCTATGCATAGACAACTTTTTCACGTTTCTTGCAATTTTGAACTTAACTTGGTCTATTGGCTTCTTTACCTAACGAAACAATGTCCAAAAGATAAACTAGCACGTTAAAACTTCCAAGAACACTAAATAGAGTATAACGGTCTATTTGATGCCTTAGGAATGCTCAATTCTATGCATGGACAAGTTTTTCACGTTTCGTGTAATTTTGAACTTAACCTGGTCCATTGGCTTCTTTACCTAACGAAATGTTGCCCAAAAGCTAAATTAGCAAGTTAAGACTTCCAAGAACACTAAATAGAGTATAAAGGTCTATTTTGATGCCTTAGGAATGCTCAATTCTATGCATGGACAAGTTTTTCACGTTTCGTGCAATTTTGAACTTAACTTGGTCTATTGGCTTCTTTACCTAACGAAACAATGTACAAAAGGTAAACTAGCAAGTTAAGACTTCAAAGAACACTGAATAGAGTATAACGGTCCATTTTGATGCCTTAGGAATGCTCAATTCTATGCATAGACAAGTTTTTCACGTTTCTTGCAATTTTGAACTTAACTTGGTCTATTGGCTTCTTTATGTGACGAAACGTTGTCCAAAAGCTAAACTAGCAAGTTAAATCTTCTAAGAACACTAAATAGAGCATAACGGTCTATTTTGATGCCTTAGGAATGCTCAACTCTATGCGTGGATAAGTTCTTCACGTTTTGTGCAATTTTGAACTTAACTTTGTCTACTGGCTACTTTACCTAACGAAACGTTGTCCAAAAGATAAACTAGCAAGTTAAGACTTCTAAGAACACTAAATAGAGTATAATGGTCTATTTTGGTGCCTGAGGAATTCTCAATTTTATGCATAGACAAGTTTTTCACGTTTGGTGCAATTTTGAACTTAACTTGGTCTATTGGCTTCTTTACCTAATGAAACGGTACCCAAAAGCTAAACTAGCAAGTTAAGACTTCGAAAAACACTAAATAGAGCATAACTGTCTATTTTGATGCCTTGGGAATGCTCAATTCTACGAATAGACAAGTTTTTCACGTTTCTTGCAATATTGAACTTAACTTGGTCTATTGGCTTCTTTAGCTAAGGAACGTTGGCCAAAAGCTATACTACCAAGTTAAGACTTCTAAAAATACTAAATAGAGTATAACTGTCTATTTTGATGCCTTGGGAATGCTCAATTCCATGCATAGACAATTTTTTCACGTTTCTTGCAATTTTGAACTTAACTTGGTCTATTGGCTTCTTTACCTAACGAAACAATGTCCAAAAGATAAACTAGCACGTTAAGACTTCCAAGAACACTAAATAGAGTATAACGGTCTATTTGATGCCTTAGGAATGCTCAATTCTATGCATGGACAAGTTTTTCACGTTTCGTGCAATTTTGAACTTAACTTGGTCTATTGGCTTCTTTACCTAACGAAACGTTGTCCAAAAGCTAAACTAGCGAGTTAAATATTCTAAGAACACTCAATAGAGTATAACGGTCTATTTGATGCCTTAGGAATGCTCAATTCTATGCATGGACAAGTTTTTCACGTTTCGTGCAATTTTGAACTTAACTTGGTCTATTGGCTTCTTTACCTAACGAAACGTTGTCCAAAAGCTAAACTAGCGAGTTAAATTTTCTAAGAACACTCAATAGAGTATAACGGTCTATTTTGATGCCTTTGGATTGCTCAATTCTATGCATAGACAAGTTTTTCACGTTTCTTGTAATTTTGAACTTAACGTAGTCTATTGGCTTCTCTACCTAACGAAATGTTTTGCAAAACCTAAACTAGCATGTTAAGACTTCTAAGAACACTCAATAGAGTATAACGGTCTATTTTGATGCCTTAGGACTGCTCAATTCTATGCATGGATAAGTTTTTCACGTTTCATGCAATTTTGAACTTAACTTGGTCTATTGGCTTCTTTACCTAACAAAACAATGTCCAAAAGATAAACTAGCACGTTAAGACTTCCAAGAACACTAAATAGAGTATAACGGTGTATTTGATGCCTTAGGAATGCTCAATTCTATGCATGGACAAGTTTTTCACGTTTCATGCAATTTTGAACTTAACTTGGTCTGTTGGCTTCTTTACCTAACGAAACGTTGCCCAAAAGCTAAACTAGCAAGTTAAGACTTCCAAAAATACTAAAGAGAATATAACTGTCTCTTTTGATGCCTTTGGAGTGCTCAATTCTATGCATAGACAATTTTTTCACGTTTCTTGCAATTTTTAACTTAACTTGGTCTATTAGCTTCTTTACCTAACAAAACAATGTCCAAAAGATAAACTAGCACGTTAAGAGTTCCAAGAACACTAAATAGAGTATAAAGGTCTATTTGATGCCTTAGGAATGCTCAATTCTATGCATGGACAAGTTTTTCACGTTTCGTGCAATTTTGAACTTAACTTGGTCTATTGGCTTCTTTACCTAACGAAACGTTGTCCAAAAGCTAAACTAGCGAGTTAAATTTTCTAAGAACACTCAATAGAGTATAACGGTCTATTTTGATGCCTTAGGATTGCTCAATTCTATGCATAGACAAGTTTTTCACGTTTCTTTTAATTTTGAACTTAACGTAGTTTATTGGCTGCTCTACCTAACGAAATGTTTTGCAAAACCTAAACTAGGACTGCTCAATTCTATGCGTGGATAAGTTTTTCACGTTTCATGCAATTTTGAACTTAACTTGGTCTATTGGCTTCTTTACCTAACGAAACAATGTCCAAAAGATAAACTAGCACGTTAAGACTTCCAAGAACACTAAATAGAGTATAACGGTCTATTTCATGCCTTAGGAATGCTCAATTCTATGCATGGACAAGTTTTTCACGTTTCGTGTAATTTTGAACTTAACCTGGTGTTTTGGCTTGTTTACCTAACGAAACGTTTCCCAAAAGCTAAACTAGCAAGTTAAGACTTCCAAAAATACTAAATAGAGTATAACTGTCTATTTTGATGCCTTGGGAATGCTCAATTCTATGCATAGACAACTTTTTCACGTTTCTTGCAATTTTGAACTTAACTTGGTCTATTGGCTTCTTTACCTAACGAAACAATGTCCAAAAGATAAACTAGCACGTTAAGACTTCCAAGAACACTAAATAGAGTATAACGGTCTATTTGATGCCTTAGGAATGCTCAATTCTATGCATGGACAAGTTTTTCACGTTTCGTGTAATTTTGAACTTAACCTGGTCTATTGGCTTCTTTACCTAACGAAATGTTGCCCAAAAGCTAAATTAGCAAGTTAAGACTTCCAAGAACACTAAATAGAGTATAAAGGTCTATTTTGATGCCTTAGGAATGCTCAATTCTATGCATGGACAAGTTTTTCACGTTTCGTGCAATTTTGAACTTAACTTGGTCTATTGGCTTCTTTAGCTAACGAAACAATGTACAAAAGGTAAACTAGCAAGTTAAGACTTCAAAGAACACTGAATAGAGTATAACGGTCCATTTTGATGCCTTAGGAATGCTCAATTCTATGCATAGACAAGTTTTTCACGTTTCTTGCAATTTTGAACTTAACTTGGTCTATTGGCTTCTTTATGTGACGAAACGTTGTCCAAAAGCTAAACTAGCAAGTTAAATCTTCTAAGAACACTAAATAGAGCATAACGGTCTATTTTGATGCCTTAGGAATGCTCAACTCTATGCGTGGATAAGTTCTTCACGTTTTGTGCAATTTTGAACTTAACTTTGTCTACTGGCTACTTTACCTAACGAAAAGTTGTCCAAAAGATAAACTAGCAAGTTAAGACTTCTAAGAACACTAAATAGAGTATAATGGTCTATTTTTGTGCCTGAGGAATTCTCAATTTTATGCATAGACAAGTTTTTCACGTTTGGTGCAATTTTGAACTTAACTTGGTCTATTGGCTTCTTTACCTAATGAAACGGTGCCCAAAAGCTAAACTAGCAAGTTAAGACTTCGAAAAACACTAAATAGAGCATAACTGTCTATTTTGATGCCTTGGGAATGCTCAATTCTATGCATAGACAAGTTTTTCACGTTTCTTGCAATATTGAACTTAACTTGGTCTATTGGCTTCTTTACCTAAGGAACGTTGGCCAAAAGCTATACTACCAAGTTAAGACTTCTAAAAATACTAAATAGAGTATAACTGTCTATTTTGATGCCTTGGGAATGCTCAATTCCATGCATAGACAACTTTTTCACGTTTCTTGCAATTTTGAACTTAACTTGGTCTATTGGCTTCTTTACCTAACGAAACAATGTCCAAAAGATAAACTAGCACGTTAAGACTTCCAAGAACACTAAATAGAGTATAACGGTCTATTTGATGCATTAGGAATGCTCAATTCTATGCATGGACAAGTTTTTCACGTTTCGTGCAATTTTGAACTTAACTTGGTCTATTGGCTTCTTTACCTAACGAAACGTTGTCCAAAAGCTAAACTAGGGAGTTAAATATTCTAAGAACACTCGATAGAGTATAACGGTCTATTTGATGCCTTAGGAATGCTCAATTCTATGCATGGACAAGTTTTTCACGTTTCGTGTCATTTTGAACTTAATCTGGTCTATTGGCCTCTTTACCTAACGAAATGTTGCCCAAGAGCTAAACTAGCAAGTTAAGACTTCCAAGAACACTAAATAGAGTATAAAGGTCTATTTTGATGCATTAGGAATGCTCAATTATATGCATGAACAACTTTTTCACGTTTCGTGCAATTTTGAACTTAACTTGGTCTATTGGCTTCTTTACCTAACGAAACAATGTCCAAAAGGTAAACTAGCAAGTTAAGACTTCAAAGAACACTGAATAGAGTATAACGGTCCATTTTGATGCCTTAGGAATGCTCAATTCTATGCATAGACAAGTTGTTCACGTTTCGTGCAATTTTGAACTTAACTTGGTCTATTGGCTTCTTTACCTAACGAAACGTTGTCCAAAAGCTAAACTAGCGAGTTAAATTTTCTAAGAACACTCAATAGAGTATAACGGTCTATTTTGATGCCTTAGGATTGCTCAATTCTATGCATAGACAAGTTTTTCACGTTTCTTTTAATTTTGAACTTAACGTAGTTTATTCGCTGCTCTACCTAACGAAATGTTTTGCAAAACCTAAACTAGGACTGCTCAATTCTATGCGTGGATAAGTTTTTCACGTTTCATGCAATTTTGAACTTAACTTGGTCTATTGGCTTCTTTACCTAACGAAACAATGTCCAAAAGATAAACTAGCACGTTAAGACTTCCAAGAACACTAAATAGAGTATAACGGTCTATTTCATGCCTTAGGAATGCTCAATTCTATGCATGGACAAGTTTTTCACGTTTCGTGTAATTTTGAACTTAACCTGGTGTTTTGGCTTGTTTACCTAACGAAACGTTTCCCAAAAGCTAAACTAGCAAGTTAAGACTTCCAAAAATACTAAATAGAGTATAACTGTCTATTTTGATGCCTTGGGAATGCTCAATTCTATGCATAGACAACTTTTTCACGTTTCTTGCAATTTTGAACTTAACTTGGTCTATTGGCTTCTTTACCTAACGAAACAATGTCCAAAAGATAAACTAGCACGTTAAGACTTCCAAGAACACTAAATAGAGTATAACGGTCTATTTGATGCCTTAGGAATGCTCAATTCTATGCATGGACAAGTTTTTCACGTTTCGTGTAATTTTGAACTTAACCTGGTCTATTGGCTTCTTTACCTAACGAAATGTTGCCCAAAAGCTAAATTAGCAAGTTAAGACTTCCAAGAACACTAAATAGAGTATAAAGGTCTATTTTGATGCCTTAGGAATGCTCAATTCTATGCATGGACAAGTTTTTCACGTTTCGTGCAATTTTGAACTTAACTTGGTCTATTGGCTTCTTTAGCTAACGAAACAATGTACAAAAGGTAAACTAGCAAGTTAAGACTTCAAAGAACACTGAATAGAGTATAACGGTCCATTTTGATGCCTTAGGAATGCTCAATTCTATGCATAGACAAGTTTTTCACGTTTCTTGCAATTTTGAACTTAACTTGGTCTATTGGCTTCTTTATGTGACGAAACGTTGTCCAAAAGCTAAACTAGCAAGTTAAATCTTCTAAGAACACTAAATAGAGCATAACGGTCTATTTTGATGCCTTAGGAATGCTCAACTCTATGCGTGGATAAGTTCTTCACGTTTTGTGCAATTTTGAACTTAACTTTGTCTACTGGCTACTTTACCTAACGAAAAGTTGTCCAAAAGATAAACTAGCAAGTTAAGACTTCTAAGAACACTAAATAGAGTATAATGGTCTATTTTTGTGCCTGAGGAATTCTCAATTTTATGCATAGACAAGTTTTTCACGTTTGGTGCAATTTTGAACTTAACTTGGTCTATTGGCTTCTTTACCTAATGAAACGGTGCCCAAAAGCTAAACTAGCAAGTTAAGACTTCGAAAAACACTAAATAGAGCATAACTGTCTATTTTGATGCCTTGGGAATGCTCAATTCTATGCATAGACAAGTTTTTCACGTTTCTTGCAATATTGAACTTAACTTGGTCTATTGGCTTCTTTACCTAAGGAACGTTGGCCAAAAGCTATACTACCAAGTTAAGACTTCTAAAAATACTAAATAGAGTATAACTGTCTATTTTGATGCCTTGGGAATGCTCAATTCCATGCATAGACAACTTTTTCACGTTTCTTGCAATTTTGAACTTAACTTGGTCTATTGGCTTCTTTACCTAACGAAACAATGTCCAAAAGATAAACTAGCACGTTAAGACTTCCAAGAACACTAAATAGAGTATAACGGTCTATTTGATGCATTAGGAATGCTCAATTCTATGCATGGACAAGTTTTTCACGTTTCGTGCAATTTTGAACTTAACTTGGTCTATTGGCTTCTTTACCTAACGAAACGTTGTCCAAAAGCTAAACTAGGGAGTTAAATATTCTAAGAACACTCGATAGAGTATAACGGTCTATTTGATGCCTTAGGAATGCTCAATTCTATGCATGGACAAGTTTTTCACGTTTCGTGTCATTTTGAACTTAATCTGGTCTATTGGCCTCTTTACCTAACGAAATGTTGCCCAAGAGCTAAACTAGCAAGTTAAGACTTCCAAGAACACTAAATAGAGTATAAAGGTCTATTTTGATGCATTAGGAATGCTCAATTATATGCATGAACAACTTTTTCACGTTTCGTGCAATTTTGAACTTAACTTGGTCTATTGGCTTCTTTACCTAACGAAACAATGTCCAAAAGGTAAAATAGCAAGTTAAGACTTCAAAGAACACTGAATAGAGTATAACGGTCCATTTTGATGCCTTAGGAATGCTCAATTCTATGCATAGACAAGTTGTTCACGTTTCTTGCAATTTTGAACTTAACATGGTCTATTGGCTTCTTTATGTGACGAAACGTTGTCCAAAAGCTAAACTAGCAAGTTAAATCTTCTAAGAACACTAAATAGAGCATAACGGTCTATTTTGATGCCTTAGGAATGCTCAATTCTATGCGTGGATAAGTTCTTCACGTTTTGTGCAATTTTGAACTTAACTTCGTCTACTGGCTACTTTACCAAAGGAAACGTTGTCCAAAAGATAAACTAGCAAGTTAAGACTTCTAAGAACACTAAATAGAGTATAATGGTCTATTGGCTTGTTTACCTAATGAAACGGTGCCCAAAAGCTAAACTACCAAGTTAAGACTTCTAAAAATACTAAATAGAGTGTAGCTGTCTATTTTGATGCCTTGGGAATGCTCAATTCTATGCATAGACAACTTTTTCACGTTTCTTGCAATTTTGAACTTAACTTGGTCTAATGGCTTCTTTACCTAACGAAACGTTGGCCAAAAGCTAAACTACCAAGTTAAGACTTCTAAAAATACTAAATAGAGTATAACTGTCTATTTTGATGCCTTGGGAATGCTCAATTCTATGCATAGACAACATTTTCACGTTTCTTGCAATTTTGAACTTAACTTGGTCTATTGGCTTCTTTACCTAACTAAACAATGTCCAAAAGATAAACTAGCACGTTAAGACTTCCAAGAACACTAAATAGAGTATAACGTTATATTTGATGCCTTAGGAATGCTCAATTCTATGCATGGACAAGTTTTTCACGTTTCGTGCAATTTTGAACTTAACTTGGTCTGTTGGCTTCTTTACCTAACGAAACGTTGCCCAAAAGCTAAACTAGCAAGTTAAGACTTCTAAAAATACTAAAGAGAATATAACTGTCTCTTTTGATGCCTTGGGAATGCTCAACTCTATGCATAGACAATTTTTTCACGTTTCTTGCAATTTTTAACTTAACTTGGTCTATTAGCTTCTTTACCTAACAAAACAATGTCCAAAAGATAAACTAGCACGTTAAGGGTTCCAAGAACACTAAATAGAGTATAACGGTCTATTTGATGCCTTAGGAATGCTCAATTCTATGCATGGACAAGTCTTTCACGTTTCGTGCAATTTTGAACTTAACTTGGTCTATTGGCTTCTTTGCCAAACGAAACGTTGTCCAAAAGCTAAAGTAGCGAGTTAAATTTTCTAAGAACACTCAATAGAGTATAACGGTCTATTTTGATGACTTAGGATTGCTCAATTCTATGCATAGACAAGTTTTTCACGTTTCTTGTAATTTTGAACTTAACGTAGTCTATTGGCTTCTCTACCTAACGAAATGTTTTGCAAAACCTAAACTAGCATGTTAAGACTTCTAAGAACACTCAATAGAGTATAACGGTCTATTTTGATGCCTTAGGACTGCTCAATTCTATGCGTGGATAAGTTTTTCACGTTTCATGCAATTTTGAACTTAACTTGGTCTATTGGCTTCTTTACCTAACGAAACAATGTCCAAAAGATAAACTAGCACGTTAAGACTTCCAAGAACACTAAATAGAGTATAACGGTCTATTTGATGCCTTAGGAATGCTCAATTCTATGCATGGACAAGTTTTTCACGTTTCGTGTAATTTTGAACTTAACCTGGTCTATTGGCTTCTTTACCTAACGAAACGTTGCCCAAAAGCTAAACTGGCAAGTTAAGACTTCAAAGAACAATGAATAGAGTATAACGGTCCATTTTGATGCCTTAGGAATGCTCAATTCTATGCATAGACAAGTTTTTCACGTTTCTTGCAATTTTGAACTTAACTTGGTCTATTGGCTTCTTTATGTGACGAAACGTTGTCCAAATACTAAACTAGCAAGTTAAATCTTCTAAGAACACTAAATAGAGCATAACGGTCTATTTTGATGCCTTAGGAATGCTCAACTCTATGCGTGGATAAGTTCTTCACGTTTTGTGCAATTTTGAACTTAACTTTATCTACTGGCTACTTTACCTAACGAAACGTTGTCCAAAAGATAAACTAGCAAGTTAAGACTTCTAAGAACACTAAATAGAGTATAATGGTCTATTTTGGTGCCTGAGGAATTCTCAATTTTATGCATAGACAAGTTTTTCACGTTTCGTGCAATTTTGAACTTAACTTGGTCTATTGGCTTCTTTACCTAATGAAACGGTGCCCAAAAGCTAAACTAGCAAGTTAAGACTTCGAAAAACACTAAATAGAGTATAACTGTCTATTTTGATGCCTTGGGAATGCTCAATTCTATGCATAGACAAGTTTTTCACGTTTCTTGCAATATTGAACTTAACTTGGTCTATTGGCTTCTTTACCTAAGGAACGTTGGCCAAAAGCTAAACTACCAAGTTAAGACTTCTAAAAATACTAAATAGAGTATAACTGTCTATTTTGATGCCTTGGGAATGCTCAATTCTATGCATAGACAACTTTTTCACGTTTCTTGCAATTTTGAACTTAACTTGGTCTATTGGCTTCTTTACCTAACGAAACAATGTCCAAAAGATAAACTAGCACGTTAAGACTTCCAAGAACACTAAATAGAGTATAACGGTCTATTTGATGCCTTAGGAATGCTCAATTCTATGCATGGACAAGTTTTTCACGTTTCGTGTAATTTTGAACTTAACCTGGTCTATTGGCTTCTTTACCTAACGAAATGTTGCCCAAAAGCTAAACTAGCAAGTTAAGACTTCCAAGAACACTAAATAGAGTATAAAGGTCTATTTTGATGCCTTAGGAATGCTCAATTCTATGCATGGACAAGTTTTTCACGTTTCGTGCAATTTTGAACTTAACTTGGTCTATTGGCTTCTTTACCTAACGAAACAATGTCCAAAAGGTAAACTAGCAAGTTAAGACTTCAAAGAACACTGAATAGAGTATAACGGTACATTTTGATGCCTTAGGAATGCTCAATTCTATGCATAGACAAGTTTTTCACGTTTCTTGCAATTTTGAACTTAACTTGGTCTATTGGCTTCTTTATGTGACGAAACTTTGTCCAAAAGCTAAACTAGCAAGTTAAATCTTCTAAGAACACTAAATAGAGCATAACGGTCTATTTTGATGCCTTAGGAATGCTGAACTCTATGTGTGGATAAGTTCTTCACGTTTTGTGCAATTTTGAACTTAACTTTGTCTACTGGCTACTTTACCTAACGAAACGTTGTCCAAAAGATAAACTAGCAAGTTAAGACTTCTAAGAACAATAAATAGAGTATAATGGTCTATTTTGGTGCCTGAGGAATTCTCAATTTTATGCATAGACAAGTTTTTCACGTTTCGTGCAATTTTGAACTTAACTTGGTCTATTGGCTTCTTTACTTAATGAAACGGTGCCCAAAAGCTAAACTAGCAAGTTAAGACTTCGAAAAACACTAAATAGAGTATAACTGTCTATTTTGATCCCTTGGGAATGCTCAATTCTATGCATAGACAAGTTTTCCACGTTTCTTGCAATATTGAACTTAACTTGGTCTATTGGCTTCTTTACCTAAGGAACGTTGGCCAAAAGCTAAACTACCAAGTTAAGACTTCTAAAAATACTAAATAGAGTATAACTGTCTATTTTGATGCCTTGGGAATGCTCAATTCTATGCATAGACAACTTTTTCACGTTTCTTGCAATTTTGAACTTAACTTGGTCTATTGGCTTCTTTACCTAACGAAACAATGTCCAAAAGATAAACTAGCACGTTAAGACTTCCAAGAACACTAAATAGAGTATAACGGTCTATTTGATGCCCTAGGAATGCTCAATTCTATGCATGGACTAGTTTTTCACGTTCCGTGCAATTTTGAACTTAACTTGGTCTGTTGGCTTCTTTACATAACGAAACGTTGCCCAAAAGCTAAACTAGCAAGTTAAGACTTCTAAAAATACTAAATAGAGTATAACTGTCTCTTTTGATGCCTTGGGAATGCTCAATTCTATGCATAGACAACTTTTTCACGTTTCTTGCAATTTTGAACTTAACTTGGTCTATTGGCTTCTTTACCTAACGAAACAATGTCCAAAAGATAAACTAGCACGTTAAGACTTCCAAGAACACTAAATAGAGTATAACGGTCTATTTGATGCCTTAGGAATGCTCAATTCTATGCATGGACAAGTTTTTCACGTTTCGTGTAATTTTGAACTTAACCTGGTCTATTGGCTTCTTTACCTAACGAAATGTTGCCCAAAAGCTAAACTAGCAAGTTAAGACTTCCAAGAACACTAAATAGAGTATAAAGGTCTATTTTGATGCCTTAGGAATGCTCAATTCTATGCATGGACAAGTTTTTCACGTTTCGTGCAATTTTGAACTTAACTTGGTCTATTGGCTTCTTTACCTAACGAAACAATGTCCAAAAGGTAAACTAGCAAGTTAAGACTTCAAAGAACACTGAATAGAGTATAACGGTACATTTTGATGCCTTAGGAATGCTCAATTCTATGCATAGACAAGTTTTTCACGTTTCTTGCAATTTTGAACTTAACTTGGTCTATTGGCTTCTTTATGTGACGAAACTTTGTCCAAAAGCTAAACTAGCAAGTTAAATCTTCTAAGAACACTAAATAGAGCATAACGGTCTATTTTGATGCCTTAGGAATGCTGAACTCTATGTGTGGATAAGTTCTTCACGTTTTGTGCAATTTTGAACTTAACTTTGTCTACTGGCTACTTTACCTAACGAAACGTTGTCCAAAAGATAAACTAGCAAGTTAAGACTTCTAAGAACAATAAATAGAGTATAATGGTCTATTTTGGTGCCTGAGGAATTCTCAATTTTATGCATAGACAAGTTTTTCACGTTTCGTGCAATTTTGAACTTAACTTGGTCTATTGGCTTCTTTACTTAATGAAACGGTGCCCAAAAGCTAAACTAGCAAGTTAAGACTTCGAAAAACACTAAATAGAGTATAACTGTCTATTTTGATCCCTTGGGAATGCTCAATTCTATGCATAGACAAGTTTTCCACGTTTCTTGCAATATTGAACTTAAATTGGTCTATTGGCTTCTTTACCTAAGGAATGTTGGCCAAAAGCTAAACTACCAAGTTAAGACTTCTAAAAATACTAAATAGAGTATAACTGTCTATTTTGATGCCTTGGGAATGCTCAATTCTATGCATAGACAACTTTTTCACGTTTCTTGCAATTTTGAACTTAACTTGGTCTATTGGCTTCTTTACCTAACGAAACAATGTCCAAAAGATAAACTAGCACGTTAAGACTTCCAAGAACACTAAATAGAGTATAACGGTCTATTTGATGCCCTAGGAATGCTCAATTCTATGCATGGACAAGTTTTTCACGTTCCGTGCAATTTTGAACTTAACTTGGTCTGTTGGCTTCTTTACATAACGAAACGTTGCCCAAAAGCTAAACTAGCAAGTTAAGACTTCTAAAAATACTAAATAGAGTATAACTGTCTCTTTTGATGCCTTGGGAATGCTCAATTCTATGCATAGACAAGTTTTTCACGTTTCTTGCAATTTTTAACTTCACTTGGTCTATTGGCTTCTTTACCTAACAAAACAATGTCCAAAAGATAAACTAGCACGTTAAGAGTTCAAAGAACACTAAATAGAGTATAACGGTCTATTTGATGCCTTAGAAATGCTCAATTCTATGCATGGACAAGTTTTTCACGTTTCGTGCAATTTTGAACTTAACTTGGTCTATTGGCTTCTTTACCTAACGAAACGTTGTCCAAAAGCTAAACTAGCGTGTTAAATTTTCTAAGAACACTCAATAGAGTATAACGGTCTATTTTGATGCCTTAGGAATGCTCAATTCTATGCATAGACAAGTTTTTCACGTTTCTTGTAATTTTGAACTTAACTTAGTCTATTGGCTTCTCTACCTAACGAAATGTTGTGCAAAAGCTAAACTAGCATGTCAAGACTTCTAAGAACACTTAATAGAGTATAACGTTCTATTTTGATGCCTTAGGACTGCTCAATTCTATGCGTGGATAAGTTTTTCACGTTTCATGCAATTTTGAACTTAACTTGGTCTATTGGCTTCTTTACCTAACGAAACAATGTCCAAAAGATAAACTAGCACGTTAAGAATTCCAAGAACACTAAATAGAGTATAACGGTCTATTTCATGCCTTAGGAATGCTCAATTCTATGCATGGACAAGTTTTCACGTTTCGTGCAATTTTGAACTTAACTTGGTCTATTGGCTTCTTTACCTAACGAAACTTTGCCCAAAGGCTAAACTAGCAAGTTAAGACTTCCAAGAACAGTAAATAGAGTATAAAGGTCTATTTTGATGCCTTGGGAATGCTCATTCTATGCATAGACAACTTTTTCACGTTTCTTGCAATTTTGAACTTAACTTGGTCTATTGGCTTCTTTACCTAACGAAACAATGTCCAAAAGATAAACTAGCACGTTAAGACTTCCAAGAACACTAAATAGAGTATAACGGTCTATTTGATGCCCTAGGAATGCTCAATTCTATGCATGGACTAGTTTTTCACGTTCCGTGCAATTTTGAACTTAACTTGGTCTGTTGGCTTCTTTACATAACGAAACGTTGCCCAAAAGCTAAACTAGCAAGTTAAGACTTCTAAAAATACTAAATAGAGTATAACTGTCTCTTTTGATGCCTTGGGAATGCTCAATTCTATGCATAGACAAGTTTTTCACGTTTCTTGCAATTTTTAACTTCACTTGGTCTATTGGCTTCTTTACCTAACAAAACAATGTCCAAAAGATAAACTAGCACGTTAAGAGTTCAAAGAACACTAAATAGAGTATAACGGTCTATTTGATGCCTTAGAAATGCTCAATTCTATGCATGGACAAGTTTTTCACGTTTCGTGCAATTTTGAACTTAACTTGGTCTATTGGCTTCTTTACCTAACGAAACGTTGTCCAAAAGCTAAACTAGCGAGTTAAATTTTCTAAGAACACTCAATAGAGTATAACGGTCTATTTTGATGCCTTAGGAATGCTCAATTCTATGCATAGACAAGTTTTTCACGTTTCTTGTAATTTTGAACTTAACTTAGTCTATTGGCTTCTCTACCTAACGAAATGTTGTGCAAAAGCTAAACTAGCATGTCAAGACTTCTAAGAACACTTAATAGAGTATAACGTTCTATTTTGATGCCTTAGGACTGCTCAATTCTATGCGTGGATAAGTTTTTCACGTTTCATGCAATTTTGAACTTAACTTGGTCTATTGGCTTCTTTACCTAACGAAACAATGTCCAAAAGATAAACTAGCACGTTAAGACTTCCAAGAACACTAAATAGAGTATAACGGTCTATTTCATGCCTTAGGAATGCTCAATTCTATGCATGGACAAGTTTTTCACGTTTCGTGCAATTTTGAACTTAACTTGGTCTATTGGCTTCTTTACCTAACGAAACTTTGCCCAAAAGCTAAACTAGCAAGTTAAGACTTCCAAGAACAGTAAATAGAGTATAAAGGTCTATTTTGATGCCTTGGGAATGCTCATTCTATGCATAGACAACTTTTTCACGTTTCTTGCAATTTTGAACTTAACTTGGTCTATTGGCTTCTTTACCTAACGAAACAATGTCCAAAAGATAAACTAGCACGTTAGGACTTCCAAGAACACTAAATAGAGTATAACGGTCTATTTGATGCCCTAGGAATGCTCAATTCTATGCATGGACTAGTTTTTCACGTTCCGTGCAATTTTGAACTTAACTTGGTCTGTTGGCTTCTTTACATAACGAAACGTTGCCCAAAAGCTAAACTAGCAAGTTAAGACTTCTAAAAATACTAAATAGAGTATAACTGTCTCTTTTGATGCCTTGGGAATGCTCAATTCTATGCATAGACAAGTTTTTCACGTTTCTTGCAATTTTTAACTTCACTTGGTCTATTGGCTTCTTTACCTAACAAAACAATGTCCAAAAGATAAACTAGCACGCTAAGAGTTCAAAGAACACTAAATAGAGTATAACGGTCTATTTAATGCCTTAGAAATGCTCAATTCTATGCATGGACAAGTTTTTCACGTTTCGTGCAATTTTGAACTTAACTTGGTCTATTGGCTTCTTTACCTAACGAAACGTTGTCCAAAAGCTAAACTAGCGAGTTAAATTTTCTAAGAACACTCAATAGAGTATAACGGTCTATTTTGATGCCTTAGGAATGCTCAATTCTATGCATAGACAAGTTTTTCACGTTTCTTGTAATTTTCAACTTAACTTAGTCTATTGGCTTCTCTACCTAACGAAATGTTGTGCAAAAGCTAAACTAGCATGTCAAGACTTCTAAGAACACTTAATAGAGTATAACGTTCTATTTTGATGCCTTAGGACTGCTCAATTCTATGCGTGGATAAGTTTTTCACGTTTCATGCAATTTTGAACTTAACTTGGTCTATTGGCTTCTTTACCTAACGAAACAATGTCCAAAAGATAAACTAGCACGTTAAGACTTCCAAGAACACTAAATAGAGTATAACGGTCTATTTCATGCCTTAGGAATGCTCAATTCTATGCATGGACAAGTTTTTCACGTTTCGTGCAATTTTGAACTTAACTTGGTCTATTGGCTTCTTTACCTAACGAAACTTTGCCCAAAAGCTAAACTAGCAAGTTAAGACTTCCAAGAACAGTAAATAGAGTATAAAGGTCTATTTTGATGCCTTGGGAATGCTCATTCTATGCATAGACAACTTTTTCACGTTTCTTGCAATTTTGAACTTAACTTGGTCTATTGGCTTCTTTACCTAACGAAACAATGTCCAAAAGATAAACTAGCACGTTAAGACTTCCAAGAACACTAAATAGAGTATAACGGTCTATTTGATGCCCTAGGAATGCTCAATTCTATGCATGGACAAGTTTTTCACGTTCCGTGCAATTTTGAACTTAACTTGGTCTGTTGGCTTCTTTACATAACGAAACGTTGCCCAAAAGCTAAACTAGCAAGTTAAGACTTCTAAAAATACTAAATAGAGTATAACTGTCTCTTTTGATGCCTTGGGAATGCTCAATTCTATGCATAGACAAGTTTTTCACGTTTCTTGCAATTTTTAACTTCACTTGGTCTATTGGCTTCTTTACCTAACAAAACAATGTCCAAAAGATAAACTAGCACGTTAAGAGTTCAAAGAACACTAAATAGAGTATAACGGTCTATTTGATGCCTTAGAAATGCTCAATTCTATGCATGGACAAGTTTTTCACGTTTCGTGCAATTTTGAACTTAACTTGGTCTATTGGCTTCTTTACCTAACGAAACGTTGTCCAAAAGCTAAACTAGCGAGTTAAATTTTCTAAGAACACTCAATAGAGTATAACGGTCTATTTTGATGCCTTAGGAATGCTCAATTCTATGCATAGACGAGTTTTTCACGTTTCTTGTAATTTTCAACTTAACTTAGTCTATTGGCTTCTCTACTAACGAAATGTTGTGCAAAAGCTAAACTAGCATGTCAAGACTTCTAAGAACACTTAATAGAGTATAACGTTCTATTTTGATGCCTTAGGACTGCTCAATTCTATGCGTGGATAAGTTTTTCACGTTTCATGCAATTTTGAACTTAACTTGGTCTATTGGCTTCTTTACCTAACGAAACAATGTCCAAAAGATAAACTAGCACGTTAAGACTTCCAAGAACACTAAATAGAGTATAACGGTCTATTTCATGCCTTAGGAATGCTCAATTCTATGCATGGACAAGTTTTTCACGTTTCGTGCAATTTTGAACTTAACTTGGTCTATTGGCTTCTTTACCTAACGAAACAATGTCCAAAAGATAAACTAGCAAGTTAAGACTTCCAAGAACAGTAAATAGAGTATAAAGGTCTATTTTGATGCCTTGGGAATGCTCATTCTATGCATAGACAAATTTTTCACGTTTCCTGCAATTTTGAACTTAACTTGGTCTATTGGCTTCTTTACCTAACGAAACGTTGTCCAAAAGCTAAACTAGCGAGTCAAAATTTTCTAAGAACACTCAATAGAGTATAACGGTCTATTTTGATGCCTTAGGAATGCTCAATTCTATGCATAGACAAGTTTTTCACGTTTCTTGTAATTTTGAACTTAACTTAGTCTATTGGCTTCTCTACCTAACGAAATGTTGTGCAAAAGCTAAACTAGCATGTCAAGACTTCAAAGAACACTCAATAGAGTATAACGTTCTATTTTGATGCCTTAGGACTGCTCAATTCTATGCGTGGATAAGTTTTTCACGTTTCATGCAATTTTGAACTTAACTTGGTCTATTGGCTTCTTTACCTAACGAAACAATGTCCAAAAGATAAACTAGCACGTTAAGACTTCCAAGAACACTAAATAGAGTATAACGGTCTATTTCATGCCATAGGAATGCTCAATTCTATGCATGGACAAGTTTTTCACGTTTCGTGCAATTTTGAACTTAACTTGGTCTATTGGCTTCTTTACCTAACGAAACTTTGCCCAAAAGCTAAACTAGCAAGTTAAGAATTCTAAAAATACTAAATAGAGTATAACTGTCTATTTTCATGCCTTGGGAATGCTCATTCTATGCATAGACAAATTTTTCACGTTTCCTGCAATTTTGAACTTAACTTGGTCTATTGGCTTCTTTACCTAACGAAACAATGTCCAAAAGATAAACTAGCACGTTAAGACTTCCAAGAACACTAAATAGAGTGTAACGGTCTATTTTGTTGACTTAGGAATTCTCAATTCCATGCATGGACAAGTTTTTCACGTTTCGTGCAATTTTGAACTTAACTTGATCTATCGGCTTCTTTACCTAGCGAAACGTTGCCCAAAAGCTAAACTAGCAAGTTAAGACTTCCAAGAACAGTAAATAGAGTATAAAGGTCTATTTTGATGCCTTAGGAATGCTCAATTCTATGCATCGACAAGTTTTTCAAGTTTCGTGCAATTTTGAACTTAACTTGGTCTATTTGCTTCTTTACCTAACAAAACGTTGCCCAAAAGATAAGCTAGCAAGTTAAGACTTCTAAGAACACTTACTAGAGTATAACGGTCCATTTTGATGCCTTAGGAATGCTCAATTCTATGCATGGACAAGTTTTTCATGTTTCGTGCAATTTTGAAGTTAACTTGGTCTACTGGCTTGTTTACCTAACGAAACGTTGCCCAAAAGCTAAACTAGCAAGTTAAGACTTCTAAAAATACTAAATAGAGTATAACTGTCTCTTTTGATGCCTTGGGAATGCTCAATTCTATGCATAGACAAGTTTTTGACGTTTCTTGCAATTTTTAACTTAACTTGGTCTATTGGCTTCTTTAGCTAACAAAACAATGTCCAAAAGATAAACTAGCACGTTAAGAGTTCCAATAAAACTAAATAGAGTATAACGGTCTATTTGATGCCTTAGGAATGCTCAATTCTATGCATGGACAAGTTTTTCACGTTTCGTGCAACTTTGAACTTAACTTGGTCTATTGGCTTCTTTACCTAACGAAACGTTGTCCAAAAGCTAAACTAGCGAGTTAAATTTTCTAAGAACACTCAATAGAGTATAACGGTCTATTTTGATGCCTTAGGATTGCTCAATTCTATGCATAGACAAGTTTTTGACGTTTCTTGTAATTTTGAACTTAACTTAGTCTATTGGCTTCTCTACCTAACGAAATGTTGTGCAAAAGCTAAACTAGCATGTTAAGACTTCTAAGAACACTCAAGAGAGTATAACGGTCTATTTTGATGCCTTAGGACTGCTCAATTCTATGCGTGGATAAGTTTTTCACGTTTCATGCAATTTTGAACTTAACTTGGTCTATTGGCTTCTTTACCTAACGAAACAATGTCCAAAAGATTAACTAGCACGTTAAGACTTCCAAGAACACTAAATAGAGTATAAAGGTCTATTTGATGCCTTAGGAATGCTCAATTCTATGCATGGACAAGTTTTTCACGTTTCGTGCAATTTTGAACTTAACTTGGTCTATTAGCTTCTTTACCTAACGAAACAATGTCCAAAAGGTAAACTAGCAAGTTAAGACTTCAAAGAACACTGAATAGAGTATCACGGTCCATTTTGATGCCTTAGGAATGCTCAATTCTATGCATAGACAAGTTTTTCACGTTTCTTGCAATTTTGAACTTAACTTGGTCTATTGGCTTATTTATGTGACGAAACGTTGTCCAAAAGCTAAACTAGCAAGTTAAATCTTCAAAGAACACTAAATAGAGCATAACGGTCTATTTTGATGCCTTAGGAATGTTCAACTCTATGCGTCGATAAGTTCTTCACGTTTTGTGCAATTTTGAACTTAACTTCGTCTACTGGCTACTTTACCTAACGAAACGTTGTCCAAAAGATAAACTAGCAAGTTAAGACTTCAAAGAACACTAAATAGAGTATAATGGTCTATTTTGGTGCCTGAGGAATTCTCAATTTTACGCATAGACAAGTTTTTAACGTTTGGTGCAATTTTGAACTTAACTTGGTCTATTGGATTGTTTACCTAATGAAACGGTGCCCAAAAGCTAAACTAGCAAGTTAAGACTTCGAAAAACACTAAATAGAGTATAACTGTCTATTTTGATGCCTTGGGAATGCTCAATTCTAAGCATAGACAAGTTTTTCACGTTTCTTGCAATATTGAACTTAACTTGGTCTATTGGCTTCTTTACCTAACGAAACGTTGGCCAAAAGCTAAACTACCAAGTTAAGACTTCTAAAAATACTAAATAGAGTATAACTGTCTATTTTGATGCCTTGGGAATGCTCAATTCTATGCATAGACAACTTTTTCACGTTTCTTGCAATTTTGAACTTAACTTGGTCTATTGGCTTCTTTACCTAACGAAACAATGTCCAAAAGATAAACTAGCACGTTAAGACTTCCAAGAACACTAAATAGAGTATAACGGTCTATTTGATGCCTTAGGAATGCTCAATTCTATGCATGGACAAGTTTTTCACGTTTCGTGCAATTTTGAACTTAACTTGGTCTGGTGGCTTATTTACCTAACGAAACGTTGCCTAAAAGCTAAACTAGCAAGTTAAGACTTCAAAAAATACTAAATAGAGTATAACTGTCTCTTTTGATGCCTTGGGAATGCTCAATTCTATGCATAGACAAGTTTTTCACGTTTCTTGCAATTTTTAACTTAACTTGGTCTATTGGCTTCTTTACCTAACAAAACAATGTCCAAAAGATAAACTAGCACGTTAAGAGTTCCAAGAACACTAAATAGAGTATAACGGTCTATTTGATGCCTTAGGAATGCTCAATTCTATGCATGGACAAGTTTTTCACGTTTCGTGCAATTTTGAACTTAACTTGGTCTATTGGCTTCTTTACCTAAAGAAACGTTGTCCAAAAGCTAAACTAGCGAGTTAAATTTTCAAAGAACACTCAATAGAGTACAACGGTCTATTTTGATGCCTTAGGAATGCTCAATTCTATGCATAGACAAGTTTTTCACGTTTCTTGTAATTTTGAACTTAACTTATTCTATTGGCTTCTCTACCTAACGAAATGTTGTACAAAAGCTAAACTAGCATGTTAAGACTTCTAAGAACACTCAATAGAGTATAACGGTATATTTTGATGCCTTAGGACTGCTCAATTCTATGCGTGGTTAAGTTTTTCACGTTTCATGCAATTTTGAACTTAACTTGGTCTATTGGCTTCTTTACCTTACGAAACAATGTCCAAAAGATAAACTAGCACGTTAAGACTTCCAAGAACACTAAATAGAGTATAACGGTCTATTTCATGCCTTAGGAATGCTCAATTCTATGCATGGACAAGTTTTTCACGTTTCGTGCAATTTTGAACATTACTTGGTCTATTGGCTTCTTTACCTAACGAAACTTTGCCCAAAAGCTATACTAGCAAGTTAAGACTTCTAAAAATACTAAATAGAGTATAACTGTCTATTTTGATGCCTTGGGAATGCTCATTCTATGCATAGACAAATTTTTCACGTTTCCTGCAATTTTGAACTTAACTTGGTCTATTGGCTTCTTTACCTAACGAAACAATGTCCAAAAGATAAACTAGCACGTTAAGACTTCCAAGAACACTAAATAGAGTTTAACGGTCTATTTTGTTGACTTAGGAATTCTCAATTCCATGCATGGACAAGTTTTTCACGTTTCGTGCAATTTTGAACATAACTTGATCTATCGGCTTCTTTACCTAGCGAAACGTTGCCCAAAAGCTTAACTAGCAAGTTAAATTTTCTAATAACACTCAATAGAGTATAACGGTCTATTTTTATGCCTTAGGACTGCTCAATTCTATGCGTGGATAAGTTTTTCACGTTTCATGCAATTTTGAACTTAACTTGGTCTATTGGCTTCTTTACCTAACGAAACAATGTCCAAAAGATAAACTAGCACGTTAAGACTTCCATGAACACTAAATAGAGTATAACGGTCCATTTTGATGCCTTAGGAATGCTCAATTCTATGCATAAACAAGTTTTTCAAGTTTCTTGCAATTTTGAACTTAACTTAGTCTATTGGCTTCTTTACCTAACGAAATGTTGTGCAAAAGCTAAACTAGCATGTTAAGACTTCTAAGAACACTAAATAGAGTATAACGGTCTATTTTGATGCCTTAGGAATGCTCAATTCTATGCATGGACAAGTTTTTCACGTTTCGTGCAATTTTGAACTTATCTTGGTCAATTGGCTTCTTTACCAAACGAAACGTTGTCCAAAAGCTAAACTAGCGAGTTAAATTTTCTAAGAACACTCAATAGAGTATAATGGTCTATTTTGATGCCTTAGGACTGCTCAATTCTATGTGTGGATAAGTTTTTCACGTTTCATGCAATTTTGAACTTAACTTGGTTTATTGGCTTCTTTACCTAACGAAACAATGTCCAAAAGATAAACTAGCACGTTAAGACTTCCATGAATACTAAATAGAGTATAACGGTCCCTTTTGATGCCTTAGGAATGCTCAATTCTATGCATAGACAAGTTTTTCAAGTTTCTTGCAATTTTGAACTTAACTTAGTCTATTGGCTTCTTTACCTAACGAAATGTTGTGCAAAAGCTGAACTAGCATGTTAAGACTTCTAAGAACACTAAATAGAGTATAACGGTCTATTTTGATGCCTTAGGAATGCTCAATTCTATGCATGGACAAGTTTTTCACGTTTCGTGCAATTTTGAACTTATCTTGGTCAATTGGCTTCTTTACCAAACGAAACGTTGTCCAAAAGCTAAACTAGCGAGTTAAATTTTCTAAGAACACTCAATAGAGTATAATGGTCTATTTTGATGCCTTAGGACTGCTCAATTCTATGCGTGGATAAGTTTTTCACGTTTCATGCAATTTTGAACTTAACTTGGTTTATTGGCTTCTTTACCTAACGAAACAATGTCCAAAAGATAAACTAGCACGTTAAGACTTCCATGAATACTAAATAGAGTATAACGGTCCCTTTTGATGCCTTAGGAATGCTCAATTCCATGCATAGACAAGTTTTTCACGTTTCTTGCAATTTTGAACTTAACATAGTCTATTGGCTTCTTTACCTAACGACTTGTTCTGCAAAAGCTAAACTAGCATGTTAAGACTTCTAAGAACACTCAATAGAGTATAATGGTCTATTTTGATGCCTTAGGACTGCTCAATTCTATGCGTGGATAAGTTTTTCACGTTTCATGCAATTTTGAACTTAACTTGGTCTATTGGCTTCTTTACCTAACGAAACAATGTCCAAAAGATAAACTAGCACGTTAAGACTTCCAAGAACACTAAATAGAGTATAACAGTCTATTTCATGCCTTAGGAATGCTCAATTCTATGCATGGACAAGTTTTTCACGTTTCGTGCAATTTTGAAGTTAACTTGGTCTATTGGCTTCTTTACCTAACGAAACGTTGCCCAAAAGCTAAACTAGCAAGTTAAGACTTCTAAAAATACTAAATAGAGTAAAACTGTCTATGTTGATGCCTTGGGAATGCTCATTCTATGCATAGACAAATTTTTCACGTTTCTTGCAATTTTGAACTTAAGTTGGTCTATTGGCTTCTTTACCTAACGAAACAATGTCCAAAAGATAAACTAGCACGTTAAGACTTCCAAGAACACTAAATAGAGTATAACGGTCTATTTGATGCCTTAGGAATGCTCAATTCTATGCATGGACAAGTTTTTCACGTTTCGTGCAATTTTGAACTTAACTTGGTCTATTGGCTTCCTTACCTAACGAAACGTTGTCCAAAAGCTAAACTAGCGAGTTAAATTTTCTAAGAACACTCAATAGAGTATAACGGTCTATTTTGATGCCTTAGGAATGCTCAATTCTATGCATAGACAAGTTTTTCACGTTTCTTGTAATTTTCAACTTAACTTAGTCTATTGGCTTCTCTACCTAACGAAATGTTGTGCAAAAGCTAAACTAGCATGTCAAGACTTCTAAGAACACTTAATAGAGTATAACGTTCTATTTTGATGCCTTAGGACTGCTCAATTCTATGCGTGGATAAGTTTTTCACGTTTCATGCAATTTTGAACTTAACTTGGTCTATTGGCTTCTTTACCTAACGAAACAATGTCCAAAAGATAAACTAGCACGTTAAGACTTCCAAGAACACTAAATAGAGTATAACGGTCTATTTGATGCCTTAGGAATGCTCAATTCTATGCATGGACAAGTTTTTCACGTTTCGTGCAATTTTGAACTTAACTTGGTCTATTGGCTTCTTTACCTAACGAAACTTTGCCCAAAAGCTAAACTAGCAAGTTAAGACTTCTAAAAATACTAAATAGAGTATAACTGTCTATTTTCATGCCTTGGGAATGCTCATTCTATGCATAGACAAATTTTTCACGTTTCCTGCAATTTTGAACTTAACTTGGTCTATTGGCTTCTTTACCTAACGAAACAATGTCCAAAAGATAAACTAGCACGTTAAGACTTCCAAGAACACTAAATAGAGTATAACGGTCTATTTTGTTGACTTAGGAATTCTCAATTCCATGCATGGACAAGTTTTTCACGTTTCGTGCAATTTTGAACTTAACTTGATCTATCGGCTTCTTTACCTAGCGAAACGTTGCCCAAAAGCTAAACTAGCAAGTTAAGACTTCCAAGAACAGTGAATAGAGTATAAAGGTCTATTTTGATGCCTTAGGAATGCTCAATTCTATGCATCGACAAGTTTTTCAAGTTTCGTGCAATTTTGAACTTAACTTGGTCTATTTGCTTCTTTACCTAACAAACCGTTGCCCAAAAGATAAGCTAGCAAGTTAAGACTTCTAAGAACACTTACTAGAGTATAATGGTCCATTTTGATGCCCTAGGAATGCTCAATTCTATGCATGGACAAGTTTTTCATGTTTCGTGCAATTTTGAAGTTAACTTGGTCTACTGGCTTGTTTACCTAACGAAACGTTGCCCAAAAGCTAAACTAGCAAGTTAAGACTTCTAAAAATACTAAATCGAGTATAACTGTCTCTTTTGATGCCTTGGGAATGCTCAATTCTATGCATAGACAAGTTTTTGACGTTTCTTGCAATTTTTAACTTAACTTGGTCTATTGGCTTCTTTAGCTAACAAAACAATGTCCAAAAGATAAACTAGCACGTTAAGAGTTCCAAGAACACTAAATAGAGTATAACGGTCTATTTGATGCCTTAGGAATGCTCAATTCTATGCATGGACAAGTTTTTCACGTTTTGTGCAACTTTGAACTTAACTTGGTCTATTGGCTTCTTTACCTAACGAAACGTTGTCCAAAAGCTAAACTAGCGAGTTAAATTTTCTAAGAACACTCAATAGAGTATAACGGTCTATTTTGATGCCTTAGGATTGCTCAATTCTATGCATAGGCAAGTTTTTGACGTTTCTTGTAATTTTGAACTTAACTTAGTCTATTGGCTTCTCTACCTAACGAAATGTTGTGCAAAAGCTAAACTAGCATGTTAAGACTTCTAAGAACACTCAAGAGAGTATAACGGTCTATTTTGATGCCTTAGGACTGCTCAATTCTATGCGTGGATAAGTTTTTCACGTTTCATGCAATTTTGAACTTAACTTGGTCTATTGGCTTCTTTACCTAACGAAACAATGTCCAAAAGATTAACTAGCACGTTAAGACTTCCAAGAACACTAAATAGAGTATAAAGGTCTATTTGATGCCTTAGGAATGCTCAATTCTATGCATGGACAAGTTTTTCACGTTTCGTGCAATTTTGAACTTAACTTGGTCTATTAGCTTCTTTACCTAACGAAACAATGTCCAAAAGGTAAACTAGCAAGTTAAGACTTCAAAGAACACTGAATAGAGTATCACGGTCCATTTTGATGCCTTAGGAATGCTCAATTCTATGCATAGACAAGTTTTTCACGTTTCTTGCAATTTTGAACTTAACTTGGTCTATTGGCTTATTTATGTGACGAAACGTTGTCCAAAAGCTAAACTAGCAAGTTAAATCTTCAAAGAACACTAAATAGAGCATAACGGTCTATTTTGATGCCTTAGGAAAGCTCAACTCTATGCGTCGATAAGTTCTTCACGTTTTGTGCAATTTTGAACTTAACTTCGTCTACTGGCTACTTTACCTAACGAAACGTTGTCCAAAAGATAAACTAGCAAGTTAAGACTTCAAAGAACACTAAATAGAGTATAATGGTCTATTTTGGTGCCTGAGGAATTCTCAATTTTACGCATAGACAAGTTTTTCACGTTTGGTGCAATTTTGAACTTAACTTGGTCTATTGGATTGTTTACCTAATGAAACGGTGCCCAAAAGCTAAACTAGCAAGTTAAGACTTCGAAAAACACTAAATAGAGTATAACTGTCTATTTTGATGCCTTGGGAATGCTCAATTCTAAGCATAGACAAGTTTTTCACGTTTCTTGCAATATTGAACTTAACTTGGTCTATTGGCTTCTTTACCTAACGAAACGTTGGCCAAAAGCTAAACTACCAAGTTAAGACTTCTAAAAATACTAAATAGAGTATAACTGTATATTTTGATGCCTTGGGAATGCTCAATTCTATGCATAGACAACTTTTTCACGTTTCTTGCAATTTTGAACTTAACTTGGTCTATTGGCTTCTTTACCTAACGAGACAATGTCCAAAAGATAAACTAGCACGTTAAGACTTCCAAGAACACTAAATAGAGTATAACGGTCTATTTGATGCCTTAGGAATGCTCAATTCTATGCATGGACAAGTTTTTCACATTTCGTGCAATTTTGAACTTAACTTGGTCTGGTGGCTTATTTACCTAACGAAACGTTGCCCAAAAGCTAAACTAGCAAGTTAAGACTTCAAAAAATACTAAATAGAGTATAACTGTCTCTTTTGATGCCTTGGGAATGCTCAATTCTATGCATAGACAAGTTTTTCACGTTTCTTGCAATTTTTAACTTAACTTGGTCTATTGGCTTCTTTACCTAACAAAACAATGTCCAAAAGATAAACTAGCACGTTAAGAGTTCCAAGAACACTAAATAGAGTATAACGGTCTATTTGATGCCTTAGGAATGCTCAATTCTATGCATGGACAAGTTTTTCACGTTTCGTGCAATTTTGAACTTAACTTGGTCTATTGGCTTCTTTACCTAAAGAAACGTTGTCCAAAAGCTAAACTAGCGAGTTAAATTTTCAAAGAACACTCAATAGAGTACAACGGTCTATTTTGATGCCTTAGGAATGCTCAATTCTATGCATAGACAAGTTTTTCACGTTTCTTGTAATTTTGAACTTAACTTATTCTATTGGCTTCTCTACCTAACGAAATGTTGTGCAAAAGCTAAACTAGCATGTTAAGACTTCTAAGAACACTCAATAGAGTATAACGGTATATTTTGATGCCTTAGGACTGCTCAATTCTATGTGTGGTTAAGTTTTTCACGTTTCATGCAATTTTGAACTTAACTTGGTCTATTGGCTTCTTTACCTTACGAAACAATGTCCAAAAGATAAACTAGCACGTTAAGACTTCCAAGAACACTAAATAGAGTATAACGGTCTATTTCATGCCGTAGGAATGCTCAATTCTATGCATGGACAAGTTTTTCACGTTTCGTGCAATTTTGAACATTACTTGGTCTATTGGCTTCTTTACCTAACGAAACTTTGCCCAAAAGCTATACTAGCAAGTTAAGACTTCTAAAAATACTAAATAGAGTATAACTGTCTATTTTGATGCCTTGGGAATGCTCATTCTATGCATAGACAAATTTTTCACGTTTCCTGCAATTTTGAACTTAACTTGGTCTATTGGCTTCTTTACCTAACGAAACAATGTCCAAAAGATAAACTAGCACGTTAAGACTTCCAAGAACACTAAATAGAGTTTAACTGTCACGCCCCTCTCCCCTAAGGTATACCGAAGTGTACCTATACCACAGGAACGTGACCGGCAGGGGACACCCCGTCCCCCGAACCTGATCCCAACTCATACAATTAAACTCAATAAAATAAATTGTAATAATAATAATCATACTAGCTCCCACAATGTATAATACCCAGTACTGAACCCAAAATATCATACATACCACCACCTAAATCACTTGAAATACCAGAGTATGAATACATCAGCGGAATAATAAAATATATCTACCCGATATCAAACCCAGTAATATATACAAAATACAATATCAAAAGTCCCCACACCCACTAAAGAGTCAGCCCAAGGCTACACACCAGCTCACGCATCCCGCCGCTGACCGCCATCACCTACATCCAACTCACCTGAAAGGGGATAAAGAAGAGGGGTGAGCCACAAAGCTCAGTAGGGCGTAGAGAGGAAACGCCAATATCCATAAATAATACTGATAAACCCATAAATGAAATGCATAGTATGCGATACAGGAAATATACATCCATCAGTAAGTTAACCAAATAGCACAATAGCCGATAAGGCCAAGCAACACTGGAACCACCCACACTGGTCTCCAGAAATCCATACACCAATCCAATCAAGTGAAATGGTAGCCGATAAGGCTATCCAACACTGTAATCACCACATCAATCTCCAACAATCCATCACCCCTGGACCCACCCTAATCCCCGTAGGGTGTCTCAATCCAGGTCTACACCGAAACTGGATGAGGATCGGGTATCCCGATAGCATAGCCTACACCAGAGGGCGTCCCCTGTGATGCACCCCATCTCAGACGGTCCACCGGTATATATCCGGTCTATATATGTATATATATATCATCCATCAGAAATCCATATCCGATCATTTGGGCGCCTATATGGGCCCACAATCCACATCCACATCCACATCCATATCCTCATCCAACACCTCCAATCACCCCACTCTCAGAAAACATACCAACAATGATATATATAACAGGGAATATAAATCAACATGCAAACAGGTCGTATTTCCACCCCTGGAAACCGACAAAACCATAATATCACCAGAGTCCCTAAAACCGGAACTCTAAAGTCACATGCAAGAGAATGGAAACCCCTACCTGGAAATCAGAGTGCTAAAACCAAGCACGCGTCCCAGGCAACCCCTACCTCGAAAAGTTAACCCGCTCCGAATCTCAATCGTGAACACCGTCTACACCGAAAAACACGATATATGAAAATACGGTAAAAATACGGTCGGTCAACTATGGTCAACGGCCAAATAGTACTGGTCAAAGTCAACGTATAAATAGTAACCGAGTCAAAGTCAATAGTCAAATAGTAACCGGGTCAGTAACCGGGTCAAATAGTACCCGACCGGGTCAAATCGGGTCAAATAGTACCCAGCCGAGTCAACTCACCGGTCAACCGAGTCAACTCGCCGGTCAACCGAGTCAACTCGGCCTGACTCGGTCAACTCGCCGGAAACCCATTTAACCCCATCGTCGGCGATCCGACCACCCAAACCTGTCAAATCTTATATCAAATTGAAGAACTCGATGAGATAAACTCATAGGTACCTGAAACACGTCAAACCGTTGCCGGAATCGGCCGGATCGACCAAAAGAAATCCGAGGAAATCGGAACTTCAAACTCCGATATCTCCCTAACCACAACTCCGATCGACGTGATTCAAGTTGGGTTATACTCGTCTCATCAATACGCTTCTTTTGGTACCGGTGGTGTCGCTCACCGTCGTCGGACTCGGAAAATGAATAGTAACAAAGATGTACGGGAGAGAGAAAAGGAAGAAGAGAAGAAACTGCGTAAGAATTTTTATTTTTTTTTGATTTTAAGTTTTCTTTTATAATAACTTTGACTTACCAAAAACACCCACCTGTCAAAAACGCCCCTAACTAAATTGTTATAATTAACTTCAAAAATTCATAACAAATCAAATTTAAATCCGATTTAAGTAATTCTTACTTTAAAAATTTTCCTTTAAAATTCCCCATTTATTAAAAATATTTTTATAATTTTATCACAATTTAATTTTTACTCCTTCAAATACCGGTTCACCAACACAGAGGTTCCCTCCACCTCAACCACCACGAGAAGATACTATGAATAGTGTAAAATTAGACCAGGATATTACATCCTTCCCCCCTTAAGAAAATTTCGTCCCCGAAATTAAATCATACGTAGGTAGTAAATAAATCCGGAAATCTAGTCTGCATATCCGACTCCAACTCCCAAGTCGTCTCCTCCACTCCATAATGTTGCCATATCACCTTAACCAAGGGTATGGTCTTCGACCGTAGTCGCCTCTCCTGTCTATCCGTAATCCTAATAGGACGTGTCTCGAAAGTAGCGTCCTCACCAATCTCCAATGTAGACCAATCTAATATATGAGAAGGGTCCCTATGGTACCTCCGTAACATAGACACATGAAATACCCCATGTACTCCTGACAATTGTGGGGGTAATGCTAATCGATAAGCTACCGTCCCCACCCTTTCCAGAATCTCAAATGGCCCTATAAATCTAGGGGCTAATTTCCCCGCTCTCCCAAACCGCTGTACTCCTCTACGAGGACTAACCCTCAGAAAAACATGATCCCCCACCTGAAACTCTAGAGGTCTACGTCTCCTATCCGCATAACTCTTCTGACGTGACTGAGCTGTCAGAAGCCGCTGTCGAATCACTGTCACCACCTCAGTAGTCTGCTGCACCATCTCTGGACCCAATAATGGTCTATCTCCAACTTCTGACCAACACAACGGTGATCTACAAGGTCTCCCATATAATGCCTCAAACGGTGCCATCTGAATACTACTCTGATAGCTATTGTTGTACACAAACTCCACTAAAGGAATATGAGTCTCCCAATCTCCTCGAAAGTCTATCGCACAAGCCCGAAGCATATCCTCTAGAATCTGAATAGTCCGCTCACTCTGTCCATCAGTCTGCGGATGAAAAGCTGTACCAAAGTTCAGTTTCGTCCCCAGAGTATCCTGAAAACTGCCCCAAAACCGTGAAGTAAATCTGGGATCCCGATCAGATACAATACTCAACGGTACCCCATGCAATCGGACTATCTCTCGTACATATAATCTCGTCAACGACTCAATCGAATCTGTCTGACAAATAGGCATAAAATGAGCTGTCTTTGTCAACCGATCCACAACAACCCAAACCGCATCATGTCTCCGCGGAGTCATAGGTAAACCCATCACAAAATCCATAGTGATATGCTCCCACTTCCATTCAGGTAATGGAAGCGATTGCAATAATCCAGCAGGTCGTCGATGCTCTGCCTTTACCTGCTGACAGGTAAGACATCGAGTCACAGTCTGTGCCACATCTCTCTTCATGCCACTCCACCAATACTGCCTCCGTAAATCTCGATACATCTTAGTAGCACCAGGATGCATCGCAAATCGGGAGTAATGTGCCTCCTGAAGTATCTCCTCGCGTAACTCAGTGTCCTCTGGAACCACTAATCTGTCTCTGAATCTGACTCCACCATCAGTGCCTCTAACCCATCCCTCCATATCCTCAATGTCATCAAATAATGCATCCCCCAACTGTGCATCCAACACCCTCTGTACCAGGGTTGGACGAGCAATCAAACTCTGTAAACTCAGTACATCTCTACGCTCCCCCACATCTAGTCGATACTGACTAAGTGTATCCACTAACCCAAACTCCTGAATAGCCAATCGAGCTGCAATCAATCTCCTACTCAAGGCGTCAGCCACCACATTGGCCTTGCCTGGATGATATTGTAAGGTAAAATCAAAGTCCTCAAGATACTCCATCCATCTACGCTGTCTTTGGTTTAAATCTCTCTGTGTAAACAAGTACCGAAGACTCCTGTGATCCGAGAATACCTCAAACCTCTCTCCATAAAGATAATATCTCCACTGCTTAAGTGCGAACACTACTGCAGCCAACTCCAAATCATGCACAGGATAATTCCTCTCGTGCGGCTTCAACAAACGTGAAGCATACTCAACCACTCCCTCCTGCTGCATCAACACACAACCCAAACCAACTCCTGAAGCATCACAATATACCTGATAACCAATACCCCTGTCGGGTATCACCAACACTGGAGGTGAAGTGAGTCGAGTCTTCAACTCCTGGAAAGCCTGCTCACACACATCTGTCCACACAAATGGAGTATCCTTCCGAGTCAACTGTGTCATCGGTGCTGCAATCCGCGAGAATCCCTCAATAAAACGCCGATAGTAACCTGCTAATCCCAGGAAACTGCGAATCTCTCCTACATTTTTCGGTCTCCTCCATGCCACCACTGCCTCTACTTTCGCTGGATCCACCGCTATACCCTCCTGAGAAATCACATGCCCTAAAAATCTCACCTGAGTCACCCAAAATTCACATTTACTCAGCTTGGCATACAATCTATGCTCTCTGAGCGTCTGCAACACCATCTCCAAGTGTCTAATGTGATCCTCCTCAGTGGCTGAATAAACCAATATATCATCAATGAACACAATCACAAACTGATCCAGATACGGTCTAAACACTCTGTGCATCAAATCCATAAACGCTGCAGGTGCATTGGTTAACCCAAATGGCATAACCAAGTACTCATAATGGCCAAACCGTGTGCGAAATGCTGTCTTTGGAATATCCTCCTCTCTGATCCTCAACTGATGATACCCCGATCTGAGATCAATCTTGGAGTAATAATGACTACCTCTCAACTGATCAAACAAATCATTAATCCTCGGCAATGGATATTTGTTCTTTACTGTCACCCTGTTCAGTTGCCGGTAGTCCACACACATACGCATCGTACCATCCTTCTTTTTCACAAACAAAACAGGTGCTCCCCAAGGTGAAGTGCTCGGTCTGATAAATCCCAACTTCTGTAAATCTGTCAACTGAGTGTCCAACTCCTTCAGCTCTGCTGGTGCCATCCTATACGGTGGTATAGAAATCGGATCTGTACCCGGGTACAACTCAATCACAAATTCAATCTCCCTCTGCGGTGGCAACCCCGGTAAATCATCGGGAAAAACATCCATATAATGCTCCACAACCGGTATAGGGTTCGAAGAATCTTCCCTAGACGCCGAAGTAATCAAACCAGCTATAACACAATCGGTGTACTGAGGATTATCTAGAAAATGTGGACACGGAAGAAATCTCGTTCCACGAAATCTAACCCTCCCCGTAGGTGTGGTCAGTGTAATCCTCCTCTCAGCACACTCTATAATCGCCTCATACTCAGTCAACCAATCCAATCCAAGAATAACATCAAAATCAGTAAATGGCATCACAAACAGATCCGCTCTAAACTCATGGTCTGAGAAACTAAATACACAGTCTCTACAGATACCACTAATCACAGTGCCTGGTCCTAGTGGTGAATCAACTATAAATCTCCTCGCCACTCCCGTAATCTCCAAACCCAATGTCTCAGCAAATGATGCAGAAATAAATGAATGCGTAGCACCAGTGTCAAACAAAACACGTGCCCAAGAACTGAATAAGAGAAACCTACCTCCCAAGTGATCTCGCTCTGCTGGAACCACATCAGGCCTAAGTGCATACACTCCACCTCTCTGAACCTGCTGCTGCTGCCTCTGCTGCTGAACTAGTGGCCTACCCCGTCCTACAGGACCCCTCTGTATCGGAACCGGTGCTGGAGCTGGAGCTCTCTGACCTCCAAATACTGGCAGTGCAAATCCTCCACCCTGTGGACAATCTCTCCTGGTATGTCCTGGCAATCCACACTGGAAACATAACGGGTTGTTTGCCACAGGACAATTCCAACTCATGTGGCCCACATGACCACAAGCATAGCAATGCTGAGGCTGCTGGTCCCGTCTCGGAGCCTGTCTCTGCTGGTCTGATCTCTGCCCCTGCTGACCCTGTCTCTGCCCCTGCTGAACCTGTCTAGGACCCTGCTGTCCCTGCCTGGGTCCTCGGTAACCTTGCCTCCGACTCTGAGAACCCTGTCCCTGACTCTGCTGCTGCCCCCGAGTCTCAGTCCTCTGTCTATGCTGACTACTCTCGCCAGTAGCAGATGTAGAACTCTCAAGCTTCCTCTTATGGATCTCCCAGTAATCCTTAATCTCCACTAAAGTCCTCTCCACTCCGAGTGCCTTATCAATACACTCACGATAGGTGGTGATAGTCTGAGCCGCCAAATGAGGTGAAATCTTTGGCGACAACCCTCTCCTAAATCTCAGTATCTTCTTTTCCTCTGTGCAAATATACTCCTCCCCATATCGCCCTAACTCCTCAAAACGAGCCTGATACTGTGTCACTGTCATGTCCGGAGACTGAATCAACTCGAGAAACTCCTTAGCTTTAGCAACACGCACTGTCTGTGGTACATACTGTGCCAGAAAAGCAGTCTCAAACTCTGCCCACGGCATACCCTCCCTGCCCCGACTAACTATCATCACCTCCCACCAAGTGAAAGCATCTCCCTCTAAAAACTCAGCAGCTAATAAAGCCCTCCTCTCCTCAGGAATCCGTAAGGAAGTCATCTTCCTGCGTAACTGACGAACCCACTCCTCTGCTGCCACTGGATCTATCACTCCCCTATATACCGGAGGATTCGTCTTTCGTAACTCGGCTAGCTCTTTGATCGACGTATCAATCGCCAAAGGAGCTACCTGTGCCTCCACAATCTGTCCTGTACCCTCCTGTAACTCACCCAAAGTCAGGACCTGCTCTGGAACCTCAACAGGAGCCTGTAATGCAGCTGGAACTGGAGCAGTCATCTGTGTCACAAGTCCTGTAACAGTTTGCCCAAGAGCTCGTACCAACTCAGTAACATCCCGAACCTCCTGTCGTAAAGTCGTAACAACAGCCTCTACCCCCTGTGGTGCTAAATATCCCTCCTGATCCTCCCCAATATCATCCACTGGATCTATATTCACTCGCCGCCTGCCCCCACCTCTCCCACGTCTTCCGCCCCTACCACGTCTCGCACCCCTACCTCTCTGTCCTCGCCCCCGCTCTAATGGAGCCAACTCAGGCATACCCACCTCATCTACCCCCTGAGGCTCATCCGCCTCGTGTTCCCCTCTACCCGATCCATGTCCTCGCACCCGAGTACTACGTGTGTCAACCATATCTGGAAAATATAACACATGTATACATAAATCTAAAGCAGGAAACATCAAAATAAAAACTCACCAGGTCAGCCGGGAAACGCATGATGTGTAGCCAACAAAATAACCTAGGTAACCTAACCACTGTAAGTTTTTAAACCTACAGCTCCGATACCAAACTGTCACGCCCCTCTCCCCTAAGGTATACCGAAGTGTACCTATACCACAGGAACGTGACCGGCAGGGGACACCCCGTCCCCCGAACCTGATCCCAACTCATACAATTAAACTCAATAAAATAAATTGTAATAATAATAATCATACTAGCTCCCACAATGTATAATACCCAGTACTGAACCCAAAATATCATACATACCACCACCTAAATCACTTGAAATACCAGAGTATGAATACATCAGCGGAATAATAAAATATATCTACCCGATATCAAACCCAGTAATATATACAAAATACAATATCAAAAGTCCCCACACCCACTAAAGAGTCAGCCCAAGGCTACACACCAGCTCACGCATCCCGCCGCTGACCGCCATCACCTACATCCAACTCACCTGAAAGGGGATAAAGAAGAGGGGTGAGCCACAAAGCTCAGTAGGGCGTAGAGAGGAAACGCCAATATCCATAAATAATACTGATAAACCCATAAATGAAATGCATAGTATGCGATACAGGAAATATACATCCATCAGTAAGTTAACCAAATAGCACAATAGCCGATAAGGCCAAGCAACACTGGAACCACCCACACTGGTCTCCAGAAATCCATACACCAATCCAATCAAGTGAAATGGTAGCCGATAAGGCTATCCAACACTGTAATCACCACATCAATCTCCAACAATCCATCACCCCTGGACCCACCCTAATCCCCGTAGGGTGTCTCAATCCAGGTCTACACCGAAACTGGATGACGATCGGGTATCCCGATAGCATAGCCTACACCAGAGGGCGTCCCCTGTGATGCACCCCATCTCAGACGGTCCACCGGTATATATCCGGTCTATATATGTATATATATATCATCCATCAGAAATCCATATCCGATCATTTGGGCGCCTATATGGGCCCACAATCCACATCCACATCCACATCCATATCCTCATCCAACACCTCCAATCACCCCACTCTCAGAAAACATACCAACAATGATATATATAACAGGGAATATAAATCAACATGCAAACAGGTCGTATTTCCACCCCTGGAAACCGACAAAACCATAATATCACCAGAGTCCCTAAAACCGGAACTCTAAAGTCACATGCAAGAGAATGGAAACCCCTACCTGGAAATCAGAGTGCTAAAACCAAGCACGCGTCCCAGGCAACCCCTACCTCGAAAAGTTAACCCGCTCCGAATCTCAATCGTGAACACCGTCTACACCGAAAAACACGATATATGAAAATACGGTAAAAATACGGTCGGTCAACTATGGTCAACGGCCAAATAGTACTGGTCAACGTCAACGTATAAATAGTAACCGAGTCAAAGTCAATAGTCAAATAGTAACCGGGTCAGTAACCGGGTCAAATAGTACCCGACCGGGTCAAATCGGGTCAAATAGTACCCAGCCGAGTCAACTCACCGGTCAACCGAGTCAACTCGCCGGAAACCCATTTAACCCCATCGTCGGCGATCCGACCACCCAAACCTGTCAAATCTTATATCAAATTGAAGAACTCGATGAGATAAACTCATAGGTACCTGAAACACGTCAAACCGTTGCCGGAATCGGCCGGATCGACCAAAAGAAATCCGAGGAAATCGGAACTTCAAACTCCGATATCTCCCTAACCACAACTCCGATCGACGTGATTCAAGTTGGGTTATACTCGTCTCATCAATACGCTTCTTTTGGTACCGGTGGTGTCGCTCATCGTCGTCGGACTCGGAAAATGAATAGTAACAAAGATGTACGGGAGAGAGAAAAGGAAGAAGAGAAGAAACTGCGTAAGAATTTTTATTTTTTTTTGATTTTAAGTTTTCTTTTATAATAACTTTGACTTACCAAAAACACCCACCTGTCAAAAACGCCCCTAACTAAATTGTTATAATTAACTTCAAAAATTCATAACAAATCAAATTTAAATCCGATTTAAGTAATTCTTACTTTAAAAATTTTCCTTTAAAATTCCCCATTTATTAAAAATATTTTTATAATTTTATCACAATTTAATTTTTACTCCTTCAAATACCGGTTCACCAACACAGAGGTTCCCTCCACCTCAACCACCACGAGAAGATACTATGAATAGTGTAAAATTAGACCAGGATATTACATTAACGGTCTATTTTGTTGACTTAGGAATTCTCAATTCCATGCATGGACAAGTTTTTCACGTTTCGTGCAATTTTGAACATAACTTGATCTATCGGCTTCTTTACCTAGCGAAACGTTGCCCAAAAGCTAAACTAGCAAGTTAAATTTTCTAATAACACTCAATAGAGTATAACGGTCTATTTTTATGCCTTAGGACTGCTCAATTCTATGCGTGGATAAGTTTTTCACGTTTCATGCAATTTTGAACTTAACTTGGTCTATTGGCTTCTTTACCTAACGAAACAATGTCCAAAAGATAAACTAGCACGTTAAGACTTCCATGAACACTAAATAGAGTATAACGGTCCATTTTGATGCCTTAGGAATGCTCAATTCTATGCATAGACAAGTTTTTCAAGTTTCTTGCAATTTTGAACTTAACTTAGTCTATTGGCTTTTTTACCTAACGAATTGTTGTGCAAAAGCTAAACTAGCATGTTAAGACTTCTAAGAACACTAAATAGAGTATAACGGTCTATTTTGATGCCTTAGGAATGCTCAATTCTATGCATGGACAAGTTTTTCACGTTTCGTGCAATTTTGAACTTATCTTGGTCAATTGGCTTCTTTACCAAACGAAACGTTGTCCAAAAGCTAAACTAGCGAGTTAAATTTTCTAAGAACACTCAATAGAGTATAATGGTCTATTTTGATGCCTTAGGACTGCTCAATTCTATGCGTGGATAAGTTTTTCACGTTTCATGCAATTTTGAACTTAACTTGGTTTATTGGCTTCTTTACCTAACGAAACAATGTCCAAAAGATAAACTAGCACGTTAAGACTTCCATGAATACTAAATAGAGTATAACGGTCCCTTTTGATGCCTTAGGAATGCTCAATTCTATGCATAGACAAGTTTTTCAAGTTTCTTGCAATTTTGAACTTAACTTAGTCTATTGGCTTCTTTACCTAACGAAATGTTGTGCAAAAGCTAAACTAGCATGTTAAGACTTCTAAGAACACTAAATAGAGTATAACGGTCTATTTTGATGCCTTAGGAATGCTCAATTCTATGCATGGACAAGTTTTTCACGTTTCGTGCAATTTTGAACTTATCTTGGTCAATTGGCTTCTTTACCAAACGAAACGCTGTCCAAAAGCTAAACTAGCGAGTTAAATTTTCTAAGAACACTCAATAGAGTATAATGGTCTATTTTGATGCCTTAGGACTGCTCAATTCTATGCGTGGATAAGTTTTTCACGTTTCATGCAATTTTGAACTTAACTTGGTTTATTGGCTTCTTTACCTAACGAAACAATGTCCAAAAGATAAACTAGCACGTTAAGACTTCCATGAATACTAAATAGAGTATAACGGTTCCTTTTGATGCCTTAGGAATGCTCAATTCCATGCATAGACAAGTTTTTCACGTTTCTTGCAATTTTGAACTTAACATAGTCTATTGGCTTCTTTACCTAACGAAATGTTCTGCAAAAGCTAAACTAGCATGTTAAGACTTCTAAGAACACTCAATAGAGTATAATGGTCTATTTTGATGCCTTAGGACTGCTCAATTCTATGCGTGGATAAGTTTTTCACGTTTCATGCAATTTTGAACTTAACTTGGTCTATTGGCTTCTTTACCTAACGAAACAATGTCCAAAAGATAAACTAGCACGTTAAGACTTCCAAGAACACTAAATAGAGTATAACAGTCTATTTCATGCCTTAGGAATGCTCAATTCTATGCATGGACAAGTTTTTCACGTTTCGTGCAATTTTGAACTTAACTTGGTCTATTGGCTTTTTTACCTAACGAAACGTTGCCCAAAAGCTAAACTAGCAAGTTAAGACTTCTAAAAATACTAAATAGAGTAAAACTGTCTATTTTGATGCCTTGGGAATGCTCATTCTATGCATAGACAAATTTTTCACGTTTCTTGCAATTTTGAACTTAAGTTGGTTTATTGGCTTCTTTACCTAACGAAACAATGTCCAAAAGATAAACTAGCACGTTAAGACTTCCAAGAACACTAAATCGAGTATAACGGTCTATTTTGTTGACTTAGGAATTCTCAATTCCATGCATGGAGAAGTTTTTCACGTTTCGTGCAATTTTGAACTTAACTTGATCTATCGGGTTCTTTACCTAGCGAAACGTTGCCCAAAAGCTAAAGTAGCAAGTTAAGACTTCCAAGAACAGTAAATAGAGTATAAAGGTCTATTTTGATGCCTTAGGAATGCTCAATTCTATGCATCGACAAGTTTTTCACGTTTCGTGCAATTTTGAACTTAACTTGGTCTATTGGCTTCTTTTCCTAACAAAACGTTGCCCAAAAGATAAGCTAGCAAGTTAAGACTTCTAAGAACACTTACTAGAGTATAACGGTCCAGTTTGATGCCTTAGGAATGCTCAATTCTATGCATGGACAAGTTTTTCACGTTTCGTGCAATTTTGAACTTAACTTGGTCTATTGGCTTGTTTACCTAACGAAACGTTGCCCAAGGGCTAAACTAGCAAGTTAAGACTTCTAAAAAGACTAAATAGAGTATAACTGTCTATTTTGATACCTTGGGACTGCTCAATTCTATGCATAGACAAGTTTTTCACGTTTGTTGCATTTTTTAACTTAACTTGGTCTATTGGCTTCTTTGCCTAACGAAACAATGTCCAAAAGATAAACTAGCACGCTAAGACTTCCAAGAACAATAAATAGAGTATAACGGTCTATTTGATGCCTTAGGAATGCTTAATTCTATGCATGGACAAGTTTTTCACGTTTCGTGCAATTTTGAACTTAACCTGGTCTATTGGCTTCTTTACCTAACGAAACATTGCCCAAAAGCTAAACTAACAAGTTAAGACTTCCAAGAACACTAAATAGAGTATAAAGGTCTATTTTGATGCCTTAGGAATGCTCAATTCTATCCATGGACAAGTTTTTCACGTTTCGTGCAATTTCGAACTTAACTTGGTCTATTGGTTTCTTTACCTAACGAAACAATGTCCAAAAGGTCAACTAGCAAGTTAAGACTTCGAAGAACACTAAATAGAGTATAACGGTCCCTTTTGATGCCTTAGGAATGCTCAATTCCATGCATAGACAAGTTTTTCACGTTTCTTGCAATTTTGAACTTAACATAGTCTATTGGCTTCTTTACCTAACGAAATTTTGTGCAAAAGCTAAACTAGCATGTTAAGACTTCTAAGAACACTCAATAGAGTATAATGGTCTATTTTGATGCCTTAGGACTGCTCAATTCTATGCGTGGATAAGTTTTTCACGTTTCATGTAATTTTGAACTTAACTTGGTCTATTGGCTTCTTTACCTAACGAAACAATGTCCAAAAGATAAACTAGCACGTTAAGACTTCCAAGAACACTAAATAGAGTATAACGGTCTATTTCATGCCTTAGGAATGCTCAATTCTATGCATGGACAAGTTTTTCACGTTTCGTGCAATTTTGAACTTAACTTGGTCTATTGGCTTCTTTACCTAACGAAACGTTGCCCAAAAGCTAAACTAGCAAGTTAAGACTTCTAAAAATACTAAATATAGTAAAACTGTCTATTTTGATGCCTTGGGAATGCTCATTCTATGCATAGACAAATTTTTCACGTGTCTTGCAATTTTGAACTTAAGTTGGTCTATTGGCTTCTTTACCTAACGAAACAATGTCCAAAAGATAAACTAGCACGTTAAGACTTCGAAGAACACTAAATAGAGTATAACGGTCTATTTTGTTGACTTAGGAATTGTCAATTCCATGCATGGACAAGTTTTTCACGTTTCGTGCAATTTTGAACTTAACTTGATCTATCGGCTTCTTTACCTAGCGAAACGTTGCCCAAAAGCTAAACTAGCAAGTTAAGACTTCCAAGAACAGTAAATAGAGTATAAAGGTCTATTTTGATGCCTTAGGAGTGCTCAATTCTATGCATCGACAAGTTTTTCACGTTTCGTGCAATTTTGAACTTAACTTGGTCTATTGGCTTCTTTTCCTAACAAAACGTTCCCCAAAAGATAAGCTAGCAAGTTAAGACTTCGAAGAACACTAAATAGAGTATAACGGTCCCTTTTGATGCCTTAGGAATGGTCAATTCTATGCATAGACAAGTTTTTCACGTTTCTTGCAATTTTGAACTTAACATAGTATATTGGCTTCTTTACCTAACGAAATGTTGTGCAAAAGCTAAACTAGCATGTTAAGACTTCTAAAAACACTCAATAGAGTATAATGGTCTATTTTGATGCCTTAGGACTGCTCAATTCTATGCGTGGATAAGTTTTTCACGTTTTATGCAATTTTGAACTTAACTTGGTCTATTGGCTTCTTTAACTAACGAAACAATGTCCAAAAGATAAACTAGCACGTTAAGACTTCCAAGAACACTAAATAGAGTATAACGGTCTATTTCATGCCTTAGGAATGCTCAATTCTATGCATGGACAAGTTTTTCACGTTTCGTGCAATTTTGAACTTAACTTGGTCTATTGGCTTATTTACCTAACGAAACGTTGCCCAAAAGCTAAACTAGCAAGTTAAGACTTCTAAAAATACTAAGTAGAGTAAAACTGTCTATTTTGATGCCTTGGGAATGCTCATTCTATGCATAGACAAATTTTTCACGTGTCTTGCAATTTTGAACTTAAGTTGGTCTATTGGCTTCTTTACCTAACGAAACAATGTCCAAAAGATAAGCTAGCACGTTAAGACTTCTAAGAACACTAAATAGAGTATAACGGTCTATTTTGTTGACTTAGGAATTCTCAATTGTATGCATGGACAAGTTTTTCACGTTTCGTGCAATTTTGAACTTAACTTGGTCTATTGGCTTGTTTACCTAACGAAACGTTGCCCAAGGGCTAAACTAGCAAGTTAAGACTTCTAAAAAGACTAAATAGAGTATAACTGTCTATTTTGATACCTTGGGAATGCTCAATTCTATGCATAGACAAGTTTTTCACGTTTGTTGCAATTTTTAACTTAACTTGGTCTATTGGCTTCTTTGCCTAACGAAACAATGTCCAAAAGATAAACTAGCACGCTAAGACTTCCAAGAACAATAAATAGAGTATAACGGTCTATTTGATGCCTTAGGAATGCTTAATTCTATGCATGAACAAGTTTTTCACGTTTCGTGCAATTTTGAACTTAACCTGGTCTATTGGCTTCTTTACCTAACGAAACATTGCCCAAAAGCTAAACTAGCAAGTTAAGACTTCCAAGAACACTAAATAGAGTTTAAAGGTCTATTTTGATGCCTTAGGAATGCTCAATTCTATGCATGGACAAGTTTTTCACGTTTCGTGCAATTTCGAACTTAACTTGGTCTATTGGCTTCTTTACCTAACGAAACAATGTCCAAAAGGTCAACTAGCAAGTTAAGACTTCGAAGAACACTAAATAGAGTATAACAGTCCCTTTTGATGCCTTAGGAATACTCAATTCTATGCATAGACAAGTTTTTCACGTTTCTTGCAATTTTGAACTTAACATAGTATATTGGCTTCTTTACCTAACGAAATGTTGTGCAAAAGCTAAAATAGCATGTTAAGACTTCTAAGAACACTCAATAGAGTATAATGGTCTATTTTGATGCCTTAGGACTGCTCAATTCTATGCGTGGATAAGTTTTTCACGTTTCATGCAATTTTGAACTTAACTTGGTCTATTGGCTTCTTTACCTAACGAAACAATGTCCAAAAGATAAACTAGCACGTTAAGACTTCCAAGAACACTAAATAGAGTATAACGGTCTATTTCATGCCTTAGGAATGCTCAATTCTATGCATGGACAAGTTTTTCACGTTTCGTGCAATTTTGAACTTAACTTGGTCTATTGGCTTCTTTACCTAACGAAACGTTGCCCAAAAGCTAAACTAGCAAGTTAAGACTTCTAAAAATACTAAATATAGTAAAACTGTCTATTTTGATGCCTTGGGAATGCTCATTCTAAGCATAGACAAATTTTTCACGTGTCTTGCAATTTTGAACTTAAGTTGGTCTATTGGCTTCTTTTTCTAACGAAACAATGTCCAAAAGATAAACTAGCACGTTAAGACTTCCAAGAACACTAAATAGAGTATAACGGTCTATTTTGTTGACTTAGGAATTCTCAATTCCATGCATGGACAAGTTTTTCACGTTTCGTGCAATTTTGAACTTAACTTGATCTATCGGCTTCTTTACCTAGCGAAACGTTGCCCAAAAGCTAAACTAGCAAGTTAAGACTTCCAAGAACAGTAAATAGAGTATAAAGGTCTATTTTGATGCCTTAGGAATGCTCAATTCTATGCATGGACAAGTTTTTCACGTTTCGTGCAATTTTGAACTTTACTTGGTCTATTGGCTTGTTTACCTAACGAAACGTTGCCCAAGGGCTAAACTAGCAAGTTAAGACTTCTAAAAAGACTAAATAGAGTATAACGGTCTATTTTGATACCTTGGGAATGCTCAATTCTATGCATAGACAAGTTTTTCACGTTTGTTGCAATTTTTAGCTTAACTTGGTCTATTGGCTTCTTTGCCTAACGAAACAATGTCCAAAAGATAAACTAGCACGCTAAGACTTCCAATAACAATAAATAGAGTATAACGGTCTATTTGATGCCTTAGGAATACTTAATTCTATGCATGGACAAGTTTTTCACGTTTCGTGCAATTTTGAACTTAACCTGGTCTATTGGCTTCTTTACCTAAAGAAACATTGCCCAAAAGCTAAACTAGCAAGTTAAGACTTCCAAGAACACTAAATAGAGTATAAAGGTCTATTTTGATGCCTTAGGAATGCTCAATTCTATGCATGGACAAGTTTTTCATGTTTCGTGCAATTTCGAACTTAACTTGTTCTATTGGCTTCTTTGCCTAATGAAACAATGTTCAAAAGGTCAACTAGCAAGTTAAGACTTTGAAGAACACTAAATAGAGTATAACGGTCCCTTTTGATGCCTTAGGAATGCTCAATTCTATGCATAGACAAGTTTTTCACGTTTCTTGCAATTTTGAACTTAACTTAGTCTATTGGCTTCTTTACCTAACGAAATGTTGTGCAAAAGCTAAACTAGCATGTTAAGACTTCTAAGAACACTAAATAGAGTATAACGGTCTATTTTGATGCCTTAGGAATGCTCAATGCTATGCATGGACAAGTTTTTCACGTTTCGTGCAATTTTGAACTTAACTTGGTGTATTGGCTTCTTTACCTAACGAAACGTTGTCCAAAAGCTAAACTAGCGAGTTAAATTTTCTAAGAACACTCAATTGAGTATAACGGTCTATTTTGATGCCTTAGGACTGCTCAATTCTATGCGTGGATAAGTTTTTCACGTTTCATGCAATTTTGAACTTAACTTGGTCTATTGGCTTCTTTACCTAACGAAACAATGTCCAAAAGATAAACTAGCATGTTAAGACTTCCAAGACACTAAATAGAGTATAACGGTCTATTTCATGCCTTAGGAATGCTCAATTCTATGCATGGACAAGTTTTTCACGTTTCGTGCAATTTTGAACTTAACTTGGTCTATTGGCTTCTTTACCTAAAGAAACGTTGCCCAAAAGCTAAACTAGCATGTTAAGACTTCTAAAAATACTAAATAGAGTATAACTGTCTATTTTGATGCCTTGGGAATGCTCATTCTATGCATAGACAAATTTCTCACGTTTCTTGCAATTTTGAACTTAACTTGGTCTATTGGCTTCTTTACGTAACGAAACAATGTCCAAAAGATAAACTAGCACGTTAAGAGTTCCAAGAACACTAAATAGAGTATAACGGTCTATTTTGTTGACTTCGGAATTCTCAATTCCATGCATGGACAAGTTTTTCACGTTTCGTGCAATTTTGAACTTAACTTGATCTATCGGTTTCTTTACCTAGCGAAACGTTGCCCAAATGCTAAACTAGCAAGTTAATACTTCCAAGGACAGTATATAGAGTATAAAGGTCTATTTTGATGCCTTAGGAATGCTCAATTCTATGCATCGACAAGTTTTTCACGTTTCCTGCAATTTTGAACTTAACTTGGTCTATTAGCTTCTTTACCTAACAAAACGTTGCCCAAAAGATAAGATAGCAAGGTAAGAATTCTAAGAACACTTACTAGAGTATAACGGTCCATTTTGATGCCTTAGGAATGCTCAATTCTATGCATGGACAAGTTTTTCACGTTTCGTGCAATTTTGAACTTAACTTGGTCTATTGGCTTGTTTACCTAACGAAACGTTGCCCAAAAGCTAAACTAGCAAGTTAAGACTTCTAAAAAGACTAAATAGAGTATAACTGTCTATTTTGATGCCTTGGGAATGCTCAATTCTATGCATAGACAAGTTTTTCACGTTTGTTGCAATTTTTAACTTAACTTGGTCTATTGGCTTATTTACCTAACGACACAATGTCCAAAAGATAAACTAGCGCGCTAAGACTTCCAAGAACAATAAATAGAGTATAACGGTCTATTTGATGCCTTAGGAATGCTCAATTCTATGCATCGACAAGTTTTTCACGTTTCGTGCAATTTTGAACTTAACTTGGTCTATTAGCTTCTTTACCTAACAAAACGTTGCCCAAAAGATAAGATAGCAAGTTAAGAATTCTAAGAACACTTACTAGAGTATAACGGTCCATTTTGATGCCTTAGTAATGCTCAATTCTATGCATGGATAAGTTTTTCACGTTTCGTGCAATTTTGAACTTAAATTGGTCTATTGGCTTGTTTACCTAACGAAACGTTGCCCAAAAGCTAAACTAGCAAGTTAAGACTTCTAAAAAGACTAAATAGAGTATAACTGTCTATTTTGATGCCTTGGGAATGCTCAATTCTATGCATAGACAAGTTTTTCACGTTTGTTGCAATTTTTAACTTAACTTGGTCTATTGGCTTATTTACCTAACGACACAATGTCCAAAAGATAAACTAGCGCGCTAAGACTTCCAAGAACAATAAAAAGAGTATAACGGTCTATTTGATGCCTTCGGAATGCTCAATTCTATGCATAGACAAGTTTTTCACGTTTCGTTCAATTTTGAACTTAACTTGGTCTATTGGCTTCTTTACCTAACGAAACAATGTCCAAAAGATGAACTAGCACGCTAAGACTTCCAAGAACAATAAATAGAGTATAACGGTCTATATGATGCCTTAGGAATGCTCAATTCTATGCATGGACAAGATTTTCACGTTTCGTGCAATTTTGAACTTAACCTGGTCTATTGGCTTCTTTACCTAACGAAACGTTGCCCAAAAGCTAAACTAGCAAGTTAAGACTTCCAAGAACACTAAATAGAGTATAAAGGTCTATTTTGATGCCGTAGGAATGCTCAATTCTATGCATGGATAAGTTTTTCACGTTTCGTGCAATTTTGAACTTAACTTGGTCTATTGGCTTCTTTACCTAATGAAACAATGTCCAAAAGGTAAACTAGCAAGCTAAGACTTCAAAGAACACTAAATAGAGTATAACGGTCCAATTTGATACCTTAGGAATGCTCAATTCTATGCATAGACAGGTTTTTCACGTTTCTTGCAATTTTGAACTTAACTTAGTCTATTGGCTTCTTTACCTAATGAAATGTTGTGCAAAAGCTAAACCAGCATGTTAAGACTTCTAAGAACACTAAATAGAGTATAACGGTCTATTTTGATGCCTTAGGAATGCTCAATTCTATGCATGGACAAGTTTTTCACATTTCGTGCATTTTTGAACTTAACTTGGTCTATTGGCTTCTTTACCTAACGAAACAATGTCCAAAAGATAAACTAGCACGTTAAGACTTCCAAGAACACTAAATAGAGTATAACGGTCTATTTTGTTGACTTAGGAATTCTCAATTCCATGCATGGACAAGTTTTTCACGTTTCATGCAATTTTGAACTTAACTTGGTCTATTGGCTTCTTTACCTAACGAAACGTTGCCCAAAAGCTAAACTAGCAAGTTAAGACTTCTAAAAATACTAAATAGAGTGTAACTGTCTATTTTGATGCCTTGGGAATGCTCATTCTATGCATAGACAAATTTTTCACGTTTCTTGCAATTTTGAACTTAACTTGGTCTATTGGCTTCTTTACCTAACGAAACAATGTCCAAAAGATAAACTAGCACGTTAAGACTTCCAAGAACACTAAATAGAGTATAACGGTCTATTTTGTTGACTTAGGAATTCTCAATTCCATGCATGGAGAAGTTTTTCACGTTTCGTGCAATTTTAAACTTAACTTGATCTATCGGTTTCTTTACCTAGCGAAACGTTGCCCAAAAGCTAAACTAGCAAGTTAATACTTCCAAGAACAGTAGATAGAGTATAAAGGTCTATTTTGATGCCTTAGGAATGCTCAATTCTATGCATCGACAAGTTTTTCACGTTTCGTGCAATTTTGAACTTAACTTGGTCTATTACCTTCTTTACCTAACAAAACGTTGCCCAAAAGATAAGATAGCAAGTTAAGAATTCTAAGAACACTTACTAGAGTATAACGGTCCATTTTGATGCCTTAGTAATGCTCAATTCTATGCATGGACAAGTTTTTCACGTTTCGTGCAATTTTAAACTTAACTTGGTCTATTGGCTTGTTTACCTAACGAAACGTTGCCCAAAAGCTAAACTAGCAAGTTAAGACTTCTAAAAAGACTAAATAGAGTAGAACTGTCTATTTTGATGCCTTGGGAATGCTCAATTCTATGCATAGACAAGTTGTTCACGTTTGTTGCAATTTTTAACTTAACTTGGTCTATTGGCTTATTTACCTAACGAAACAATGTCCAAAAGATAAACTAGCGCGCTAAGACTTCCAAGAATAAGAAATAGAGTATAACGGTCTATTTGATGCCTTAGGAATGCTCAATTCTATGCATAGACAAGTTTTTCACGTTTCGTGCAATTTTGAACTTAACTTGGTCTATTGGCTTCTTTACCTAACGAAACAATGTCCAAAAGATGAACTAGCACGCTAAGACTTCCAAGAACAATAAATAGAGTATAACGGTCTATATAATGCCTTAGTAATGCTCAATTCTATGCATGGACAAGATTTTCACGTTTCATGCAATTTTGAACTTAACCTGGTCTATTGGCTTCTTTACCTAACGAAACGTTGCCCAAAAGCTAAACTAGCAAGTTAAGACTTCCAAGAACACTAAATAGAGTATAAAGGTCTATTTTGATGCCGTAGGAATGCTCAATTCTATGCATGGACAAGTTTTTCACGTTTCGTGCAATTTTGAACTTAACTTGGTCTATTGGCTTCTTTACCTAATGAAACAATGTCCAAAAGGTGAACTAGCAAGTTAAGACTTCAAAGAACACTAAATAGAGTATAACGGTCCAATTTGATACCTTAGGAATGCTCAATTCTATGCATAGACAAGTTTTTCACGTTTCTTGCAATTTTGAACTTAACTTAGTCTATTGGCTTCTTTACCTAATGAAATGTTGTGCAAAAGCTAAACTAGCATGTTAAGACTTCTAATAACACTAAATAGAGTATAACGGTCTATTTTGATGCCTTAGGAATGCTCAATTCTATGCATGGACAAGTTTTTCACATTTCTTGCAATTTTGAACTTAACTTGGTCTATTGGCTTCTTTACCTAACGAAACAATGTCCAAAAGATAAACTAGCACGTTAAGACTTCCAAGAACACTAAATAGAGTATAACGGTCTATTTTGTTGACTTAGGAATTCTCAATTCCATGCATGGACAAGTTTTTCACGTTTCATGCAATTTTGAACTTAACTTGGTCTATTGGCTTCTTTACCTAACGAAACGTTGCCCAAAAGCTAAACTAGCAAGTTAAGACTTCTAAAAATACTAAATAGAGTATAACTGTCTATTTTGATGCCTTGGGAATGCTCATTCTATGCATAGACAAGTTTTTCACGTTTCTTGCAATTTTGAACTTAACTTGGTCTATTGGCTTCTTTACCTAACGAAACTGTAATATCCTGGTCTAATTTTACACTATTCATAATATCTTCTCGTGGTGGTTGAGGTGGAGGGAACCTCTGTGTTGGTGAACCGGTATTTGAAGGAGTAAAAATTAAATTGTGATAAAATTATAAAAATATTTTTAATAAATGGGGAATTTTAAAGGAAAATTTTTAAAGTAAGAATTACTTAAATCGGATTTAAATTTGATTTGTTATGAATTTTTGAAGTTAATTATAACAATTTAGTTAGGGGCGTTTTTGACAGATGGGTGTTTTGGTAAGTCAAAGATATTATAAAAGAAAAATTAAAATGAAAAAAAAACTTACGCAGTTTTTTTCCTGTTCTTCCTCTTCTCTCGCGTGTATTTGTTCTTTACTATTCATTTTCCGAGTCCGACGACGGTGAGCGACACCACCGGTATCAAAAGAAGCGTATTGACGAGACGAGTATAACCCAACTTAAATCACGTCGATCGGAGTTGTGGTTAGGGAGATATCGGAGTTTGAAGTTCCGATTTCCTCAGATTTCTTTTGGTCGATCCGGCCGATTCCGACAATCGTTTGGTTTGTTTCAGGTACCTATGAGTTCATCTCATCGAGTTCTTTAATTTGATATAAGATTTGGCAGGTTTGGGTGGTCGGATCGCCGGCGATGGGGTTAAATGGGTTTCCGGCGAGTTGACCGAGTCAGGCCGAGTTGACTCGGTTGACCGGCGAGTTGACTCGGCTGGGTACTATTTGACCCGATTTGACCCGGTCGGGTACTATTTGACCCGATTTGACCCGGTTGACCCGGCTGGGTACCATAGTTGACCGACCGTATTTTTACAGTATTTACATATATCGTGTTTTTCGGTGTAGACGGTGGTCACGGTTGAGATTCGGAGCGGGTTAACTTTTGGAGTTAGGGGTTATCTGGGACGCGTGCTTGGTTTTAGCACTCTGATTTCCAGGTAGGGGTTTCCTTACTCTTGCATGTGACTTTAGAGTTCCGGTTTACGGACTCTGGTGATATTATGGTTTTGTCGGTTTCCGGGGGTGGAAATACGACCTATTTTGCATGTTGATTTATATTCCCTGTTATATATATCACTGTTGGTATGTTTTCTGAGAGTGAGGTGATTGGAGGTGTTGGATGTGGATGTGGATATGGATGTGGATGTGGATTGTGGGCCCATATAGGCGCCCAAATGATCAGATATGGATTTCTGATGGATGATATATATACATATACAGACCGGATATATACCGATGGACCGTCTGAGATGGGGTGCATCACAGGGGACGCCCTCTGGTGTAGGCTATGCTATCGGGATACCCGATCCTCATCCAGTTTCGGTGTGGACCTGGATTGGGAGACACCCTACGGGGATTAGGGTGGGTCCAGGGGTGTGATGGATTGTTGGAGATTGATGTGGTGATTACAGTGTTGGATAGCCTTATCGGCTACCATTTCACTTGATTGGATTGGTGTATGGATTTCTGGAGACCAGTGTTGGTGGTTCCAGTGTTGCTTAGCCTTATCGGCTATTGTGCTATTTGGTTGACTTACTGATGGATGTATATTTCCTGTATTGCATACTATGCGTTTCATTTCTGGATTTATCATTATTATTTATGGATATTGGCGTTTCCTCTCTACGCCCTACTGAGCTTTGTGGCTCACCCCTCTTCTTTATCCCCTTTCAGGTGAGTTGGATGTAGGTGATGGCGGTCAGCAGCGGGATGCGTGAGCTGGTGTGTAGCCTTGGGTTGACTCTTAGTGGGTGTGGGAACTTTTTGTATTGTATTTGTATATACTATACGGTTTGGTATCGGGTAGATATGTTTTATTATTTCGCTGTTGTATATGTACACAGGTGGATGTACTTGGTGGATAGTATGGTGGTTCTTATTATTATTATTATTATTATTATTATTATTATGTCTGTTGGGTTTAGCAGAGATTTGGGATCTGGTTCGGGGGATGGGGTGTCCCCTGTCGGTCACGTCCTTGTGATATAGATACACCTCCGTGTATCTTAGGAGAGAGGGGCGTGACAAAAACAATGTCCAAAAGATAAACTAGCACGTTAAGACTTCCAAGAACACTAAATAGAGTATAACGGTCTATTTTGTTGACTTAGGAATTCTCAATTCCATGCATGGACAAGTTTTTCACGTTTCGTGCAATTTTGAACTTAACTTGGTCTATTGGCTTCTTTACCTAATGAAACAATGTCCAAAAGGTAAACTAGCAAGTTAAGACTTCAAAGAACACTAAATAGAGTATAACGGTCCAATTTGATGCCTTAGGAATGCTCAATTCTATGCATAGACAAGTTTTTCACGTTTCTTGCAATTTTGAACTTAACTTAGTCTATTGGCTTCTTTACCTAACGAAATGTTGTGCAAAAGCTAAACTAGCATGTTAAGACTTCTAAGAACACTAAATAGAGTATAACGGTCTATTTTGATGCCTTAGGAATGCTCAATTCTATGCATGGACAAGTTTTTCACATTTCGTGCAATTTTGAACTTAACTTGGTCTATTGGCTTCTTTACCTAACGAAACAATGTCCAAAAGATAAACTAGCACGTTAAGACTTCCAAGAACACTAAATAGAGTATAACGGTCCATTTTGATGCCTTAGGAATGCTCAATTCTATGCATAGACAAGTTTTTCACGTTTCTTGTAATTTTGAACTTAACTTAGTCTATTGGCTTCTTTACCTAACAAAATGTTGTGCAAAAGATAAACTAACATGTTAAGACTTCTAAGAACACTCAATAGAGTATAACGGTCTATTTTGATGCCTTAGGACTGCTCAATTCTGTGCGTGGATAAGATTTTCACGTTTCATGCAATTTTGAACTTAACTTGGTCTATTGGCTTCTTTACCTAACGAAACAATGTCCAAAAGATAAACAAGCACGTTAAGACTTCCAAGAACACTAAATAGAGTATAACGGTCTATTTTGATGACTTAGGAATTCTCAATTCCATGCATGGACAAGTTTTTCACGTTTCGTGCAATTTTGAACTTAACTTGATCTATTGGCTTCTTTACATAACGAAACGTTGCCCAAAAGCTAAACTAGCAAGTTAAGACTTCCAAGAACACTAAATAGAGTATAAAGGTCTATTTTGATGCCTTAGGAATGCTTAATTTTATGCATCGACAAGTTTTTCACGTTTCGTGCGGTTTTGAACTTAACTTGGTCTATTGGCTTCTTTACCTAACAAAACGTTGCCCAAAAGATAAGCTAGCAAGTTAGGACTTCTAAGAACACTTACTAGAGTATAACGGTCCATTTTGATGCCTTAGGAATGCTCAATTCTATGCACGGACAAGTTTTTCACGTTTCGTGCAATTTTGAACTTAACATGGTCTATTGGCTTGTTTACCTAATTAAACGTTGCCCAAAAGCTAAACTAGCAAGTTAAGACTTCTAAAAAGACTAAATAGAGTATATCTGTCTACTTTGATGCCTCGGGAATGCTCAATTCTATGCATGGACAAGTTTTTCACATTTCGTGCAATTTTGAACTTAACTTGGTCTATTGGCTTCTTTACCTAACGAAACAATGTCCAAAAGATAAACTAGCACGTTAAGACTTTCAAGAACACTAAATAGAGTATAACGGTCTATTTTGTTGACTTAGGAATTCTCAATTCCATGCATGGACAAGTTTTTCACGTTTCGTGCAATTTTGAACTTAACTTGGTTTATTGGCTTCTTTACCTAACGAAACGTTGCCCAAAAGCTAAACTAGCAAGTTAAGACTTCTAAAAATACTAAATAGAGTATAACTGTCTATTTTGATGCCTTGGGAATGCTCATTCTATGCATAGACAAATTTTTCACGTTTCTTGCAATTTTGAACTTAACTTGGTCTATTGGCTTCTTTACCTAACGAAACAATGTCCAAAAGATAAACTAGCACGTTAAGACTTCCAAGAACACTAAATAGAGTATAACAGTCTATTTTGTTGACTTAGGAATTCTCAATTCCATGCATGGACAAGTTTTTCACGTTTCGTGCAATTTTGAACTTAACTTGGTCTATTGGCTTCTTTACCTAATGAAACAATGTCCAAAAGGTAAACTAGCAATTTGATGCCTTAGGAATGCTCAATTCTATGCATAGACAAGTTTTTCACGTTTCTTGCAATTTTGAACTTAACTTAGTCTATTGGCTTCTTTACCTAACGAAATGTTGTGCAAAAGCTAAACTAGCATGTTAAGGCTCAATTCTATGCGTGGATAAGATTTTCACGTTTCATGCAATTTTGAACTTAACTTGGTCTATTGGCTTCTTTACCTAACGAAACAATGTCCAAAAGATAAACAAGCACGTTAAGACTTCCAAGAACACTAAATAGAGTATAACGGTCTATTTTGATGACTTAGGAATTCTCAATTCCATGCATGGACAAGTTTTTCACGTTTCGTGCAATTTTGAACTTAACTTGATCTATTGTCTTCTTTACATAACGAAACGTTCCCAAAAGCTAAACTAGCAAGTTAACACTTCCAAGAACACTAAATAGAGTATAAAGGTCTATTTTGATGCCTTAGGAATGCTTAATTCTATGCATCGACAAGTTTTTCACGTTTCGTGCGGTTTTGAACTTAACTTGGTCTATTGGCTTCTTTACCTAACAAAACGTTGCCCAAAAGATAAGCTAGCAAGTTAGGACTTCTAAGAACACTTACTAGAGTATAACGGTCCATTTTGATGCCTTAGGAATGCTCAATTCTATGCACGGACAAGTTTTTCACGTTTCGTGCAATTTTAAACTTAACATGGTCTATTGGCTTCTTTACCTAACGAAACGTTGCCCAAAAGCTAAACTAGCAAGTTAAGACTTCTAAAAATACAAAATAGAGTATAACTGTCTAGTTTGATGCCTTGGGAATGCTCATTCTATGCATAGACAAATTTTTCACGTTTCTTGAAATTTTGAACTTAACTTGGTCTATTGGCTTCTTTACCTAACGAAACAATGTCCAAAAGATAAACTAGCACGTTAAGACTTCCAAGAACACTAAATAGAGTATAACGGTCTATTTTGTTGACTTAGGAATTCTCAATTCCATGCATCGACAAGTTTTTCATGTTTCGTGCAATTTTGAACTTAACTTGATCTATTGGCTTCTTTACAGAACGAAACGTTGCCCAAAAGCTAAACTAGCAAGTTAAGACTTCCAAGAACACTAAATAGAGTATAAAGGTCTATTTTGATGCCTTAGGAATGCTCAATTCTATGCATCGACAAGTTTTTCACGTTTCGTGCGGTTTTGAACTTAACTTGGTCTATTGGCTTCTTTACCTAACAAAACGTTGCCCAAAAGATAAGCTAGCAAGTTAGGACTTCTAAGAACACTTACTAGAGTATAACGGTCCATTTTGATGCCTTAGGAATGCTCAAATCTATGCACGGACAAGTTTTTCACGTTTCGTGCAATTTTGAACTTAACATGGTCTATTGGCTTGTTTACCTAACGAAACGTTGCCCAAAAGATAAACTAGCAAGTTAAGACTTCTAAAAAGACTAAATAGAGTATATCTGTCTACTTTGATGCCTTGGGAATGCTCATTCTATGCATAGACAAATTTTTCACGTTTCTTGCAATTTTGAACTTAACTTGGTCTATTGGCTTCTTTACCTAACGAAACAATGTCCAAAAGATAGACTAGCACGTTAAGATTTCCAAGAACACTAAATAGAGTATAACGGTCTATTTTGTTGACTTAGGAATTCTCAATTCCATGCATGGACAAGTTTTTCACGTTTCGTGCAATTTTGAACTTAACTTGGTCTATTGGCTTCTTTACCTAATGAAATAATGTCCAAAAGGTAATCTAGCAAGTTAAGACTTCAAAGAACACTAAATAGAGTATAACGGTCCAATTTGATGCCTTAGGAATGCTCAATTCTATGCATAGACAAGTTTTTCACGTTTCTTGCAATTTTGAACTTAACTTAGTCTATTGGCTTCTTTACCTAACGAAATGTTGTGCAAAAGCTAAACTAGCATGTTAAGACTTCTAAGAACACTAAATAGAGTATAACGGTCTATTTTGATGCCTTAGGAATGCTCAAATCTATGCATGGACAAGTTTTTCACATTTCGTGCAATTTTGAACTTAACTTGGTCTATTGGCTTCTTTCCCTAACGAAACAATGTCCAAAAGATAAACTAGCATGTTAAGACTTCTAAGAACACTCAATAGAGTATAACGGTCTATTTTGATGCCTTAGGACTGCTCAATTCTATGCGTGGATAAGATTTTCACGTTTCATGCAATTTTGAACTTAACTTGGTCTATTGGCTTCTTTACCTACGAAACAATGTCCAAAAGATAAACTATCACGTTAAGACTTTCAAGAACACTAAATAGAGTATAACGGTCTATTTCATGCCTTAGGAATGCTCAATTCTATGCATGGACAAGTTTTTCACGTTTCGTGCAATTTTGAACTTAACTTGGTCTATTGGCATCTTTACCTAACGAAACGCTGCCCAAAAGCTAAACTAGCAAGTTAAGACTTGTAAAAATACTAAATAGAGTATAACTGTCTATTTTTGTGCCTTGGGAATGCTCATTCTATGCATAGACAAATTTTTCACGTTTCGTGCAACTTTGAACTTAACTTGATCTATTGGCTTCTTTACATAACGAAACGTTGCCCAAAAGCTAAACTAGCAAGTTAAGACTTCCAAGAACACTAAATAGAGTATAAAGGTCTATTTTGATGCCTTAGGAATGCTCAATTCTATGCATCGACAAGTTTTTCACGTTTCGTGCGGTTTTGAACTTAACTTGGTCTATTGGCTTCTTTACCTAACAAAACGTTGCCCAAAAGATAAGCTAGCAAGTTAGGACTTCTAAGAACACTTACTAGAGTATAACGGTCCATTTTGATGCATTAGGAATGCTCAATTCTATGCACGGACAAGTTTTTCACGTTTCTTGTAATTTTGAACTTAACTTAGTCTATTGGCTTCTTTACCTAACGAAATGTTGTGCAAAAGCTAAACTAGCATGTTAAGACTTCTAAGAACACTCAATAGAGTATAACGGTCTATTTTAATGCCTTAGGACTGCTCAATTCTATGCGTGGATAAGATTTTCACGTTTCATGCAATTTTGAACTTAACTTGGTCTATTGGCTTCTTTACCTAACGAAACAATGTCCAAAAGATAAACTAGCACGTTAAGACTTTCAAGAACACTAAATAGAGTATAACGGTCTATTTCATGCCTTAGGAATGCTCAATTCTATGCATGGACAAGTTTTTCACGTTTCGTGCAATTTTGAACTTAACTTGGTCTATTGGCTTCTTTACCTAACGAAACGTTGCCCAAAAGCTAAACTAGCAAGTTAAGACTTGTAAAAATACTAAATAGAGTATAACTGTCTATTTTGATGCCTTGGGAATGCTCATTCTATGCATAGACAAATTTTTCACGTTTCTTGCAATTTTGAACTTAACTTGGTCTATTGGCTTCTTTACCTAACGAAACAATGTCCAAAAGAGAAACTAGCACGTTAAGACTTCCAAGAACACTAAATAGAGTATAACGGTCTATTTTGTTGACTTAGGAATTCTCAATTCCATGCATGGACAAGTTTTTCACGTTTCGTGCAATTTTGAACTTAACTTGATCTATCGGCTTCTTTACCTAGCGAAACGTCGCCCAAAAGCTAAACTAGCAATTTAAGACTTCCAAGAACAGTAAATAGAGTATAAAGGTCCATTTTGATGCCTTAGGAATGCTCAATTCTATGCATAGACAAGTTTTTCACGTTTCTTGTAATTTTGAACTTAACTTAGTCTATTGGCTTATTTACCTAACGAAATGTTGTGCAAAAGCTAAACTAGCATGTTAAGACTTCTAAGAACACTCAATAGAGTATAACGGTCTATTTTGATGCCTTAGGACTGCTCAATTCTATGCGTGGATAAGATTTTCACGTTTCATGCAATTTTGAACTTAACTTGGTCTATTGGCTTCTTTACCTACGAAACAATGTCCAAAAGATAAACTATCACGTTAAGACTTTCAAGAACACTAAATAGAGTATAACGGTCTATTTCATGCCTTAGGAATGCTCAATTCTATGCATGGACAAGTTTTTCACGTTTCGTGCAATTTTGAACTTAACTTGGTCTATTGGCATCTTTACCTAACGAAACGCTGCCCAAAAGCTAAACTAGCAAGTTAAGACTTGTAAAAATACTAAATAGAGTATAACTGTCTATTTTGGTGCCTTGGGTATGCTCATTCTATGCATAGACAAATTTTTCACGTTTCTTGCAATTTTGAACTTAACTTGGTCTATTGGCTTCTTTACCTAACGAAACAATGTCCAAAAGATAAACTAGCACGTTAAGACTTCCAAGAACACTAAATAGAGTATAACGGTCTATTTTGTTGACTTAGGAATTCTCAATTCCTTGCATGGACAAGTTTTTCACGTTTCGTGCAATTTTGAACTTAACTTGATCTATCGGCTTCTTTACCTAGCGAAACGTCGCCCAAAAGCTAAACTAGCAATTTAAGACTTCCAAGAACAGTAAATAGAGTATAAAGGTCCATTTTGATGCCTTAGGAATGCTCAATTCTATGCATAGACAAGTTTTTCATGTTTCTTGCAATTTTGAACTTAACTTAGTCTATTGGATTCTTTCCCTAACGAAATGTTGTGCAAAAGCTAAACTAGCATGTTAAGACTTCTAAGAACACTCAATAGAGTATAACGGTCTATTTTGATGCCTTAGGACTGCTCAATTCTATGCGTGGATAAGTTTTTCACGTTTCATGCAATTTTGAACTTAACTTGGTCTATTGGCTTCTTTACCTAACGAAACAATGTCCAAAAGATAAACAAGCACGTTAAGACGTCCAAGAACACTAAATAGAGTATAACGGTCTATTTTGATGACTTAGGAATTCTCAATTCCATGCATGGACAAGTTTTTCACGTTTCGTGCAACTTTGAACTTAACTTGATCTATTGGCTTCTTTATATAACGAAACGTTGCCCAAAAGCTAAACTAGCAAGTTAAGACTTCCAAGAACACTAAATAGAGTATAAAGGTCTATTTTGATGCCTTAGGAATGCTCAATTCTATGCATCGACAAGTTTTTCACGTTTCGTGCGGTTTTGAACTTAACTTGGTCTATTGGCTTCTTTACCTAACAAAACGTTGCCCAAAAGATAAGCTAGCAAGTTAGGACTTCTAAGAACACTTACTAGAGTATAACGGTCCATTTTGATGCATTAGGAATGCTCAATTCTATGCACGGACAAGTTTTTCACGTTTCTTGTAATTTTGAACTTAACTTAGTCTATTGGCTTCTTTACCTAACGAAATGTTGTGCAAAAGCTAAACTAGCATGTTAAGACTTCAAAGAACACTCAATAGAGTATAACGGTCTATTTTAATGCCTTAGGACTGCTCAATTCTATGCGTGGATAAGATTTTCACGTTTCATGCAATTTTGAACTTAACTTGGTCTATTGGCTTCTTTACCTAACGAAACAATGTCCAAAAGATAAACTAGCACGTTAAGACGTTCAAGAACACTAAATAGAGTATAACGGTCTATTTCATGCCTTAGGAATGCTCAATTCTATGCATGGACAAATTTTTCACGTTTCGTGCAATTTTGAACTTAACTTGGTCTATTGGCTTCTTTACCTAACGAAACGTTGCCCAAAAGCTAAACTAGCAAGTTAAGACTTGTAAAAATACTAAATAGAGTATAACTGTCTATTTTGATGCCTTGGGAATGCTCATTCTATGCATAGACAAATTTTTCACGTTTCTTGCAATTTTGAACTTAACTTGGTCTATTGGCTTCTTTACCTAACGAAACAATGTCCAAAAGAGAAACTAGCACGTTAAGACTTCCAAGAACACTAAATAGAGTATAACGGTCTATTTTGTTGACTTAGGAATTCTCAATTCCATGCATGGACAAGTTTTTCACGTTTCGTGCAATTTTGAACTTAACTTGATCTATCGGCTTCTTTACCTAGCGAAACGTCGCCCAAAAGCTAAACTAGCAATTTAAGACTTCCAAGAACAGTAAATAGAGTATAAAGGTCCATTTTGATGCCTTAGGAATGCTCAATTCTATGCATAGACAAGTTTTTCACGTTTCTTGTAATTTTGAACTTAACTTAGTCTATTGGCTTATTTACCTAACAAAATGTTGTGCAAAAGCTAAACTAGCATGTTAAGACTTCTAAGAACACTCAATAGAGTATAACGGTCTATTTTGATGCCTTAGGACTGCTCAATTCTATGCGTGGACAAGATTTTCACGTTTCATACAATTTTGAACTTAACTTGGTCTATTGGCTTCTTTACCTACGAAGCAATGTCCAAAAGATAAACTATCACGTTAAGACTTTCAAGAACACTAAATAGAGTATAACGGTCTATTTCATGCCTTAGGAATGCTCAATTCTATGCATGGACAAGTTTTTCACGTTTCGTGCAATTTTGAACTTAACTTGGTCTATTGGCATCTTTACCTAACGAAACGCTGCCCAAAAGCTAAACTAGCAAGTTAAGACTTGTAAAAATACTAAATAGAGTATAACTGTCTATTTTGGTGCCTTGGGAATGCTCATTCTATGCATAGACAAATTTTTCACGTTTCTTGCAATTTTGAACTTAACTTGGTCTATTGGCTTCTTTACCTAACGAAACAATGTCCAAAAGATAGACTAGCACGTTAAGACTTCCAAGAACACTAAATAGAGTATAACGGTCTATTTTGTTGACTTAGGAATTCTCAATTCCATGCATGGACAAGTTTTTCACGTTTCGTGCAATTTTGAACTTAACTTGATCTATCGGCTTCTTTACCTAGCGAAACGTCGCCCAAAAGCTAAACTAGCAATTTAAGACTTCCAAGAACAGTAAATAGAGTATAAAGGTCCATTTTGATGCCTTAGGAATGCTCAATTCTATGCATAGACAAGTTTTTCATGTTTCTTGCAATTTTGAACTTAACTTAGTCTATTGGATTCTTTCCCTAACGAAATGTTGTGCAAAAGCTAAACTAGCATGTTAAGACTTCTAAGAACACTCAATAGAGTATAACGGTCTATTTTGATGCCTTAGGACTGCTCAATTCTATGCGTGGATAAGTTTTTCACGTTTCATGCAATTTTGAACTTAACTTGGTCTATTGGCTTCTTTACCTAACGAAACAATGTCCAAAAGATAAACAAGCACGTTAAGACGTCCAAGAACACTAAATAGAGTATAATGGTCTATTTTGATGACTTAGGAATTCTCAATTCCATGCATGGACAAGTTTTTCACGTTTCGTGCAACTTTGAACTTAACTTGATCTATTGGCTTCTTTACATAACGAAACGTTGCCCAAAAGCTAAACTAGCAAGTTAAGACTTCCAAGAACACTAAATAGAGTATAAAGGTCTATTTTGATGCCTTAGGAATGCTCAATTCTATGCATCGACAAGTTTTTCACGTTTCGTGCGGTTTTGAACTTAACTTGGTCTATTGGCTTCTTTACCTAACAAAACGTTGCCCAAAAGATAAGCTAGCTGACGGATCGAGTTTAACACCAGAGGGGGGGGTGAATTGTGTCCCCAAATTCCAATTGGAATCCCTTTTTCAATTTAAACAAATTAATGACAATTAACAAAGAAACCTCCACTAATGCAATTAACAACCTCAAGCAAATTATCAACACACAAGGGCAGAAAATCAGTTTTAATGCATGGTCTTGCAATGACCAAAATAGTTTTAGGAAACAATTAAACACTTAGTCAATCAACATGCAAACAATGCAATGAACAAAAATTGACACAACGATTTATAGTAGTTCGGAGACCCTTCTCCTACGTCTACTACCTAGGTTCACCAACCTAGGATTTTCAACCTCCACTAAGGATGTGGTTTTCTCAAGAGCTCCACAAAACTCACAAGGGTTTTTAGGTCACCCTTGAAACTGAAGATTTCAAGACAATCTTCAAACTTTACAACCAAGGGTTTCTAAGAACTCCCTCAAACTTCAATGTTTGTAATATGCCCTAACAAAGGGACTTTCTCAATGGGATTTTTTTAGCCAAGGTTCTCACAACTAGCACTAAGCTATTTAAGTGAAGAACTTTCAATAACAACAATCACACACTCACGGGTAGGATTTTCAAGTAGGTAAGGTGAGGTGATTTTGGGAGAAATAACACCTTGAGCTTAATTGAAAGCACCCTCTCTTTGCAGCAGCAAAATGGTGAGAAGGCCTTGAGTAGTGGCTCAAGAAGAAGCTGGGATTTTAGTAGACAATGGATGCTTGAATGCTTGAAAGCTTTGAACAAAGTTCTCTCTTGATTGTAAATGCTTCTCCAAGTTGTATGAAAGGGAAGATCCTCTTTTAAAGGCAATTCTCTCCTATGCTTGCAGCCATTGGATCAAACTTCAAGAGTTGATCTCTACCATCCATTGCAGCTCCTAATCTTGGTCATTGATGATTTGAGCAAACAAATCTCCACCATAGAGCATATAGACGTTGCACATGCTCCTTTTTTTAAGTCAAAAATTGCAAGCAAGAAAGTTGTCTTATGCACAACCATTTGATCAATGTATGTCTTCAAATCTTGACCATTCAAACTCTCTTTAATTCTCAGCCATGGATGTAGATTGTACTATGCCATCTTGTCCCTTCATTTTGAATCAAAGACTTCAAAAGTGATCTCTTAGTCAAGGATCTTGTTTGATTGCACCATCTTAACTTTCTTGGTAGCACATGTCTTGAGTGAAAATGTCAAGGATCTTGTTTGATTGCACCAACCTAACTTTCTTGGTAGCACATGTCTTGAGTGAAAATGTCAAACAAGAATATATCACTAATGATAGAGAGGACAAGGTTTGTCCCACATGTTTGAAAAGAGTTGTATCTCCATGAAGACCACAACAAATAGCCTCAATGTTTGATTCATTCAACTTGATTAAGTGCCTTAGTGGAAAGTTGGCAAATATAGGATTTTTGATAGTTTCCTAGAGCTCCAAGCTCATTCTTAGAAACTGGACTTCGACCACTCTTGAACATACTGAATTCTGAGCCATATGAGACCACAATGATGATTAACCTACAAGGAAATAGGAGGTAGAACTCCCCAATTGCATGTAAGCTCAAAGAGCTTCATATAGAGCGCATAGGTTAATTACATTAGAAAAACAACCCAGAAAATTCATATTACTGCATGATAAATCATTTTATATGTAGTAGAATGTCCATGTAAAATTTCATAACAATCGGAAATCGTTTGGTCACTCAACCAAGCAATTAGATCACTAATAGTAAAACCGATAAATTCTAAGTGTAAATTCAAAGTCATTTTGCAAACTCAGTGTAAATGACCTTTTCTCTTGAACTTTACTAAATCAAATATGTTCATAGTGATGAAACTAAGATGCACACGAAATTTCATTTAAATCGGAGTTCAGTTGGTTCACCACGTTCACAAAGAACACATATGCACAAAATTAGGTAAAACCTAGTTTTGGCGGAATTTAAGCATATGACCAAATATATATGTGATGCACTTAATTTCTCATGATTATAGTCCTAGAACATATATTAAGCCTTCATGTGCATGTGGTTCAAGTTTCAAGTCATTTCGACCTAAGTTGGTTAAGATATGATAATTGGAAAATTAATGCTCTAACTTAGTTCATGTATGTTTGTTTTCAAAACTTAATTTCCAGCACTATCTCAAAAATATATAGTCATTTAAATTCAATTCGTATAAATCAAATATTGCTTTAATGTTTCATTATCATTTATAAATGATTTAATATCATCAAAATTAGACATATAGGACCATAGGTCCAACACTAGCAAGTTAGGACTTCTAAGAACACTTACTAGAGTATAACGGTCCATTTTGATGCATTAGGAATGCTCAATTCTATGCACGGACAAGTTGTTCACGTTTCGTGCAATTTTGAACTTAACATGGTCTATTGGCTTGTTTACCTAACGAAACGTTGCCCAAAAGCTAAACTAGCAAGTTAAGACTTCTAAAAAGACTAAATAGAGTATATCTGTCTACTTTGATGCCTTGGGAATGCTCAATTCTATGCATGGACAAGTTTTTCACATTTCGTGCAATTTTGAACTTAACTTGGTCTATTGGCTTCTTTACCTAACGAAACAATGTCCAAAAGATAAACTAGCACGTTAAGACTTCCAAGAACACTAAATAGAGTATAACGGTCTATTTTGTTGACTTAGGAATTCTCAATTCCATGCATGGACAAGTTTTTCACGTTTCGTGCAATTTTGAACTTAACTTGGTTTATTGGCTTCTTTACCTAGCGAAACGTTGCCCAAAAGCTAAACTAGCAAGTTAAGACTTCTAAAAATACTAAATAGAGTATAACTGTCTATTTTGATGCCTTGGGAATGCTCATTCTATGCATAAACAAATTTTTCACGTTTCTTGCAATTTTGAACTTAACTTGGTCTATTGGCTTCTTTACCTAACGAAACAATGTCCAAAAGATAAACTAGCACGTTAAGACTTCCAAGAACACTAAATAGAGTATAACGGTCTATTTTGTTGACTTAGGAATTCTCAATTCCATGCATGGACAAGTTTTTCACGTTTCGTGCAATTTTGAACTTAACTTGATCTATCGGCTTCTTTACCTAGCGAAACGTCGCCCAAAAGCTAAACTAGCAATTTAAGACTTCCAAGAACAGTAAATAGAGTATAAATGTCCATTTTGATGCCTTAGGAATGCTCAATTCTATGCATAGACAAGTTTTTCATGTTTCTTGCAATTTTGAACTTAACTTAGTCTATTGGATTCTTTCCCTAACGAAATGTTGTGCAAAAGCTAAACTAGCATGTTAAGACTTCTAAGAACACTCAATAGAGTATAACGGTCTATTTTGATGCCTTAGGACTGCTCAATTCTATGCGTGGATAAGTTTTTCACGTTTCATGCAATTTTGAACTTAACTTGGTCTATTGGCTTCTTTACCTAACGAAACAATGTCCAAAAGATAAACAAGCACGTTAAGACTTCCAAGAACACTAAATAGAGTATAACGGTCTATTTTGATGACTTAGGAATTCTCAATTCCATGCATGGACAAGTTTTTCACGTTTCGTGCAATTTTGAACTTAACTTGATCTATTGGCTTCTTTACATAACAAAACGTTGCCCAAAAGCTAAACTAGCAAGTTAAGACTTCCAAGAACACTAATTAGAGTATAAAGGTCTATTTTGATGCCTTAGGAATGCTCAATTCTATGCATCGACAAGTTTTTCACGTTTCGTGCGGTTTTGAACTTAACTTGGTCTATTGGCTTCTTTACCTAACAAAACGTTGCCCAAAAGATAAGCTAGCAAGTTAGGACTTCTAAGAACACTTACTAGAGTATAACGGTCCATTTTGATGCATTAGGAATGCTCAATTCTATGCACGGACAAGTTGTTCACGTTTCGTGCAATTTTGAACTTAACATGGTCTATTGGCTTGTTTACCTAACGAAACGTTGCCCAAAAGCTAAACTAGCAAGTTAAGACTTCTAAAAAGACTAAATAGAGTATATCTGTCTACTTTGATGCCTTGGGAATGCTCAATTCTATGCATGGACAAGTTTTTCACATTTCGTGCAATTTTGAACTTAACTTGGTCTATTGGCTTCTTTACCTAACGAAACAATGTCCAAAAGATAAACTAGCACGTTAAGACTTCCAAGAACACTAAATAGAGTATAACGGTCTATTTTGTTGACTTAGGAATTCTCAATTCCATGCATGGACAAGTTTTTCACGTTTCGTGCAATTTTGAACTTAACTTGGTTTATTGGCTTCTTTACCTAACGAAACGTTGCCCAAAAGCTAAACTAGCAAGTTAAGACTTCTAAAAATACTAAATAGAGTATAACTGTCTATTTTGATGCCTTGGGAATGCTCATTCTATGCATAAACAAATTTTTCACGTTTCTTGCAATTTTGAACTTAACTTGGTCTATTGGCTTCTTTACCTAACGAAACAATGTCCGAAAGATAAACTAGCACGTTAAGACTTCCAAGAACACTAAATAGAGTATAACGGTCTATTTTGTTGACTTAGGAATTCTCAATTCCATGCATGGACAAGTTTTTCACGTTTCGTGCAATTTTGAACTTAACTTGATCTATCGGCTTCTTTACCTAGCGAAACGTCGCCCAAAAGATAAACTAGCAATTTAAGACTTCCAAGAACAGTAAATAGAGTATAAATGTCCATTTTGATGCCTTAGGAATGCTCAATTCTATGCATAGACAAGTTTTTCATGTTTCTTGCAATTTTGAACTTAACTTAGTCTATTGGATTCTTTCCCTAACGAAATGTTGTGCAAAAGCTAAACTAGCATGTTAAGACTTCTAAGAACACTCAATAGAGTATAACGGTCTATTTTGATGCCTTAGGACTGCTCAATTCTATGCGTGGATAAGTTTTTCACGTTTCATGCAATTTTGAACTTAACTTGGTCTATTGGCTTCTTTACCTAACGAAACAATGTCCAAAAGATAAACAAGCACGTTAAGACTTCCTAGAACACTAAATAGAGTATAACGGTCTATTTTGATGACTTAGGAATTCTGAATTCCATGCATGGACAAGTTTTTCACGTTTCGTGCAATTTTGAAATTAACTTGATCTATTGGCTTCTTTACATAACAAAACGTTGCCCAAAAGCTAAACTAGCAAGTTAAGACTTCCAAGAACACTAATTAGAGTATAAAGGTCTATTTTGATGCCTTAGGAATGCTCAATTCTATGCATCGACAAGTTTTTCACGTTTCGTGCGGTTTTGAACTTAACTTGGTCTATTGGCTTCTTTACCTAACAAAACGTTGCCCAAAAGATAAGCTAGCAAGTTAGGACTTCTAAGAACACTTACTAGAGTATAACGGTCCATTTTGATGCATTAGGAATGCTCAATTCTATGCACGGACAAGTTGTTCACGTTTCGTGCAATTTTGAACTTAACATGGTCTATTGGCTTGTTTACCTAACGAAACGTTGCCCAAAAGCTAAACTAGCAAGTTAAGACTTCTAAAAAGACTAAATAGAGTATATCTGTCTACTTTGATGCCTTGGGAATGCTCAATTCTATGCATGGACAAGTTTTTCACATTTCGTGCAATTTTGAACTTAACTTGGTCTATTGGCTTCTTTACCTAACGAAACAATGTCCAAAAGATAAACTAGCACGTTAAGACTTCCAAGAACACTAAATAGAGTATAACGGTCTATTTTGTTGACTTAGGAATTCTCAATTCCATGCATGGACAAGTTTTTCACGTTTCGTGCAATTTTGAACTTAACTTGGTTTATTGGCTTCTTTACCTAACGAAACGTTGCCCAAAAGCTAAACTAGCAAGTTAAGACTTCTAAAAATACTAAATAGAGTATAACTGTCTATTTTGATGCCTTGGGAATGCTCATTCTATGCATAAACAAATTTTTCACGTTTCTTGCAATTTTGAACTTAACTTGGTCTATTGGCTTCTTTACCTAACGAAACAATGTCCGAAAGATAAACTAGCACGTTAAGACTTCCAAGAACACTAAATAGAGTATAACGGTCTATTTTGTTGACTTAGGAATTCTCAATTCCATGCATGGACAAGTTTTTCACGTTTCGTGCAATTTTGAACTTAACTTGATCTATCGGCTTCTTTACCTAGCGAAACGTCGCCCAAAAGATAAACTAGCAATTTAAGACTTCCAAGAACAGTAAATAGAGTATAAATGTCCATTTTGATGCCTTAGGAATGCTCAATTCTATGCATAGACAAGTTTTTCATGTTTCTTGCAATTTTGAACTTAACTTAGTCTATTGGATTCTTTCCCTAACGAAATGTTGTGCAAAAGCTAAACTAGCATGTTAAGACTTCTAAGAACACTCAATAGAGTATAACGGTCTATTTTGATGCCTTAGGACTGCTCAATTCTATGCGTGGATAAGTTTTTCACGTTTCATGCAATTTTGAACTTAACTTGGTCTATTGGCTTCTTTACCTAACGAAACAATGTCCAAAAGATAAACAAGCACGTTAAGACTTCCAAGAACACTAAATAGAGTATAACGGTCTATTTTGATGACTTAGGAATTCTCAATTCCATGCATGGACAAGTTTTTCACGTTTCGTGCAATTTTGAACTTAACTTGATCTATTGGCTTCTTTACATAACAAAACGTTGCCCAAAAGCTAAACTAGCAAGCTAAGACTTCCAAGAACACTAATTAGAGTATAAAGGTCTATTTTGATGCCTTAGGAATGCTCAATTCTATGCATCGACAAGTTTTTCACGTTTCGTGCGGTTTTGAACTTGACTTGGTCTATTGGCTTCTTTACCTAACAAAACGTTGCCCAAAAGATAAGCTAGCAAGTTAGGACTTCTAAGAACACTTACTAGAGTATAACGGTCCATTTTGATGCATTAGGAATGCTCAATTCTATGCACGGACAAGTTTTTCACGTTTCGTGCAATTTTGAACTTAACATGGTCTATTGGCTTGTTTACCTAACGAAACGTTGCCCAAAAGCTAAACTAGCAAGTTAAGACTTCTAAAAAGACTAAATAGAGTATATCTGTCTACTTTGATGCCTTGGGAATGCTCAATTCTATGCATGGACAAGTTTTTCACATTTCGTGCAATTTTGAACTGAACTTGGTCTATTGGCTTCTTTACCTAACGAAACAATGTCCAAAAGATAAACTATCACGTTAAGACTTCCAAGAACACTAAATAGAGTATAACGGTCTATTTTGTTGACTTAGGAATTCTCAATTCCATGCATGGACAAGTTTTTCACGTTTCGTGCAATTTTGAACTTAACTTGGTTTATTGGCTTCTTTACCTAACGAAACGTTGCCCAAAAGCTAAACTAGCAAGTTAAGACTTCTAAAAATACTAAATAGAGTATAACTGTCTATTTTGATGCCTTGGGAATGCTCATTCTATGCATAGACAAATTTTTCACGTTTCTTGCAATTTTGAACTTAACTTGGTCTATTGGCTTCTTTACCTAACGAAACAATGTCCAAAAGATAAACTAGCACGTTAAGACTTCCAAGAACACTAAATAGAGTATAACGGTCTATTTTGTTGACTTAGGAATTCTCAATTCCATGCATGGACAAGTTTTTCACGTTTCGTGTAATTTTGAACTTAACTTGATCTATTGGCTTCTTTACAGAACGAAACGTTGCCCAAAAGCTAAACTAGCAAGTTAAGACTTCCAAGAACACTAAATAGAGTATAAAGGTCTATTTTGATGCCTTAGGAATGCTCAATTCTATGCATCGACAAGTTTTTCACGTTTCGTGCGGTTTTGAACTTAACTTGGTCTATTGGCTTCTTTACCTAACAAAACGTTGCCCAAAAGATAAGCTAGCAAGTTAGGACTTCTAAGAACACTTACTAGAGTATAACGGTCCATTTTGATGCCTTAGGAATGCTCAATTCTATGCACGGACAAGTTTTTCACGTTTTGTGCAATTTTGAACTTAACATGGTCTATTGGCTTGTTTACCTAACGAAACGTTGCCCAAAAGCTAAACTAGCAAGTTAAGACTTCTAAAAAGACTAAATAGAGTATATCTGTCTACTTTGATGCCTTGGGAATGCTCATTCTATGCATAGACAAATTTTTCACGTTTCTTGCAATTTTGAACTTAACTTGGTCTATTGGCTTCTTTACCTAACGAAACAATGTCCAAAAGATAAACTAGCACGTTAAGAGTTCCAAGAACACTAAATAGAGTATAACGGTCTATTTTGTTGACTTAGGAATTCTCAATTCCATGCATGGACAAGTTTTTCACGTTTCGTGCAATTTTGAACTTAACTTGGTCTATTGGCTTCTTTACCTAATGAAACAATGTCCAAAAGGTAAACTAGCAAGTTAAGACTTCAAAGAACACTAAATAGAGTATAACGGTCCAATTTGATGCCTTAGGAATGCTCAATTCTATGCATAGACAAGTTTTTCACGTTTCTTGCAATTTTGAACTTAACTTGGTCTATTGGCTTCTTTACCTAACGAAAGGTTGTGCAAAAGCTAAACTAGCATGTTAAGACTTCTAAGAACACTAAATAGAGTATAACGGTCTATTTTGATGCCTTAGGAATGCTCAATTCTATGCATGGACAAGTTTTTCACATTCCGTGCAATTTTGAACTTAACTTGGTCTATTGGCTTCTTTACCTAACGAAACAATGTCCAAAAGATAATCTAGCATGTTAAGACTTCCAAGAACACTAAATAGAGTATAAAGGTCCATTTTGATGCCTTAGGAATGCTCAATTCTATGCATAGACAAGTTTTTCACGTTTCTTGTAATTTTGAACTTAACTTAGTCTATTGGCTTCTTTACCTAACGAAATGTTGTGCAAAAGCTAAACTAGCATGTTAAGACTTCTAAGAACACTCAATAGAGTATAACGGTCTATTTTGATGCCTTAGGACTGCTCAATTCTATGCGTGGATAAGATTTTCACGTTTCATGCAATTTTGAACTTAACTTGGTCTATTGGCTTCTTTACCTAACGAAACAATGTCCAAAAGATAAACTAGCACGTTAAGACTTTCAAGAACACTAAATAGATTATAACGGTCTATTTGATGCCTTAGGAATGCTCAATTCTATGCATGGACAAGTTTTTCACGTTTCGTGCAATTTTGAACTTAACTTGGTCTATTGGCTTCTTTAACTAACGAAACGTTGCCCAAAAGCTAAACTAGCAAGTTAAGACTTCTAAAAATACTAAATAGAGTATAACTGTCTATTTTGATGCCTTGGGAATGCTCATTCTATGCATAAACAAATTTTTCACGTTTCTTGCAATTTTGAACTTAACTTGGTCTATTGGCTTCTTTACCTAACGAAACAATGTCCAAAAGATAAACTAGCACGTTAAGACTTCCAAGAACACTAAATAGAGTATAACGGTCTATTTTGTTGACTTAGGAATTCTCAATTCCATGCATGGACAAGTTTTTCACGTTTCGTGCAATTTTGAACTTAACTTGATCTATCGGCTTCTTTACCTAGCGAAACGTTGCCCAAAAGCTAAACTAGCAATTTAAGACTTCCAAGAACAATAAATAGAGTATAAAGGTCCATTTTGATGCCTTAGGAATGCTCAATTCTATGCATAGACAAGTTTTTCATGTTCCTTGCAATTTTGAACTTAACTTAGTCTATTGGATTCTTTCCCTAACGAAATGTTGTGCAAAAGCTAAACTAGCATGTTAAGACTTCTAAGAACACTCAATAGAGTATAACGGTCTATTTGGATGCCTTAGGACTGCTCAATTCTATGCGTGGATAAGTTTTTCACGTTTCATGCAATTTTGAACTTAACTTGGTCTATTGGCTTCTTTACCTAACGAAACAATGTCCAAAAGATAAACAAGCACGTTAAGACTTCCAAGAACACTAAATAGAGTATAACGGTCTATTTTGATGACTTAGGAATTCTCAATTCCATGCATGGACAAGTTTTTCACGTTTCGTGCAATTTTGAACTTAACTTGATCTATTGGCTTCTTTACATAACGAAACGTTGCCCAAAAGCTAAACTAGCAAGTTAAGAATTCCAAGAACACTAAATAGAGTATAAAGGTCTATTTTGATGCCTTAGGAATGCTTAATTCTATGCATCGACAAGTTTTTCACGTTTCGTGCGGTTTTGAACTTAACTTGGTCTATTGGCTTCTTTACCTAACAAAACGTTGCGCAAAAGATAAGCTAGCAAGTTAGGACTTCTAAGAACACTTACTAGAGTATAACGGTCCATTTTGATGCCTTAGGAATGCTCAATTCTATGCACGGACAAGTTTTTCACGTTTCGTGCAATTTTTAACTGAACTTGGTCTATTGGCTTCTTTACCTAACGAAACAATGTCCAAAAGATAAACTAGCACGCGAAGACTACCAAGAACAATAAATAGAGTATAACGGTCTATTTGATGCCTTAGGAATGCTCAATTCTATGAATGGACAAGTTTTTCACGTTTCATGTAATTTTGAACTTAACTTGATCTATTGGCTTCTTTACCTAACGAAACGTTGCCCAAAAGGTTAACTAGCAAGTTAAGACTTCAAAGAACCCTAAATAGAGTGTAACGGTCTATTTTGATGCCTTAGGAACGCTCAATTCTATGCATCGACAACTTTTTCACGTTTCATGCCATTTTGAACTTAACTTGGTCTATTGGCTTCTTGACCTAACAAAACGTTGTCCAAAAGCTAAACTAGCAAGTTAAGACTTCCAAGAACACTAAATAGAGTATAACGGTCCAATTTGATGCCTTAGGAATGCTCAATTCTATGTCTAGACAAGTTTTTCACGTTTCGTGTAATTTTGAATTTAACTTGATCTATTGGATTCTTTACCAAACGAAACGTTGCCCAAAAGCGAAACTAGCAAGTTAAGACTTCCAAAAACACTAAATAGAGTATAATGGTCTACTTTGATGCCTTAGGAATTTTCAATTCCATGCATGGACAAGTTTTTCACGTTTCTTGCAATTTTAAACTTAACTTGGTCTATTGGCTTCTTTACCTAACGAAACGTTGCGCAAAAGCCAAACTAGGAAGTTAAGACTTCTAAAAATACTAAATAGAGTATAACTGTCTATTTTGATGCCTTGGGAATGCTCAATTCCATGCATAGACAAGTTTTTCAGGTTTCTAGCAATTTTGAACTGAACTTGGTCTATTGGCTTCTTTACCTAACGAAACGTTGTCCAAAAGCTAAACTAGCGAGTTAATCTTTCTAAGAACACTCAATAGAGTATAACGGTCTATTTTGATGCCTTAGGACTGCTCAATTCTATGCATGGATAAGTTTTTCACGTTTCATGCAATTTTGAACTTAACCTGGTCTATTGGCTTCTTTACCCAACGTATCGTTGCCCAAAAGCAAAACTAGCAAGTTAAGACTTCTAACAACAGTAAATAGAGTTTAACGGTCTATTTTGATGCCTTAGGAATGCTCAACTCTATGCATCGACAAGTTTTTCCTCTTTCGTGCAATTTTCAACTTAACTTGGTCTATTGGCTTCTTTACCTAACGAAACAATGTCTAAAAGCTAAACTAGCAAGTTAAGACTTCGAAGAACACTAAATAGAGTATAACGGTCCATTTTGATGCCTTAGGAATGCCCAATTCTATGCATAGACAAGTTTTTCACGTTTCTTGCAATTTTGAACTTAACTTAGTCTATTGGCTTCTTTACCTAACGGAATGTTGTGTAAAAGCTAAACTAGCAAATTCAGAGTTCTAAGAACACTAAATAGAGTATAACGGTCAATTTTGATGCCTTAGGAATGCTCAATTGTATGCCTGGACAAGTTTTTCACGTTTCGTGTAATTTTGAACTTAACTTGGTCTATTGGCTTCTTTACCCAACATAACGTTGCCCAAATGCTAAACTAGCAAGTTAAGACTTCTAACAACACTAAATAGAGTATAACGGTCTATTTTGATGCCTTAGGAATGCTCAATTCTATGCATCGACAAGTTTTTCATGTTTCGTGCAATTTTGAACTTAACTTCGTCTATTGGCTTCTTTACCTAACGAAACGTTGCCCAAAAGCTAAAATAGCAAGTTAAGACTTCTAAGAACACTTAATAGAGTATAACGGTCCATTTTGATGTCATAGGAATGCTCAATTCTACGCATAGACAAGTTTTTCACGTTTCGTGCCATTTTGAACTTAACTTGGTCGAATGGCTTCTTTACCTAACGAAATGTTGTGCAAAAGCTAAACTAGCATGTTAAGACTTCTAAGAACATTAAATAGAGTATAACGGTCTATTTTGATGCCTTAGGAATGCTCAATTCTATGCATGGAGAAGTTTTTCACATTTCGTGCAATTTTGAACTTAACTTGGTCTATTGGCTTCTTTACCTAACGAAACGTTGTCCAAAAGCTAAACTAGCAATTTAAGGTTTCTAAGAACACTAAATAGAGCATAACGGTCCATTTTCATGCCTTAGGAATGCTCAATTGTATCCCTGGAGAAGTTTTTCACGTTTCGTGCAATTTTGAACTTAACTTGGTCTATTGGCTTCTTTACCTAACGAAACGTTGTCCAAAAGCTAAACTAGCAAGTTAAGACTTCTAAGAACACGAAATAGAGCATAACGGTCCATTTTCATGCCTTAGGAATGCTCAATTGTATCCCTGGAGAAGTTTTTCACGTTTCGTGCAATTTTGAACTTAACTTGGTCTATTGGCTTGTTTACCTAACGAAACGTTGCCGAAAAGCTAAACTAGCAAGTTAAGACTTCTAAGAACACTTAATAGAGTATAACGGTCTATTTTGATGCCTTAGGAATGCTCAATTCTATGCATGGGCAAGTTTTTCACGTTTCGTGCAATTTTGAACTTAACTTGGTCTATTGGCTTCTTTACCTAACGAAACAAGTTTTTCACGTTTCGTGCAATTTTGAACTTAACTTGGTTTTTTGGCTTGTTTACCTAACGAAACGTTGCCCAAAAGCTAAACTAGCAAGTTAAGACTTCTAAGAACACTTAATAAAGTATAACGGTCTATTTTGACGCCATTGGAATGCTCAATTCTATGCATGGACAAGTTTTTCACGTTTCGTGCAATTTTGAACTTAACTTGGTCTATTGGCTTCTTTACCTAATGAAACAATGTCCAAAAGATAAACTAGCAATTTAAGACTTCAAAGAACACTAAATAGAGTATAACGGTCCATTTTGATGCCTTTGGAATGCTCAATTCTATGCATAGACAAGTTTTTCACGTTTTTTGCAATTTTGAACTTAACTTAGTCTATTGGCTTCTTTACCTAAGGAAATGTTATACAAAAGCTAAACTAGCATGTTAAGACTTCTAAGAACACTAAATAGAGTATAACGGTCTATTTTGATGCCTTAGGAATGCTCAATTCTATGCATGGACAAGTTTTTCACATTTCGTGCAATTTTGAACTTAACTTTGTCTATTGGCTTCTTTTCCTAACGAAACGTTGTCCAAAAGCTAAACTAGCGAGTTAAATTTTCTAAGAACACTCAATAGAGTATAACGGTCTATTTTGATGCCTTAGGACTGCTCAATTCTATGCATCGACAAGTTTTTCACGTTTCGTGCAATTTTCAACTTAACTTGGTCTATTAGCTTCTTTACCTAACGAAACAATGTCTAAAAGCTAAACTAGCAAGTTAAGACTTCGAAGAACACTAAATAGAGTATAACAGTCCATTTTGTTGCCTTAGGAATGCTCAATTGTATGCCTAGACAAGTTTTTCACGTTTCGTGTAATTTTGAACTTAACTTGGTCTATTGGCTGCTTTACCCAACATAACGTTGCCCAAAAGCTAAACTAGCAAGTTAAGACTTCTAACAACACTAAATAGAGTATAACGGTCTATTTTGATGACTTAGGAATGCTCAATTCTATGCATCGACAAGTTTTTCACGTTCCGTGTAATTTTGAACTTAACTTCGTCTATTGGCTTCTTTACCTAACGAAACGTTGCCCAAAAGCTAAACTAGCAAGTTAAGACTTCTAAGAACACTTAATAGAGTATAACGGTCTATTTTGATGCCTTAGGAATGCTCAATTCTATGCATGGACAAGTTTTTCACGTTTCGTGCAATTTTGAACTTAACTTGGTCTATTGGCTTCTTTACCTAACGAAACAATGTCCAAAAGATAAACTAGCACGTTAAGACTTCGAAGAAAACTAAATAGAGTATAACGGTCTATTTTGTTGACTTAGGAATTCTCAATTCCATGCATGGACAAGTTTTTCATGTTTCGTGCAATTTTGAACTTAACTTGATCTATCGGCTTCTTTACCTAGCGAAACGTTGCCCAAAAGCTAAACTAGCAAGTTAAGACTTCCAAGAACAGTAAATAGAGTATAAAGGTCCATTTTGATGCCTTAGGAATGCTCAATTCTATGCATAGACTAGTTTTTCACGTTTCTTGCAATTTTGAACATAACTTAGTCTATTGGCTTCTTTACCTAACGAAATGTTGTGCAAAAGCTAAACTAGAATGTTAAGACTTCTAAGAACACTAAATAGAGTATAACGGTCTATTTTGATGCCCTAGGAATGCTCAATTCTATGCATGGACAAGTTTTTCACGTTTCGTGCAATGTTGAACTTAACTTGGTCTATTGGCCTCTTCACCTAACGAAACGTTGTCCAAAAGCAAAACTAGCGAGTTAAATTTTGTAAGAACACTCAATAGAGTATAACGGTCTATTTTGATGCCTTAGGACTGCTCAATTCTATGCGTGGATAAATTTTTCACGTTTCATGCAATTTTGAATTTAACTTGGTCTATTGGCTTCTTTACCTAACGAAACAATGTCCAAAAGATAAACTAGCACGTTAAGACTTCCAAGAACACTAAATAGAGTATAATGGTCCATTTTGATGCCTTAGGAATGCTCAATTATATGCATAGAAAAGTTTTTCACGTTTCTTGCAATTTTGAACTTAACTTAGTGTATTGGATTCTTTACCTAACGAAATGTTGTGCAAAAGCTAAACTAGCATGTTAAGACTTCTAAGAACACTAAATAGAGTATAACGGTCTATTTTGATGGCTTAGGACTGCTCAATTCTATGCGTGGATAAGTTTTTCACGCTTCGTGCAATTTTCAACTTAACTTGGTCTATTGGCTTGTTTACCTAACGAAACGTTGCCCAAAAGCTAAACTAGCAAGTTAACACTTCCAAGAACACTAAATAGAGTATAAAGGTCTATTTTGATGCCTTAGGAATGCTCAATTCTATGCATCGACAAGTTTTTCACGTTTCGTGCAGTTTTGAACTTAACTTGGTCTATTGGCTTCTTTACCTAACAAAACGTTGCCCAAAAGATAAGCTAACAAGTTAGGACTTCTAAGAACACTTACTAGAGTATAACGGTCCATTTTGATGCCTTAGGAATGCTCAATTCTATGCATGGACAAGTTTTTCACGTTTCGTGCAATTTTGAACTTAACTTGGTCTATTGGCTTGTTTACCTAACGAAACGTTGCCCAAAAGCTAAACTAGCAAGTTAAGACTTCTAAAAAGACTAAATAGAGTATAACTGTCTATTTTGATGCCTTGGGAATGCTCAATTCTATGCATAGACAAGTTTTTCACGTTTGTTGCAATTTTTAACTTAACTTGGTCTATTGGCTTCTTTACCTAACGAAACAATGTCCAAAAGATAAACTAGCACTCTAAGAGTACCAAGAACAATAAATAGAGTATAACGGTCTATTTGATGCCTTAGGAATGCTCAATTCTATGCATGGACAAGTTTTTCACGTTTCGTGCAATTTTGAACTTAACTTGATCAATTGGCTTCTTTACCTAACGAAATGTTGCCCAAAAGGTTAACTAGCAAGTTAAGACTTCTAAGAACCCTAAATAGAGTGTAACGGTCTATTTTGATGCCTTAGGAACGCTCAATTCTATGCATCGACAACTTTTTCACGTTTCGTGCCATTTTGAACTTAACTTGGTCTATTGGCTTCTTGACCTAACGAAACGTTGTCCAAAAGCTAAACTAGCAAGTTAAGACTTCTAAGAACACTAAATAGAGTATAACGGTCCAATTTGATGCTTTAGGAATGCTCAATTCTATGTCTAGACAAGTTTTTCACGTTTCGTGTAATTTTGAATTTAACTTGGTCTATTGGCTTCTTTACCTAACGAAACGTTGCCCAAAAGCGAAACTAGCAAGTTAAGACTTCCAAGAACACTAAATAGAGTATAACGGTCTACTTTGATGCCTTAGGAATTCTCAATTCCATGCATGGACAAGTTTTTCACGTTTCTTGCAATTTTGAACTTAACTTGGTCTATTGGCTTCTTTACCTAACGAAACGTTGCCCAAAAGCCAAACTAGGATGTTAAGACTTCTAAAAATACTAAATAGAGTATAACTGTCTATTTTGATGCCTTGGGAATGCTCAATTCTATGCATAGACAAGTTTTTCACGTTTCTAGCAATTTTGAACTGAACTTGTTCTATTGGCTTCTTTACCTAACGAAACAATGTCCAAAAGCTAAACTAGCGAGTTAAATTTTCTAGGAACACTCAATAGAGTATAACGGTCTATTTTGATGCCTTAGGACTACTCAATTCTATGCGTGGATAAGTTTTTCATGTTTCATGCAATTTTGAACTTAACCTGGTCTATTGGCTTCTTTACCCAACGTATCGTTGCCCAAAAGCAAAACTAGCAAGTCAAGACTTCTAACAACACTAAATAGAGTTTAACGGTCTATTTTGATGCCTTAGGAATGCTCAACTCTATGCATCGACAAGTTTTTCACGTTTCGTGTAATTTTGAACTTAACTTAGTCTATTGGCTTCTTTAGCTAACGAAATGTTGTGTAAAAGCTAAACTAGCAAGTTCAGAGTTCTAAGAACACTAAAAAGAGTATAACGGTCAATTTTGATGCCTTAGGAATGCTCAATTGTATGCCTGGACAAGTTTTTCACGTTTCATGTAATTTTGAACTTAACTTGGTCTATTGGCTTCTTTACCCAACATAACGTTGCCCAAAAGCTAAACTCGCAAGTTAAGACTTCTAACAACACTAAATAGAGTATAACGGTCTATTTTGATGCCTTAGGAATGCTCAATTCTATGCATCGACAAGTTTTTCACGTTTCGTGCAATTTTGAACTTAACTTCGTCTATTGGCTTCTTTACCTAACGAAACGTTGCCCAAAAGCTAAACTAGAAAGTTAAGACTTCTAAGAACACTTAATAGAGTATAACGGTCTATTTTGATGCCTTAGGAATGCTCAATTCTATGCATGGACAAGTTTTTCACGTTTCGTGCAATTTTGAACTTAACTTGGTCTATTGGCTTCTTTACCTAACGAAACAATGTCCAAAAGATAAACTAGCAAGTTAAGACCTCGAAGAACACTAAATAGAGTATAACGGTCCATTTTGATGCCTTAGGAATGCTCAATTCTACGCATAGACAAGTTTTTCACGTTTCTTGCAATTTGGAACTTAACTTAGTCTATTGGCTTCTTTACCTAACGAAATGTTGTGCAAAAGCTAAACTAGCATGTTAAGACTTCTAAGAACACTAAATAGAGTATAACGGTCTATTTTGATGCCTTAGGAATGCTCAATTCTATGCATGGACAAGTTTTTCACATTTCGTGCAATTTTGAACTTAACTTGGTCTATTGGCTTCTTTACCTAACGAAACGTTGTCCAAAAGCTAAACTAGCAAGTTAAGACTTCTAAGAACACTAAATAGAGTATAACGGTCCATTTTGATGCCTTAGGAATGCTCAATTGTATCCCTGGACAAGTTTTTCACGTTTCGTGCAATTTTGAACTTAACTTGGTGTATTGGCTTGTTTACCTAACGAAACGTTGCCGAAAAGCTAAACTAGCAAGTTAAGATTTCTAAGAACACTTAATAGAGTATAACGGTCTATTTTGATGCCTTAGGAATGTTCAATTCTATGCATGGACAAGTTTTTCACGTTTCGTGCAATTTTGAACTTAAATTGGTCTATTGGCTTCTTTACCTAACGAAACAAGTTTTTCACGTTTCGTGCAATTTTGAACTTAACTTGGTCTATTGGCTTGTTTACCTAACGAAACGTTGCCCAAAAGCTAAACTAGCAAGTTAAGACTTCCAAGAACACTTAATAAAGTATAACGGTCTATTTTGATGCCATAGGAATGCTCAATTCTATGCATGGACAAGTTTTTCACGTTTCGTGCAATTTTGAACTTCACTTCGTCTATTGGCTTCTTTACCTAACGAAACAATGTCCAAAAGATAAACTAGCAATTTAAGACTTCGTAGAACACTAAATAGAGTATAACGGTCCATTTTGATGCCTTAGGAATGCTCAATTCTATGCATAGACAAGTTTTTCACGTTTCTTGCAATTTTGAACTTAACTTAGTCTATTGGCTTCTTTACCTTACGAAATGTTGTACAAAAGCTAAACTAGCATGTTAAGACTTCTAAGAACACTATATAGAGTATAACAATCCATTTTGATGCCTTAGGAATGCTCAATTCTATACATAGACAAGTTTTTCACGTTTCTTGCAATTTGGAACTTAACTTAGTCTATTGGCTTCTTTACCTAATGAAATGTTGTGCAAAAGCAAAACTAGCATGTTAAGACTTCTAAGAACACTAAATAGAGTATAACGGTCTATTTTGATGCCTTAGGAATGCTCAATTCTATGCATGGACAAGTTTTTCATATTTCGTGCAATTTTAAACTTAACTTGGTCTATTGGCTTCTTTACCTAACGAAACGTTGTCCAAAAGCTAAACTAGCGAGTTAAATTTTCTAAGAACACTCAATAGAGTATAACGGTCTATTTTGATGCCTTAGGACTGCTCAATTCTATGCGTGGAGAAGTTTTTCACATTTCATGCAATTTTGAACTTAACTTGATTGGCTTCTTCACCTAATGAAACGTTGTCCAAAAGCTAAACTAGCAAATTAAGCCTTCTAAAAACACTACATAGAGTATAACGGTCCATTTTGATGCCTTAGGAATGCTCAATTGTATCCCTGGACAAGTTTTTCACGTTTCGTGCAATTTTGAACTTAACTTGGTCTATTGGCTTGTTTACTATCGAAACGTTGCCCAAAAGCTAAACTAGCAAGTTAAGACTTCTAAGAACACTTAATAAACTATAACGGTCTATTTTGATGCCTTAGGAATGCTCAATTCTAGGCATGGACAAGTTTTTCACGTTTCGTGCAATTTTGAACTTAACTTGGTCTATTGGCTTCTTTACCTAACGAAACAATGTCCAAAAGATAAACTAGCAATTTAAGACTTCGAAGAACACTAAATAGAGTATAACGGTCCACTTTTGATGCCTTAGGAATGCTCAATTCTATGCATAGACAAGTTTTTTGTTGGACCTATGGTCCTATATGTCTAATTTTGATGATATTAAATCATTTATAAATGATAATGAAACATTAAAGCAATATTTGATTTATATGAATTGAATTTAAATGACTATATATTTTTGAGATAGTGCTGGAAATTAAGTTTTGAAAACAAACATACATGAACTAAGTTAGAGCATTAATTTTCCAATTATCATATCTTAACCAACTTAGGTCGAAATGACTTGAAACTTGAACCACATGCACATGAAGGCTTAATATATGTTCTAGGACTATAATCATGAGAAATTAAGTGCATCACATATATATTTGGTCATATGCTTAAATTCCGCCAAAACTAGGTTTTACCTAATTTTGTGCATATGTGTTCTTTGTGAACGTGGTGAACCAAATGAACTCCGATTTAAATGAAATTTCGTGTGCATCTTAGTTTCATCACTATGAACATATTTGATTTAGTAAAGTTCAAGAGAAAAGGTCATTTACACTGAGTTTGCAAAATGACTTTGAATTTACACTTAGAATTTATCGGTTTTACTATTAGTGATCTAATTGCTTGGTTGAGTGACCAAACGATTTCCAATTGTTATGAAATTTTACATGGACATTCTAATACATATAAAATGATTTATCATGCAGTAATATGAATTTTCTGGGTTGTTTTTCTAGTGTAATTAACCTATGCGCTCTATATGAAGCTCTTTGAGCTTACATGCAATTGGGGAGTTCTACCTCCTATTTCCTTGTAGGTTCATCATCATTGTGGTCTCATATGTCTCAGAATTCAGTATGTTCAAGAGTGGTCGAAGTGCTGTTTCTAAGAATGAGCTTGGAGCTCTAGGAAACTATGAAAAATCCTATATTTGCCAACTTTCCACTAAGGCACCTAATCAAGTTGAATGAATCAAACATTGAGGCTATTGGTTGTGGTTTTCATGGAGATACAACTCTTTTCAAACATGTGGGACAAACATTGTCCTCTCTATCATTAGTGATATATTCTTGTTTGACATTTTCACTCAAGACATGTGCTACCAAGAAAGTTAGGTTGGTGCAATCAAACAAGATCCTTGACATTTTCACTCAAGACATGTGCTACCAAGAAAGTTATGTTGGTGCAATCAAACAAGATCCTTGACTAAGGGATCACTTTTGAAGTCTTTGATTCAAAATGAAGGGACAAGATGGCATAGTACAATCTACATCCATGGCTGAGAATTAAAGAGAGTTTGAATGGTCAAGATTTGAAGACATACATTGATCAAATGGTTGTGCATAAGACAACTTTCTTGCTTGCAATTTTTGACTTAAAAAAAGGAGCATGTGCAACGTCTATATGCTCTATGGTGGAGATTTGTTTACTCAAATCATCAATGACCAAGATTAGGAGATGCAATGGATGGTAGAGATCAACTCTTGAGGTTTGATCCAATGGCTGCAAGCATAGGAGAGAATTGCCTTTAAAAGAAGATCTTCCCTTTCATACAACTTGGAGAAGCAAATTGAAAAATTATCCTTGAGAGAAACCTCTTGCTATCAAGTTCATCAATCATCAAGCCTTCTTGCTATTTGCTACAACAATCTTCTCCAATACAAGCCTCTACAATCAAGGACTTCTCACTACTCTTGCTTTTGCAAAAGGGAAGTTCCTATATCCTTTAGGCTTTGTTTACTTACAATCTAAACCTCTCTTGTTCTTAAAATCCTATCTTTGAGAGTGTTGCTGTAATCTTGAGAGTTCCATACCAAATACCTTTGAGGTAACCTGTGAGAACCTTGGCTGAAAATCCCATTGAGAAATTCCCTTTGTTAGGGGAAATTGTAAACATTGAAGTTTGAGGGAGTTCTTAGAAACCCTTGGTGTAAGGAGTTTTGTGGGTCTCTTAAAACCACACCTTAGTGGAGTTGGGAAAATCCTAGGTTGGTGAATCTAGGTAGTAGACGTAGGAGAAGGGTCTCCGAACTACTATAAATCGCTGTGTTGATTTCTTTGTTTACTTGTTTATATTTACTACTTGTTTCAAACTGCAGGATTTTCAAAACCCTAATCTGTCCGAGATTAGCAGACTGCCTTAAACTTTGAATTTTGATCTGAAATTTTGATATAGTGTTTATTAAGGTGTTGTGACATTGCATATAAAATTTCGTTGCATTTTGACATCATTTGATAGGTAAAATCTGAGTTGAAAAATCTATGTGCAGTGTGTTGCTTGAAAATCTGTTTTGTGCAATTCTTGATTATTTGATATTTGGACATTCACTATATTGTATCACATCTTGCATTGGATTGAATATTGATTAGGAAAATCATTAGAGTCCAAATTTGTGTGCTACTTGTTAATTGCCATTAATTTGTTTAAATTGAAAAAGGGATTCCAATTGGAATTTGGGGACACAATTCACCCCCCCTCTTGTGTTAAACTCGATCCGTCATTTTTCACGTTTCTTGCAATTTTGAACTTAACTTAGTCTATTGGCTTCTTTACCTAACGAAATATTGTACAAAAGCTAAACTAGCATGTTAAGACTTCTAAGAACACTAAATAGAGTATAACGGTCTATTTTGATGTCTTAGGACTGCTCAATTCTATGCGTGGATAAGTTTTTCACGTTTCATGCAATTTTGAACTTAACTTGGTCTATTGGCTTCTTTACCTAACGAAACGTTGTCCAAAAGCTAAACTAACGAGTTAAATTTTCTAAGAACACCCAATAGAGTATAACAGTCTATTTTGATGTCTTAGGACTGCCCAATTCTATGCGTGGATAAGTTTTTCACATTTCATGCAATTTTGAACTTAACTTGGTCTATTGGCTTCTTCACCTAACGAAACGTTGTCTAAAAGCTAAACTAGCAAGTTAAGACTTCTAAGAACACTAAATAGAGTATAACGGTCCATTTTGATGCCTTAGGAATGCTCAATTGTATGCCTGGACAAGTTTTTCACGTTTCGTGCAATTTTGAACTTAACTTGGTCTATTGGCTTCTTTACCTAACGAAATAATGTCCAAAAGATAAACTAGCAATTTAAGACTTCGTAGAACACTAAATAGAGTATAACGGTCCATTTTGATGCCTTAGGAATGCTCAATTCTATGCATAGACAAGTTTTTCACGTTTATTGCAATTTTGAACTTAACTTAGTCTATTGGCTTCTTTACCTTACAAAATGTTGTACAAAAGCTAAACTAGCATGTTAAGACTTCTAAGAACACTATATAGAGTATAACAATCCATTTTGATGCCTTAGGAATGCTCAATTCTATACATAGACAAGTTTTTCACGTTTCTTGCAATTTGGAACTTAACTTAGTCTATTGGCTTCTTTACCTAATGAAATATTGTGCAAAAGCTAAACTAGCATGTTAAGACTTCTAAGAACACTAAATAGAGTATAACGGTCTATTTTGATGCCTTAGGAATGCTCAATTCTATACATGGACAAGTTTTTCATATTTCGTGCAATTTTAAACTTAACTTGGTCTATTGGCTTCTTTACCTAACGAAACGTTGTCCAAAAGCTAAATTAGCGAGTTAAATTTTCTAAGAACACTCAATAGAGTATAACGGTCTATTTTGATGCCTTAGGACTGCTCAATTCTATGCGTGGATAAGTTTTTCACATTTCATGCAATTTTGAACTTAACTTGATTGGCTTCTTCACCTAATGAAACGTTATCCAAAAGCTAAACTAGCAAGTTAAGACTTCTAAGAACACTAAATAGAGTATAACGCTCCATTTTGATGCCTTAGGAATGCTCAATTGTATGCCTGGACAAGTTTTTCACGTTTCGTGCAATTTTGAACTTAACTTGGTCTATTGGCTTCTTTACCGAACGTAACGTTGCCCAAAAGCTAAACTAGCAAGTTAACACTTCTAAGAACACTAAATAGAGTATAACGGTCTATTTTAATGCCTTAGAAATGCTCAATTCTATGCCTAGACAAGTTTTTCACGTTTCGTCCAATTTTGCGCTTAACTTGGTCTATTGCCTTCTTTACCTAACGAACCATTGTCCAAAAGCTAAAGTAGCATGTTAAGACTTCTAAGAACACCAAGTAGAGTATAACGATCTATTTTGATGCCTTAGGACTGCTCAATTCTATGCGTGGATAAGTTTTTCACATTTCATGCAATTTTGAACTTAACTTGATTGGCTTCTTCACCTAATGAAACGTTATCCAAAAGCTAAACTAGCAAGTTAAGACTTCTAAGAACACTAAATAGAGTATAACGCTCCATTTTGATGCCTTAGGAATGCTCAATTGTATGCCTGGACAAGTTTTTCACGTTTCGTGCAATTTTGAACTTAACTTGGTCTATTGGCTTCTTTACCGAACGTAACGTTGCCCAAAAGCTAAACTAGCAAGTTAACACTTCTAAGAACACTAAATAGAGTATAACGGTCTATTTTAATGCCTTAGAAATGCTCAATTCTATGCCTAGACAAGTTTTTCACGTTTCGTCCAATTTTGCGCTTAACTTGGTCTATTGCCTTCTTTACCTAACGAACCATTGTCCAAAAGCTAAAGTAGCATGTTAAGACTTCTAAGAACACCAAGTAGAGTATAACGATCTATTTTGATGCCTTAGAAATGGGCAATTCTATGCATCGACAAGTTTTTCACGTTTCGTGCAATTTTGAACTTAACTTCGTCTATTGGTTCTTTACCTAACGAAACGTTGCCCAAAAGCTAAACTAGCAAGTTAAGACTTCTAGGAACACTTACTAGAGTATAACGGTCTATTTTGATGCCTTAGGAATGCTCAATTCTATGCATGGACAAGTTTTTCACGTTTCGTGTAATTTTGAACTTAACTTGGTCGATTGGCTTGTTTACCTAACGAAACAATGCCCAACAGATAAAATAGCAAGTTAAGACTTCCAAGAAAACTAAATAGAGTGTAACGGTCTATTTTGATGCCTTAGGAATGCTCAATTCTATGCATGGACAAGTTTTTCACGTTTCGTGCCATTTTGAACTTAACCTGGTCTATTGGCTTCTTTACCTAACGAAACGTTGTCCAAAAGCTAAAGTAGTAAGTTAACACTTCTAAGGACACTAAATAGAGTACAACGGTCTATTTTGATGCCTTAGAAATGCTCAATTCTATGCCTAGACAAGTTTTTCACGTTTCGTGCAATTTTGCACTTAACTTGGTCTATTGCCTTCTTTACCTAACGAACCATTGTCCAAAAGCTAAAGTAGCATGTTAACACTTCTAAGAACACTAAATAGAGTATAACGGTCTATTTTGATGCCTTAGAAATGCTCAATTCTATGCCTAGACAAGTTTTTCACGTTTCGTGCAATTTTGAACTTAACTTGGTCTATTGCCTTCTTTACCTAACGAACCGTTGTCCAAAATCTAAAGTAGCATGTTAAGACTTCTAAGAACACCAAATAGAGTATAACGATCTATTTTGATGCCTTAGAAATGGGCAATTCTATGCATGGACAACTATTTCACGTTTCGTGCAATTTTGCACTTAACTTGGTATATTGGCTTCTTTACCCAACGTAACGTTGCCCAAAAGCTAAACTAGCAAGTTAAGACTTCTAACAACACTAAATAGAGTATAACGGTCTATTTTGATGCCTTAGGAATGCTCAATTCTATGCATCGACAAGTTTTTCACGTTTCGTGCAATTTTGAACTTGACTTGGTCTATTGGCTTCTTTACCTAACGAAACGTTACCCGAAAGCTAAACTAGCAAGTTAAGACTTCTAAGAACACTTAATAGAGTATAACGGTCTATTTTGATGCCTTAGGAATGCTCAATTCTTTGCATCGACAAGTTTTTCACGTTTCGTGCAATTTTGAACTTGACTTGGTCTATTGGCTTCTTTACCTAACGAAACGTTACCCAAAAGCTAAACTAGCAAGTTAAGACTTCTAAGAACACTTAATAGAGTATAACGGTCTATTTTGATGCCTTAGGAATGCTCAATTCTATGCATGGACAAGTTTTTCACGTTTCGTGCAATTTTGAACTTAACTTGGTATATTGGCTTCTTTACCCAACGTAACGTTGCCCAAAAGCTAAACTAGCAAGTTAGGACTTCTAACAACACTAAATAGAGTATAACGGTCTATTTTGATGCCTTAGGAATGCTCAATTCTATGCATCGACAAGTTTTTCACGTTTCGTGCAATTTTGAACTTAACTTGGTCGATTGGCTTGTTTACCTAACGAAACGTTGCCCAAAAGCTAAAGTAGCAAGTTAAGACTTCTAAGAACACTAAATAGAGTATAACAATCTATTTTGATGCCTTATGAATGCACAATTCCATGCATGGACAAGTTTTTCACGTTTCGTGCAATTTTGAACTTAACTTCCTCTATTGTCTTCTTTACCTATCGAAACGATGTCCAAAAGCTAAACTAGCAAGTTGAGACTTCGAAGAACACTAAATAGAGTATAACGGTCCATTTTTATGCCTTAGGAATGTTCAATGTCCAAAAGATAAACTAGCATGTTAAGACTTCTAAGAACACTAAATAGAAAATAACGGTCTATTTTCATGCCTTAGGATTGCTCAATTCTATGCATGGAAATGTTTTTCACATTTCGCGCAAATTTTAGCTTAACTTGGTCTATTGGCTTCTTTACCTAACGAAACAATGTCCCAAAAGCTAAACTAGCAAGTTAAGACTTCTAAGAACACTAAATAGAGTATAACAATCTATTTTGATGCCTTATGAATGCACAATTCTATGCATGGACAAGTTTTTCACGTTTCGTGTCATTTTGAACTTAACTTGGTCTATTGGCTTCTTTACCTAACGACACGTTGTCCAAAAGCTAAACTAGCAAGTTAAGACTTCTAAGAACACTAAATAGAGTATAACAATCTATTTTGATGACTTAGGAATGCACAATTCTATGCATGGACAAGTTTTTCATGTTTCGTGCAATTTTGAACTTAACTTGGTCTATTGGCGTCTTTACCTAACGAAACATCGCCCAAAAGCTACACTAGCAAGTTAAGACCTCTAAGAACACTAAATAGAGTATAACTGTCTATTTTGATGCCTTAGGAATGCTCAATTCTATGCATAGACAAGTTTTTCATATTTCGTGCAATTTTGAACTTAACTTGGTCTATTGGCTTCTTTACCTAACGAAACAATGTCCAAAAGATAAAATAGCAAGTTAAGACTTCCAAGAACACTAAATAGAGTATAACGGTCTTTTTTGATGCCTTAGCAAGGCTCAATTCTATGCATGGACAAGTTTTTCACGTTTCGTGCCATTTTGAACTTAACTTGGTCTATTGGCTTCCTTACCTAACGAAACGTTGTCCAAAAGCTAAACTAGCAAGTTAAGACTTCTAAGAACACTAAATAGAGTATACCGGTCCAATTTCATGCCTTAGGAATGCTGAATTCTATGCATAGATAAGTTTTTCACGTTTCGTGTAATTTTGAACTAAACTTGGTCTATTGTCTTCTTTACCTAACGAAACGATGTCCAAAAGCTAAACTAGCATGAGACTTTGAAGAACACTAAATATAGTATAACGGTCCATTTTGATGCCTTAGGAATGCTCAATTCTATGCATAGACAAGTTTTTCACTTTTTTGCAATTTTGAACTTAACTTGATCTATTGGCTTCTTTACCTAACGAAACGTTGCCCAAAAGCTAAACTAGCATGTTAAGACTTCTAAGAACACTAAATAGAGTATAACAGTCTATTTTGGATGCCTTAGGAATGCTCGATTCTATGCATGGACAAGTTTTTCACGTTTCGTGCAATTTTGAACTTAACTTGGTCTATTGGCTTCTTCACCTTACGAAACATTGCCCAAAAGCTAAACTAGCAAGTTAAGACTTCTAAGAACACTAAATAGAGTGTAACTGTCTATTTTGATGCCTTAGGAATGCTCAATTCTATGCATAGACAAGTTTTTCACTTTTCGTGCAATTTTGAACTTAACTTGGTCTATTGACTTCTTTACCTAATGAAACGTTGTCCAAAAGATAAACTAGCAAGTTAAGACTTCCAAGAACACTAAATAGAGTATAACGGTCTATTTTGATGCCTTGGGAATGCTCAATTCTATGCCTGGACAAGTTTTTCACGTTTCGTGCCATTTTGAACTTAACTTGGTCTATTGGCTTCTTTACCTAACGAAACGTTGTCCACAAGCTAAACTAGCAAGTTATGACTTCTAAGAACACTAAGTAGAGTATACCGGTCCAATTTGATGCCTTAGGAATGCTGAATTCTATGCATAGATAAGTTTTTCACGTTTCGTGTAATTTTGAACTAAACTTGGTCTATTGTCTTCTTTACCTAACGAAACGATGTGCAAAAGCTAAACTAGCATGAGACTTTGAAGAACACTAAATATAGTATAACGGTCCATTTTGATGCCTTAGGAATGCTCAATTCTATGCATAGACAAGTTTTTCACTTTTTTGCAATTTTGAACTTAACTTTATCTATTGGCTTCTTTACCTAACGAAACGTTGTCCAAAAGCTAAACTAGCACGTTAAGAGTTCTAAGAACACTAAATAGAGTGTAATTGTCTATTTGGATGCCTTGGGAATGCTCAATTCTATGCATGGACAAGTTTTTCACGTTTCGCGCAATTTGTATCTTAACTTGGTCTATTGGTTTCTTTACCTAACGAAACGTTGTCCAAAAGCTAAACTAGCATGTTAAGAGTTCTAAGAACACTAAATAGAGTGTAACTGTCTATTTTGATGCCTTAGGAATGCTCAATTCTATGGATAGACAAGTTTTTCACGTTTCGTGCAATTTTGAACTTAACTTGGTCTATTGACTTCTTTACCTAACGAAACGTTGTCCAAAAGATAAACTGGCAAGTTAAGACTTCCAAGAACACTAAATAGAGTATAACGGTCTATTTTGATGCCTTGGGAATGCTCAATTCTATGCATGGACAAGTTTTTCACGTTTCGCGCAATTTTTAGCTTAACTTGGTCTATTGGCTTCTTTACCTAACGAAACGTTGTCCAAAAGCTAAACTAGCATGTTAAGAGTTCTAAGAACACTAAATAAAGTATAACGGTCTATTTTGATGCCATAGGAATGCTCAATTCTATGCATAGACAGGTTTTTCACGTTTCATGGAATTTTAAACTTCACTCGGTCTATTGGCTTCTTTACCTAACGAAACAATGTCCCAAAAGCTAAACTAGCAAGTTAAGACTTCTAAGAACACTAAATAGAGTATAACAATCTATTTTGATGCCTTATGAATGCACAATTCTATGCATGGACAAGTTTTTCACGTTTCGTGTCATTTTGAACTTAACTTGGTCTATTGGCTTCTTTACCTAACGACACGTTGTCCAAAAGCTAAACTAGCAAGTTAAGACTTCTACGAACACTAAATAGAGTATAACAATCTATTTTGATGCCTTAGGAATGCACAATTCTATGCATGGACAAGTTTTTCATGTTTCGTGCAATTTTGAACTTAACTTGGTCTATTGGCGTCTTTACCTAACGAAACATCGCCCAAAAGCTACACTAGCAAGTGAAGACTTCTAAGAACACTAAATAGAGTATAACTGTCTATTTTGATGCCTTAGGAATGCTCAATTCTATGCATAGACAAGTTTTTCATATTTCGTGCAATTTTGAACTTAACTTGGTCTATTGGCTTCTTTACCTAACGAAACAATGTCTAAAAGATAAAATAGCAAGTTAAGACTTCCAAGAACACTAAATAGAGTATAACGGTCTTTTTTGATGCCTTAGCAAGGCTCAATTCTATGCATGGACAAGTTTTTCACGTTTCGTGCCATTTTGAACTTAACTTGGTCTATTGGCTTCATTACCAAACGAAACGTTGTCCAAAAGCTAAACTAGCAAGTTAAGACTTCTAAGAACACTAAGTAGAGTATACCGGTCCAATTTGATGCCTTAGGAATGCTGAATTTTATGCATAGATAAGTTTTTCACGTTTCGTGTAATTTTGAACTAAACTTGGTCTATTGTCTTCTTTACCTAACGAAACGATGTCCAAAAGCTAAACTAGCATGAGACTTTGAAGAACACTAAATATAGTATAACGGTCCATTTTGATGCCTTAGGAATGCTCAATTCTATGCATAGACAAGTTTTTCACTTTTTTGCAATTTTGAACTTAACTTGATCTATTGGCTTCTTTACCTAACGAAACGTTGTCCAAAAGCTAAACTAGCACGTTAAGAGTTCTAAGAACACTAAATAGAGTGTAACTGTCTATTTGGATGCCTTGGGAATGCTCAATTCTATGCATGGACAAGTTTTTCACGTTTCGCGCAATTTTTATCTTAACTTGCTCTATTGGTTTCTTTACCTAACGAAACGTTGTCCAAAAGCTAAACTAGCATGTTAAGAGTTCTAAGAACACTAAATAGAGTGTAACTGTCTATTTTGATGCCTTAGGAATGCTCAATTCTATGCATAGACAAGTTTTTCACGTTTCGTGCAATTTTGAACTTAACTTGGTCTATTGACTTCTTTACCTAACGAAACGTTGTCCAAAAGATAAACTAGCAAGTTAAGACTTCCAAGAACACTAAATAGAGTATAACGGTCTATTTTGATGCCTTGGGAATGCTCAATTCTATGCATGGACAAGTTTTTCACGTTTCGCGCAATTTTTAGCTTAACTTGGTCTATTGGCTTCTTTACCTAACGAAACGTTGTCCAAAAGCTAAACTAGCATGTTAAGAGTTCTAAGAACACTAAATAAAGTATAACGGTCTATTTTGATGCCTTAGGAATGCTCAATTCTATGCATAGACAGGTTTTTCACGTTTCATGGAATTTTAAACTTCACTCGGTCTATTGGCTTCTTTACCTAACGAAACAATGTCCCAAAAGCTAAACTAGCAAGTTAAGACTTCTAAGAACACGAAATAGAGTATAACAATCTATTTTGATGCCTTATGAATGCACAATTCTATGCATGGACAAGTTTTTCACGTTTCGTGTCATTTTGAACTTAACTTGGTCTATTGGCTTCTTTACCTAACGACACGTTGTCCAAAAGCTAAACTAGCAAGTTAAGACTTCTAAGAACACTAAATAGAGTATAACAATCTATTTTGATGCCTTAGGAATGCACAATTCTATGCATGGACAAGTTTTTCATGTTTCGTGTCATTTTGAACTTAACTTGGTCTATTGGCTTCTTTACCTAACGAAACAATGTCTAAAAGATAAAATAGCAAGTTAAGACTTCCAAGAACACTAAATAGAGTATAACGGTCTTTTTTGATGCCTTAGCAAGGCTCAATTCTATGCATGGACAAGTTTTTCACGTTTCGTGCCATTTTGAACTTAACTTGGTCTATTGGCTTCATTACCAAACGAAACGTTGTCCAAAAGCTAAACTAGCAAGTTAAGACTTCTAAGAACACTAAATAGAGTATACCGGTCCAATTTCATGCCTTAGGAATGCTGAATTCTATGCATAGATAAGTTTTTCACGTTTCGTGTAATTTTGAACTAAACTTGGTCTATTGTCTTCTTTACCTAACGAAACGATGTCCAAAAGCTAAACAAGCATGAGACTTTGAAGAACACTAAATATAGTATAACGGTCCATTTTGATGCCTTAGGAATGCTCAATTCTATGCATAGACAAGTTTTTCACTTTTTTGCAATTTTGAACTTAACTTGATCTATTGGCTTCTTTACCTAACGAAACGTTGTCCAAAAGCTAAACTAGCATGTTAAGACTTCTAAGAACACTAAATAGAGTATAACAGTCTATTTTTGATGCCTTAGGAATGCTCGATTCTATGCATGGACAAGTTTTTCACGTTTCGTGCAAATTTGAACTTAACTTGGTCTATTGGCTTCTTCACCTAATGAAACATTGCCCAAAAGCTAAACTAGAAAGTTAAGACTTCTAAGAACACTAAATAGAGTGTAACTGTCTATTTTGATGCATTAGGAATGCTCAATTCTATGGATAGACAAGTTTTTCACGTTTCGTGCAATTTTGAACTTAACTTGGTCTATTGACTTCTTTACCTAACGAAACGTTGTCCAAAAGATAAACTCGCAAGTTAAGACTTCCAAGAACACTAAATAGAGTATAACGGTCTATTTTGATGCCTTGGCAATGCTCAATTCTATGCATGGACAAGTTTTTCACGTTTCGCGCAATTTTTAGCTTAACTTGGTCTATTGGCTTCTTTACCTAACGAAACGTTGTCCAAAAGCTAAACTAGCATGTTAAGAGTTCTAAGAACACTAAATAAAGTATAACGGTCTATTTTGATGCCTTAGGAATGCTCAATTCTATGCATAGACAGGTTTTTCACGTTTCATGCAATTTTAAACTTCACTCGGTCTATTGGCTTCTTTACCTAACGAAACAATGTCCCAAAAGCTAAACTAGCAAGTTAAGAATTCTAAGAACACTAAATAGAGTATAACAATCTATTTTGATGCCTTATGAATGCACAATTCTATGCATGGACAAGTTTTTCACGTTTCGTGTCATTTTGAACTTAACTTGGTCTATTGGCTTCTTTACCTAACGACACGTTGTCGAAAAGATAAACTAGCAAGTTAAGACTTCTAAGAAAAGTAAATAGAGTATAACAATCTATTTTGATGCCTTAGGAATGCACAATTCTATGCATGGAACAGTTTTTCACGTTTCGTGCAATTTTGAACTTAACTTGGTCTATTGGCTTCCTAACCTAACGAAACGTTGTCCAAAAGCTAAACTGGCAAGTTAAGACTTCACAGAACACTAAATAGAGTATACCGATCCAATTTCATGCCTTAGGAATGCTGAATTCTATGCATGGAAAAGTTTTTCAAGTTTCGTGTAATTTTGAACTAAACTTGGTCTATTGTATTCTTTACCTAACGAAACGATGTCCAAAAGCTAAACTAGCATGAGACTTTGAAAAACACTAAATAGAGTATAACGGTCCATTTTGATGCCTTAGGAATGCTCAATTCTATGCATAGACAAGTTTTTCACTTTTTTGAATCTTTGAACTTAACTTGATCTATTGGCTTCTTTACCTAACGAAACGTTGTCCAAAAGCTAAACTAGCACGTTAAGACTTCTAAGAACACTAAATAGAGTATAACAGTTTATTTTTGATGCCTTAGGAATGCTCGATTCTATGCATGGACAAGTTTTTCACGTTTCGTGCAATTTTGAACTTAACTTGGTCTATTGGCTTCTTCACCTAACGAAACATTGCCCAAAAGCTAAACTAGCAAGTTAAGACTTCTAAGAACACTAAATAGAGTGTAACTGTCTATTTTGATGCCTTGGGAATGCTCAATTCTATGCATAGACAAGTTTTTCACGTTTCGTGCAATTTTGAACTTAACTTGGTCTATTGACTTCTTTACCTAACGAAACGTTGTCCAAAAGATAAACTCGCAAGTTAAGACTTCCAAGAACACTAAATAGAGTAAAACGGTCTATTTTGATGCCTTGGGAATGCTCAATTCTATGCCTGGACAAGTTTTTCACGTTTCGTGCCATTTTGAACTTAACTTGGTCTATTGGCTTCTTTACTTAACGAAACGTTGTTCACAAGCTAAACTAGCAAGTTATGACTTCTAAGAACACTAAGTAGAGTATACCGGTCCAATTTGATGCCTTAGGAATGCTGAATTCTATGCATAGACAAGTTTTTCATGTTTCGTGCAATGTTGAACTGAACTTGGTCTATTGTATTTTTTACCTAACGAAACGATGTCGAAAAGCTAAACTAGAAAGTTGAGATTTCGAAGAACACTAAATATAGTATAACGGTCCATTTTTATGCCTTAGGAATGCTCAATTCTATGCATGGACAAGTTTTTCACATTTCTTACAATTTTGAACTTAACTTGGTCCATTGGCTTCTTTACCTAACGAAACGTTGTCCAAAAGCTAACCTAGCATGTTAAGACTTCCAAGAACACTAAATAGAAAATAACGGTCTATTTTCATGCATTAGGATTGCTCAATTCTATGCATGGACAAGTTTTTCACGTTTCGCGCAATTTTTAGCTTAACTTGCTCTATTGGCTTCTTTACCTAACGAAACGTTGTCCAAAAGCTAAACTAGCATGTTAAGAGTTCTAAGAACACTAAATAAAGTATAACGGTCTATTTTGATGCCATAGGAATGCTCAATTCTATGCATGGACAAGTTTTTCACGTTCCATGCAATTTTAAACTTCACTCGGTCTTTGGCTTCTTTACCTAACGAAACAATGTCCCAAAAGCTAAACTAGCAAGTTAAGACTTCTAAGAACACTAAATAGAGTATAACAATCTATTTTGATGCCTTATGAATGCACAATTCTATGCATTGACAAGTTTTTCACGTTTCGTGTCATTTTGAACTTAACTTGGTCTATTGGCCTCTTTACCTAACGACACGTTGTCCAAAAGCTAAACTAGCAAGTTAAGACTTCTAAGAATACTAAATAGAGTATAACAATCTATTTTGATGCCTTAGGAATGCACAATTCTATGTATGGAACAGTTTTTCACGTTTCATGCAATTTTGAACTTAACTTGGTCTATTGACGTCTTTACCTAACGAAACATCGCCTAAAAGCTACACTAGCAAGTTAAGACTTCTAAGAACACTAAATAGAGTATAACTGTCTATTTTGATGCCTTAGGAATGCTCAATTCTATGGATAGACAAGTTTTTCATATTTCGTGCAATTTTGAACTTAACTTGGTCTATTGGCTTCTTTACCAAACGAAACAATGTCCAAAAAGATAAAATAGCAAGTTAAGACTTCCAAGAACACTAAATAGAGTATAACGGTCTTTTTTGATGCCTTAGCGAGGCTCAAGTCTATGCATGGACAAGTTTTTCACGTTTCGTGTCATTTTGAACTTAACTTGGTCTATTGGCTTCCTAACCTAAAGCAACCTTGTCCAAAAGCTAAACTAGCAAGTTAAGACTTCTAAGAACACTAAATAGAGTATACCGATCCAATTTCATGCCTTAGGAATGCTGAATTCTATGCATAGAAAAGTTTTTCAAGTTTCGTGTAATTTTGAACTAAACTTGGTCTATTGTCTTCTTTACCTAACGAAACGATATCCAAAAGCTAAACTAGCATGAGACTTTGAAGAACACTAAATAGAGTATAACGGTCCATTTTGATGCCTTAGGAATGCTCAATTCTATGCATAGACAAGTTTTTCACTTTTTTGAATCTTTGAACTTAACTTGATCTATTGGCTTCTTTACCTAACCAAACGTTGTCCAAAAGCTAAACTAGCACGTTAAGACTTCTAAGAACACTAAATAGAGTATAACAGTCTATTTTTGATGCCTTAGGAATGCTCGATTCTATGCATGGACAAGTTTTTCACGTTTCGTGCAATTTTTAACTTAACTTGGTCTATTGGCTTCTTCACCTAACGAAACATTGCCCAAAAGCTAAACTAGCAAAATAAGACTTCTAAGAACACTAAAAAGAGTGTAACTGTCTATTTTGATGCCTTAGGAATGCTCAATTCTATGCATAGACAAGTTTTTCACGTTTCGTGCAATTTTGAACTTAACTTGGTCTATTGACTTCTTTACCTAACGAAACGTTGTCCAAAAGTTAAACTAGCAAGTTAAGACTTCCAAGAACACTAAATAGAGTATAACGGTCTATTTTGATGCCTTGGGAATGCTCAATTCTATGCTTGGACAAGTTTTTCACGTTTCGTGCCATTTTGAACTTAACTTGGTCTATTGGCTTCTTTACCTAACGAAACGTTGTCCACAAGCTAAACTAGCAAGTTATGACTTCAAAGAACACTAAGTAGAGTATACCGGTCCAATTTGATGCCTTAGGAATGCTGAATTCTATGCATAGACAAGTTTTTCACGTTTCGTGCAATGTTGAACTTAACTTGGTCTATTGTATTTTTTACCTAACGAAACGATGTCGAAAAGCTAAACGAGACAGTTGAGATTTCGAAGAACACTAAATAGAGTATAACGGTCCATTTTTATGCCTTCGGAATGCTCAATTCTATGCATGGACAAGTTTTTCACATTTCTTACAATTTTGAACTTAACTTGGTCCATTGGCTTCTTTACCTAACGAAACGTTGTCCAAAAGCTAGCCTAGCATGTTAAGACTTCTAAGAACACTAAATAGAAAATAACAGTCTATTTTCATGCTTAGGATTGCTCAATTCTATGCATGGACAAGTTTTTCACGTTTCGCGCAATTTTTAGCTTAACTTGGTCTATTGGCTTCTTTACCTAACGAAACGTTGTCCAAAAGCTAAACTAGCAAGTTAAGACTACTAAGAACACTAAATAGAGTATAACGGTCTATTGTGATGCCTTAGGAATGCTCAATTCTATGCATAGACATGTTTTTCACGTTTCGTGTCATTTTGAACTTAACTTGGTCTATTGGCTTTTTTACCTAACGAAACGTTGTCCAAAAGTTAAAATAGGAACTTAACACTTCTAAGAACACTAAATAGAGTATAACAGTCTATTTTGATGCCTTAGGACTGCTCAATTCTATGCATGGACAAGTTTTTCACGTTTCGTGCAATTTTGAGCGTAACTTGATCTATTGGCTTCTTTACCTAACGAAACGTTGCCCAAAAGCTAAACTAGCAAGTTAAGACTTCTAAGAACACTAACTAGAGTGTAACTGTCTATTGTGATGCCTTTGGAATGCTCAATTCTATGCATAGACATGTTTTTCACGTTTCGTGTCATTTTGAACTTAACTTGGTCTATTGGCTTTTTTACCTAACGAAACGTTGTCCAAAAGCTAAAATAGGAACTTAACACTTCTAAGAACACTAAATAGAGTATAACAGTCTATTTTGATGCCTTAGGACTGCTCAATTCTATGCATGGACAAGTTTTTCACGTTTCGTCCAATTTTGAGCGTAACTTGATCTATTGGCTTCTTTACCTAACGAAACGTTGCCCAAAGGCTAAACTAGCAAGTTAAGACTTATAAGATCACTAACTAGCGTGTAACTATCTATTTTGATGCCTTAGGCATGCTGAATTCTATGCATACACAAGTTTTTCACGTTTCGTGCAATGTTGAACTTAACTTGGTCTATTGTCTTCTTTACCTAACGAAACGATGTCCAAAAGCTAAACTAGCAAGTTGAGACTTCGAAGAACACTAAATATAGTATAACGGTCCATTTTTATGCCTTAGAAATTCTCAATTCTGTGCATAGACAAGTTTTTCACATTTCTTGCAATTTTGAACTTAACTTGGTCTATTGGCTTCTTTACCTAACGAAACGTTGTCCAAAAGCTAAACTAGCATGTTAAGACTTCTAAGAACACTAAATAGAAAAAAAGGGTCTATTTTCATGCATTAGGATGGCTCAATTCTATGCATTTACAAGTTTTTCACGTTTCGCGCAATTTTTAGCTTAACTTGGTCTATTGGCTTCTTTACCTAACAAAAAGTTGTCCAAAAGCTAAACTAGCAAGTTAAGTCTTCTAAGAACACTAAATAGAGTATAACGGTCGATTTTGATGCCTAAGGAATGCTCAATTCTATGCGTGGATAAGTTTTTCATGTTTCGTGTAATTTTGAACTTAACTTGGTCTATTGGCTTCTTTACCTAACGAAACGTTGCCCAAAAGCTAAACTAGCAAGTCAAGACTACTAAGAACACTAAATAGAGTATAACGGTCTATTGTGATGCCTTAGGAATGCTCAATTCTATGCATAGACATGTTTTTCACGTTTCTTGTCATTTTGAACTTTACTTGGTCTATTGGTCTCTTTACCTAACGAAACGTTGTCCCAAAGCTAAAATAGGAAGTTAAGACTTGTAATAACACTAAATACAGTATAACAGTCTATTTTGATGCGTTAGGACTGCTCAATTCTACGCATGGACAAGTTTTTCACGTTTCGTGCAATTTTGAAGGTAACTTGGTCTATTGGCTTCTTTACCTAACAAAACATTGCCCAAAATCTAAACTAGCAAGTAAAGACTTCTAAGAACACTAACTAGAGTGTAACTGTCTATTTTGATGCCTTAGGAATGCTGAATTCTATGCATAGAAAAGTTTTTCCCGTTTCGTGCAATGTTGAACTTAACTTGGTCTATTGTCTTCTTTACCTAACGAAACGATGTCCAAAAGCTAAACTAGGAAGTTGAGACTTCGAAAAACACTAAATAGAGTATAACGGTCCATTTTTATGCCTTAGGAATGCTCAATTCTATGCATAGACAAGTTTTTCACATTTCTTGCAATTTTAAACTTAACTTGGTCTATTGGCTTATTTACCTAACGAAACGTTGCCCAAAAGCCAAACTAGGAAGTTAAGACTTCCAAAAATACTAAATAGAGTATAACTGTCTATTTTGATGCCTTGGGAATGCTCAATTCTATGCGTGGATAAATTTTTCATGTTTCAGGCAATTTTGAACTTAACTTCGTCTATTGACTTCTTTACCTAACGAAACGTTGTCCAAAAGCAAAACTAGCATGTTAAGACTTCTAAGAACACTAAATAGAAAATAACGGTCTATTTTCATGCCTTAGAATTACTCAATTCTATGCATGGACAAGTTTTTCACATTTCGTGCAATTTTGAACTTAACTTGGTCTATTGGCTTCTTTACCTAACGAAACATTGCCCAAAAGATAAACTAGCAAGTTAAGACTTCTAAGAACACTAACTAGAGTGTAACTGTCTATTTTGATGCCTTAGGAATGATCAATTCTATGCAAAGACAAGTTTTTCACGTTTCGTGCAATTTTGAACTTAACTTGGTCTATTGACTTCTTTACCTAAGGAAACATTGCCCAAAAGCTAAACTAGCAAGTTAAGACTTCTAAGAACACTAAATAGAGTATAACGGTCTATTGTGATGCCCCTTAGGAATGCTCAATTCTATGCATAGACATGTTTTTCATGTTTCGTGTCATTTTGAACTTAACTTGGTCTATTGGCTTCTTTACCCAACGAAACGTTGTCCAAAAGCTAAAATAGGTAGTTAAGACTTCTAAGAAAACTAAATAGAGTATAACAGTCTATTTTGATGCCTTAGGAATACTCAATTCTATGCATGGACAAGTTTTTCACGTTTCGTGCAATTTTGAACGTAACTTGGTCTATTGGCTTATTTACCTAACGAAACATTGCCCAAAAGCTAAACTAGCAAGTTAAGACTTCTAAGAACACTAACTAGAGTGTAACTGTCTATTTTGATGCCTTAGGAATTCTCAATTCTATGCATAGACAAGTTTTTCACGTTTCGTGCAATTTTGAACTTAACTTGGTCTATTGACTTCTTTACCTAACGAAACATTGCCCAAAAGCTAAACTAGCAAGTTAATACTTCTAAGAACACTAAATAGACTGTAACTGTCTATTTTGATGCCTTAGGAATTCTCAATTCTATGCATAGACAAGTTTTTCACGTTTCGTGCAATTTTGAACTTAACTTGGTCTATTGACTTCTTTACCTAACGAAACAATGTCCAAAAGATAAACTAGCAAGTTAAGACTTCCAAGAACACTAAATAGAGTATAACGGTCTATTTTGATGCCTTGGGAATGCTCAATTCTATGCCTGGATAAGTTTTTCACGTTTCGTGCCATATTGAACTTAACTTGGTCTATTGGCTTCTTTACCTAACAAAACATTGCCCAAAAGCTAAACTAGCAAGTTAAGACTTCTAAGAAGACTAAATAGAGTATAACGGTCAATTTTGATGCCTTAGGAATGCTGAATTTCATGCATAGACAAGTTTTTCACATTTCGTGCAATGTTGAACTTAACTTGGTCTATAGTCTTCATTACCTAACGAAACGATGTCCAAAAGCTAAACTAGAAAGTTGAGACTTCGAAGAACACTAAATAGAAAATAAACGTCTATTTTCATGCCTTAGGATTGCTCAATTCTATGCATGGACAAGTTTTTCACGTTTCGTGCAATTTTTAGTTGAACTTGGTCTATTGGCTTCTTTACCTAACGAAACGTTGTCCAAAAGCTAAAATAGCAAGTTAAGTATTCTAAGAACACTAAATAGAGTATAACGGTCGATTTTGATGCCTTTGGAATGCTCCATTCTATGGGTGGATAAGTTTTTCATGTTTCGTGCAGTTTTAAACTTAACTTGTTCTATTGGCTTCTTTACCTAACGAAACGTTACCCAAAAGCTAAACTAGCAAGTTAAGACTTCTAAGAACTCTAAATAGAGTATAACGGTCTATTGTGATGCCTTAGGAATGCTCAATTCTATGTATAGACAAGTTTTTCACGTTTCGTGTCATTTTGAACTTAACTTGGTCTATTGGCTCATTTACCTAACGAAACGTTGTCCAAAAGCTAAAATAGGAAGTTAAGACTTCTAAGAACACTAAATAGAGTATAACAGCCTATTTTGATGCCTTAGGAATGCTCAATTCTATGCATGGATACGTTTTTCATGTTTCGAGTAATTTTGAACTTAACTTGGTCTATTGGCTTCCTTACCTAACGAAACATTGCCCAAAAGCTAAACTAGCAAGCTAAGACTTCTAAGAACACTAACTAGAGTGTAACTGTCTATTTTCATGGCTTAGGAATTCTCAATTCTATGCATAGACAAGTTTTTCACGTTTCGTGCAATTTTGAACTTAACTTGGTCTATTGACTTCTTTACCTAACGAAACATTGCCCAAAAGCTAAAATAGCAAGTTAATACTTCTAAGAACACTAAATAGACTGAAACTGTCTATTTTGATGCCTTAGGAATTCTCAATTCTATGCATAGAAAAGTTTTTCACGTTTCGTGCAATTTTGAACTTAACTTGGTCTATTGACTTCTTTACCTAACGAAACAATGTCCAAAAGATAAACTAGCAAGTTAAGACTTCCAAGAACACTAAATAGAGTATAACGGTCTATTTTGATGCCTTGGGAATGCTCAATTCTATGCCTAGACAAGTTTTTCCCGTTTCGTGCCATATTGAACTTAACTTGGTCTATTGGCTTCTTTACCTAACAAAACATTGCCCAAAAGCTAAACTAGCAAGTTAAGACTTCTAAGAAGACTAGATAGAGTATAACGGTCAATTTTGATGCCTTAGGAATGCTGAATTCTATGCATAGACAAGTTTTTCACGTTTCGTGCAATGTTGAACTTAACTTGGTCTATTGTCTTCTTTACCTAACGAAACGATGTCCAAAAGCTAAACTAGAAAGTTGAGACTTCGAAGAACACTAAATAGAAAATAAACGTCTATTTTCATGCCTTACGATTGCTCAATTCTATGCATGGACAAGTTTTTCACGTTTCGTGCAATTTTTAGCTGAACTTGGTCTATTGGCTTTTTTACCTAACGAAACGTTGTCCAAAAGCTAAAATAGGAAGTTAAGACTTCTAAGAACACTAAATAGAGTATAACAGTCTATTTTGATGCCTTAGGAATGCTCAATTCTATGCATGGATACGTTTTTCATGTTTCGAGTAATTTTGAACTTAACTTGGTCTATTGGCTTCCTTACCTAACGAAACATTGTCCAAAAGCTAAACTAGCAAGTTAAGCCTTGTAAGAATAGTAAATAGACTGTAACTGTCTATTTTGATGCCTTAGGAATGCTCAATTCTATGCATAGACAAGTTTTTCACGTTTCGTGCAATTTTGAACTTAACTTGGTCTGTTGACTTCTTTACCTAACGAAACATTGCCCAAAAGCTAAACTAGCAAGTTAAGACTTCTAAGAACAGTAAATAGATGGTAACTGTCTATTTTGATGCCTTAGGAATGCTCAATTCTATGCATAGACAAGTTTTTCACGTTTCGTGCAATGTTGAACTTAACTTGGTCTATTGTCTTCTTTACCTAACGAAACGATGTCCAAAAGCAAAACTAGAAAGTTGAGACTTCGAATAACACTAAATAGAAAATAAACGTCTATTTTCATGCCTTAGGATTGCTCAATTCTATGCATGGACAAGTTTTTCACGTTTCGTGCAATTTTTAGCTGAACTTGGTCTATTGGCTTCTTTACCTAACGAAACGTTGTCCAAAAGCTAAACTAGCAAGTTAAGTATTCTAAGAACACTAAATAGAGTATAACGGTCGATTTTGATGCCTTTGGAATGCTCAATTCTATGCGTGGATAAGTTTTTCATGTTTCGTGTAGTTTTGAACTTAACTTGTTCTATTGGCTTCTTTACCTAACGAAACGTTGCCCAAAAGCTAAACTAGCATTTAAGACTTCTAAGAACTCTAAATAGAGTATAACGGTCTATTGTGATGCCTTAGGAATGCTCAATTCTATGCATAGACAAGTTTTTCACGTTTCGTGTCATTTTGAACTTAACTTGGTCTATTGGCTCCTTTACCTAACGAAACGTTGTCCAAAAGCTAAAATAGGAAGTTAAGACTTCTAAGAACAATAAATAGAGTATAACAACCTATTTTGATGCCTTAGGAATGCTCAATTCTATGCATGGATACGTTTTTCATGTTTCGAGTAATTTTGAACTTAACTTGGTCTATTGGCTTCCTTACCTAACGAAACATTGCCCAAAAGCTAAACTAGCAAGTTAAGACTTCTAAGAACACTAACTAGAGTGTAACTGTCTATTTTGATGCCTTAGGAATTCTCAATTCTATGCATAGACAAGTTTTTGACGTTTCGTGCAATTTTGAACTTAACTTGGTCTATTGACTTCTTTACCTAACGAAACATTGCCCAAAAGCTAAAATAGCAAGTTAATACTTCTAAGAACACTAATTCGACTGAAATTGTCTATTTTGATGCCTTAGGAATGCTCAATTCTATGCATAGAAAAGTTTTTCACGTTTCGTGCAATTTTGAACTTAACTTGGTCTATTGACTTCTTTACCTAACGAAACAATGTCCAAAAGATAAACTAGCGAGTTAAGACTTCCAAGAACACTAAATAGAGTATAACGGTCTATTTTGATGCCTTGGGAATGCTAATTCTATGCCTGGACAAGTTTTTCACGTTTCGTGCCATATTGAACTTAACTTGGTCTATTGGCTTCTTTACCTAACGAAACATTGCCCAAAAGATAAACTAGCAAGTTAAGACTTCTAAGAACACTAACTAGAGTGTAACTGTCTATTTTGATGCCTTAGGAATGCTCAATTCTATGCATAGACAAGTTTTTCACGTTTCGTGCAATTTTGAACTTAACTTGTCTATTGGCTTATTTACCTAACGAAACAATGTCCAAAAGATAAACTAGTAAGTTAAGACTTCCAAGAACACTAAATAGAGTATAACGGTCTATTTTGATGCCTTGGGAATGCTCAATTCTATGCCTAGACAAGTTTTTCACGTTTCGTGCCCTATTGAACTTAACTTGGTCTAATGGCTTCTTTACCTAACGAAACATTGCCCAAAAGCTAAAATAGCAAGTTAATACTTCTAAGAACACTAAATAGACTGAAACTGTCTATTTTGATGCCTTAGGAATGCTCAATTCTATGCATAGAAAAGTTTTTCACGTTTCGTGCAATTTTGAACTTAACTTGGTCTATTGACTTCTTTACCTAACGAAACAATGTCCAAAAGATAAACTAGCAAGTTAAGACTTCCAAGAACACTAAATAGAGTATAACGGTCTATTTTGATGCCTTGGAAATGCTCAATTCTATGCCTAGACAAGTTTTTCACGTTTCGTGCCATATTGAACTTAACTTGGTCTATTGGCTTCTTTACCTAACAAAACATTGCCCAAAAGCTAAACTAGCAAGTTAAGACTTCTAAGAAGACTAAATAGAGTATAACGGTCAATTTTGATGCCTTAGGAATGCTGAATTCTATGCATAGACAAGTTTTTCACGTTTCGTGCAATTTTGAACTTAACTTGGTCTGTTGACTTCTTTACCTAACGAAACATTGCCCAAAAGCTAAACTAGCAAGTTAAGACTTCTAAGAACAGTAAATAGATGGTAACTGTCTATTTTGATGCCTTAGGAATGCTCAATTCTATGCATAGACAAGTTTTTCACGTTTCGTGCAATGTTGAACTTAACTTGGTCTATTGTCTTCTTTACCTAACGAAACGATGTCCAAAAGCAAAACTAGAAAGTTGAGACTTCGAATAACACTAAATAGAAAATAAACGTCTATTTTCATGCCTTAGGATTGCTCAATTCTATGCATGGACAAGTTTTTCACGTTTCGTGCAATTTTTAGCTGAACTTGGTCTATTGGCTTCTTTACCTAACGAAACGTTGTCCAAAAGCTAAACTAGCAAGTTAAGTATTCTAAGAACACTAAATAGAGTATAACGGTCGATTTTGATGCCTTTGGAATGCTCAATTCTATGCGTGGATAAGTTTTTCATGTTTCGTGTAGTTTTGAACTTAACTTGTTCTATTGGCTTCTTTACCTAACGAAACGTTGCTCAAAAGCTAAACTAGCATTTAAGACTTCTAAGAACTCTAAATAGAGTATAACGGTCTATTGTGATGCCTTAGGAATGCTCAATTCTATGCATAGACAAGTTTTTCACGTTTCGTGTCATTTTGAACTTAACTTGGTCTATTGGCTCCTTTACCTAACGAAACGTTGTCCAAAAGCTAAAATAGGAAGTTAAGACTTCTAAGAACACTAAATAGAGTATAACAACCTATTTTGATGCCTTAGGAATGCTCAATTCTATGCATGGATACGTTTTTCATGTTTCGAGTAATTTTGAACTTAACTTGGTCTATTGGCTTCCTTACCTAACGAAACATTGCCCAAAAGCTAAACTAGCAAGTTAAGACTTCTAAGAACACTAACTAGAGTGTAACTGTCTATTTTGATGCCTTAGGAATTCTCAATTCTATGCATAGACAAGTTTTTGACGTTTCGTGCAATTTTGAACTTAACTTGGTCTATTGACTTCTTTACCTAACGAAACATTGCCCAAAAGCTAAAATAGCAAGTTAATACTTCTAAGAACACTAATTCGACTGAAATTGTCTATTTTGATGCCTTAGGAATGCTCAATTCTATGCATAGAAAAGTTTTTCACGTTTCGTGCAATTTTGAACTTAACTTGGTCTATTGACTTCTTTACCTAACGAAACAATGTCCAAAAGATAAACTAGCGAGTTAAGACTTCCAAGAACACTAAATAGAGTATAACGGTCTATTTTGATGCCTTGGGAATGCTCAATTCTATGCCTGGACAAGTTTTTCACGTTTCGTGCCATATTGAACTTAACTTGGTCTATTGGCTTCTTTACCTAACGAAACATTGCCCAAAAGATAAACTAGCAAGTTAAGACTTCTAAGAACACTAACTAGAGTGTAACTGTCTATTTTGATGCCTTAGGAATGCTCAATTCTATGCATAGACAAGTTTTTCACGTTTCGTGCAATTTTGAACTTAACTTGTCTATTGGCTTATTTACCTAACGAAACAATGTCCAAAAGATAAACTAGTAAGTTAAGACTTCCAAGAACACTAAATAGAGTATAACGGTCTATTTTGATGCCTTGGGAATGCTCAATTCTATGCCTAGACAAGTTTTTCACGTTTCGTGCCCTATTGAACTTAACTTGGTCTATTGGCTTCTTTACCTAACGAAACATTGCCCAAAAGCTAAAATAGCAAGTTAATACTTCTAAGAACACTAAATAGACTGAAACTGTCTATTTTGATGCCTTAGGAATGCTCAATTCTATGCATAGAAAAGTTTTTCACGTTTCGTGCAATTTTGAACTTAACTTGGTCTATTGACTTCTTTACCTAACGAAACAATGTCCAAAAGATAAACTAGCAAGTTAAGACTTCCAAGAACACTAAATAGAGTATAACGGTCTATTTTGATGCCTTGGAAATGCTCAATTCTATGCCTAGACAAGTTTTTCACGTTTCGTGCCATATTGAACTTAACTTGGTCTATTGGCTTCTTTACCTAACAAAACATTGCCCAAAAGCTAAACTAGCAAGTTAAGACTTCTAAGAAGACTAAATAGAGTATAACGGTCAATTTTGATGCCTTAGGAATGCTGAATTCTATGCATAGACAAGTTTTTCACGTTTCGTGCAATGTTGAACTTAACTTGGTCTATTGTCTTCTTTACCTAACGAAACGATGTCCAAAAGCTAAAATAGAAAGTTGAGACTTCGAAGAACACTAAATAGAAAATAAACGTCTATTTTCATGCCTTACGATTGCTCAATTCTATGCATGGACAAGTTTTTCACGTTTCGTGCAATTTTTAGCTGAACTTGGTCTATTGGCTTCTTTACCTAACGAAACGTTGTCCAAAAGCTAAAATAGGAAGTTAAGACTTCTAAGAACACTAAATAGAGTATAACAGAATAACACTAAATAGAAAATAAACGTCTATTTTCATGCCTTAGGATTGCTCAGTTCTATGCATGGACAAGTTTTTCACGTTTCGTGCAATTTTTAGCTTAACTTGGTCTATTGGCTTCTTTACCTAACGAAACGTTGTCCAAAAGCTAAACTAGCAAGTTAAGTATTCTAAGAACACTAAATAGAGTATAACGGTCGATTTTGATGCCTTTGGAATGCTCAATTTTATGCGTGGATAAGTTTTTCATGTTTCGTGCAGTTTTGAACTTAACTTGTTCTATTGGCTTCTTTACCTAACGAAACGTTGCCCAAAAGCTAAACTAGCAAGTTAAGACTTCTAAGAACTCTAAATAGAGTATAACGGTCTATTGTGATACCTTAGGAATGCTCAATTCTATGCATAGACAAGTTTTTCACGTTTCGTGTCATTTTGAACTTAACTTGGTCTATTGGCTCCTTTACCTAACGAAACGTTCCCCAAAAGCTAAAATAGGAAGTTAAGACTTCTAAGAACACTAAATAGAGTATAACAGCCTATTTTGATGCCTTATGAATGCTCAATTCTATGCATGGATACGTTTTTCATGTTTCGAGTAATTTTGAACTTAACTTGGTCTATTGGCTTCCTTACCTAACGAAACATTGCCCAAAAGCTAAACTAGCAAGTTAAGACTTCTAAGAACACTAACTAGAGTGTAACTGTCTATTTTGATGCCTTAGGAATTCTCAATTCTATGCATAGACAAGTTTTTGACGTTTCGTGCAATTTTGAACTTAACTTGGTCTATTGACTTCTTTACCTAACGAAACATTGCCCAAAAGCTAAAATAGCAAGTTAATACTTCTAAGAACACTAAATAGACTGAAACTGTCTATTTTGATGCCTTTGGAATGCTCAATTCTATGCATAGAAAAGTTTTTCACGTTTCGTGCAATTTTGAACTTAACTTGGTCTATTGACTTCTTTACCTAACGAAACAATGTCCAAAAGATAAACTAGCGAGTTAAGACTTCCAAGAACACTAAATAGAGTATAACGGTCTATTTTGATGCCTTGGGAATGCTCAATTCTATGCCTGGACAAGTTTTTCACGTTTCGTGCCATATTGAACTTAACTTGGTCTATTGGCTTCTTTACCTAACGAAACATTGCCCAAAAGATAAACTAGCAAGTTAAGACTTCTAAGAACACTAACTAGAGTGTAACTGTCTATTTTGATGCCTTAGGAATGCTCAATTCTATGCATAGACAAGTTTTTCACCTTTCGTGCAATTTCGAACTTAACTTGGTCTATTGACTTCTTTACCTAACGAAACATTGCCCAAAAGCTAAACTAGCAAGTTAAGACTTCTAAGAACAGTAAATAGAGTATATCGGTCTATTGTGATGCCTTCGGAATGCTCAATTCTATGCATAGACATGTTTTTCACGTTTCGTGTCATTTTGAACTTAACTTAGTCTATTGGCTTCTTTACCCAACGAAACGTTGTCCAAAAGCTAAAATAGGTAGTTAAGACTTCTAAGAACACTAAATAGAGTATAACAGTCTATTTTGATGCCTTAGGACTGCTCAATTCTATGCATGGACAAGTTTTTCACGTTTTGTGCAATTTTGAACGTAACTTGGTCTATTGGCTTCTTTACCTAACGAAACATTGCTCAAAAGCTAAACTAGCAAGTTAAGACTTCTAAGAACACTAACTAGAGTGTAACTGTCTATTTTGATGCCTTAGGAATTCTCAATTCTATGGATAGACAAGTTTTTCACGTTTCGTGCAATTTTGAACTTAACTTGGTCTATTGACTTCTTTACCTAACGAAACATTGCCCAAAAGCTTAACTAGCAAGTTAATACTTCTAAGAACACTAAATAGACTGTAACAGTCTATTTTGATGCCTTAGGACTTCTCAATTCTATGCATAGACAAGTTTTTCACGTTTCGTGCAATTTTGAACTTAACTTGGTCTATTGACTTCTTTACCTAACGAAACAATGTCCAAAAGATAAACTAGCAACTTAAGACTTCCAAGAACACTAAATAGAGTATAACAGTCTATTTTGATGCCTTGGGAATGCTGAATTCTATGCCTGGACAAGTTTTTCACGTTTCGTGCCATATTGAACTTAACTTGGTCTATTGGCTTCTTTACCTAACAAAACATTGCCCAAAAGCTAAACTAGCAAGTTAATACTTCTAAGAAGACTAAATTGAGTATAATGGTCAATTCTGATGCCTTAGGAATGCTGAATTCTATGCATAGACAAGTTTTTCACGTTTCGTGCAATATTGAACTTAACTTGGTCTATTGTCTTCTTTACCTAACGAAACGATGTCCAAAAGCTAAACTAGAAAGTTGAGACTTCGAAGGACACTAAAAAGAAAATAAACGTCTATTTTCATGCCTTAGGATTGCTCAATTCTATGCATGGACAAGTTTTTCACGTTTCGTGCAATTTTTAGCTGAACTTGGTCTATTGGCTTCTTTACCTAACGAAACGTTGTCCAAAAGCTAAACTAGAAAGTTAAGTATTCTAAGAACACTAAATAGAGTATAACGGTCGATTTTGATGCCTTAGGAATGCTCAATTCTATGCGTGGATAAGTTTTTCATGTTTCGTGCAGTTTTGAACTTAACTTGTTCTATTGGCTTCTTTACCTAACGAAACGTGTCCCAAAAGCTAAACTAGCAAGTTAAGACTTCTAAGAACTCTAAATAGAGTATAACGGTCTATTGTGATGCCTTAGGAATGCTCAATTCTATGCATAGACAAGTTTTTCACGTTTCGTGTCATTTTGAACTTAACTTGGTCTATTGGCTCCTTTACCTAACGAAACGTTGTCCAAAAGCTAAAATAGGAAGTTAAGACTTCTAAGAACACTAAATAGAGTATAACAGTCTATTTTGATGCCTTAGGAATGCTCAATTCTATGCATGGATACATTTTTCATGTTTCGAGTAATTTTGAACTTAACTTGGTCTATTGGCCTCCTTACCTAACGAACCAATTCCCAAAAGCTAAACTAGCAAGTTAAGACTTCAAAGAACACTAACTAGAGTGTAACTGTCTATTTTGATGCCTTAGGAATGCTCAATTCTATGCATAGACAAGTGTTTCACGTTTCGTGCAACTTTGAACTTAACTTGGTCTGTTGACTTCTTTACCTAACGAAACATTGGCCAAAAGCTAAACTAGCAAGTTAAGATTTCTAAGAACAGTAAATAGACTGTAACTGTCTATTTTGATGCCTTAGGAATGCTCAATTCTATGCATAGATAAGTTTTTCACGTTTCGTGCAATTTTGATCTTAACTTGGTCTATTGAAATATCCAAAAGATAAACTAGCAAGTTAAGACTTCCAAGAACACTAAATAGAGTATAACGGTCCATTTTGATGCTTTAGGAATGCTCAATTCTATGCATGGACAAGTTTTTCACGTTTCGTGCAATTTTAAACTTAACTTGGTCTATTGGCTTCTTTACCTAACGAAACGTTGTCCAAAAGCTAAACTAGAAGTTAAGTATTCTAAGAACACTAAATAGAGTATAACGGTCGATTTTGATGCCTTAGGAATGCTCAATTCTATGCGTGGATAAGTTTTTCATGTTTCGTGCAGTTTTGAACTTAACTTGTTCTATTGGCTTCTTTACCTAACGAAACGTGTCCCAAAAGCTAAACTAGCAAGTTAAGACTTCTAAGAACTCTAAATAGAGTATAACGGTCTATTGTGATGCTTTAGGAATGTTCAATTCTATGCATAGACAAGTTTTTCACGTTTCGTGTCATTTTGAACTTAACTTGGTCTATTGGCTCCTTTACCTAACGAAACGTTGTCCAACAGCTAAAATAGGAAGTTAAGACTTCTAAGAACACTAAATAGAGTATAACAGTCTATTTTGATGCCTTAGGAATGCTCAATTCTATGCATGGATACATTTTTCATGTTTCGAGTAATTTTGAACTTAACTTGGTCTATTGGCCTCCTTACCTAACGAAACAATTCCCAAAAGCTAAACTAGCAAGTTAAGACTTCTAAGAACAGTAAATAGAGTATAACGGTCTATTGTGATGCCTTCGGAATGCTCAATTCTATGCATAGACATGTTTTTCACGTTTCGTGTCATTTTGAACTTAACTTAGTCTATTGGCTTCTTTACCCAACGAAACGTTGTCCAAAAGCTAAAATAGGTAGTTAAGACTTCTAAGAACACTAAATAGAGTATAACAGTCTATTTTGATGCCTTAGGACTGCTCAATTCTATGCATGGACAAGTTTTTCACGTTTTGTGCAATTTTGAACGTAACTTGGTCTATTGGCTTCTTTACCTAACGAAACATTGCTCAAAAGCTAAACTAGCAAGTTAAGACTTCTAAGAACACTAACTAGAGTGTAACTGTCTATTTTGATGCCTTAGGAATTCTCAATTCTATGCATAGACAAGTTTTTCACGTTTCGTGCAATTTTGAACTTAACTTGGTCTATTGACTTCTTTACCTAACGAAACATTGCCCAAAAGCTTAACTAGCAAGTTAATACTTCTAAGAACACTAAATAGACTGTAACAGTCTATTTTGATGCCTTAGGACTTCTCAATTCTATGCATAGACAAGTTTTTCACGTTTCGTGCAATTTTGAACTTAACTTGGTCTATTGACTTCTTTACCTAACGAAACAATGTCCAAAAGATAAACTAGCAACTTAAGACTTCCAAGAACACTAAATAGAGTATAACAGTCTATTTTGATGCCTTGGGAATGCTGAATTCTATGCCTGGACAAGTTTTTCACGTTTCGTGCCATATTGAACTTAACTTGGTCTATTGGCTTCTTTACCTAACAAAACATTGCCCAAAAGCTAAACTAGCAAGTTAATACTTCTAAGAAGACTAAATTGAGTATAATGGTCAATTCTGATGCCTTAGGAATGCTGAATTCTATGCATAGACAAGTTTTTCACGTTTCGTGCAATATTGAACTTAACTTGGTCTATTGTCTTCTTTACCTAACGAAACGATGTCCAAAAGCTAAACTAGAAAGTTGAGACTTCGAAGGACACTAAAAAGAAAATAAACGTCTATTTTCATGCCTTAGGATTGCTCAATTCTATGCATGGACAAGTTTTTCACGTTTCGTGCAATTTTTAGCTGAACTTGGTCTATTGGCTTCTTTACCTAACGAAACGTTGTCCAAAAGCTAAACTAGAAAGTTAAGTATTCTAAGAACACTAAATAGAGTATAACGGTCGATTTTGATGCCTTAGGAATGCTCAATTCTATGCGTGGATAAGTTTTTCATGTTTCGTGCAGTTTTGAACTTAACTTGTTCTATTGGCTTCTTTACCTAACGAAACGTGTCCCAAAAGCTAAACTAGCAAGTTAAGACTTCTAAGAACTCTAAATAGAGTATAACGGTCTATTGTGATGCCTTAGGAATGCTCAATTCTATGCATAGACAAGTTTTTCACGTTTCGTGTCATTTTGAACTTAACTTGGTCTATTGGCTCCTTTACCTAACGAAACGTTGTCCAAAAGCTAAAATAGGAAGTTAAGACTTCTAAGAACACTAAATAGAGTATAACAGTCTATTTTGATGCCTTAGGAATGCTCAATTCTATGCATGGATACATTTTTCATGTTTCGAGTAATTTTGAACTTAACTTGGTCTATTGGCCTCCTTACCTAACGAACCAATTCCCAAAAGCTAAACTAGCAAGTTAAGACTTCAAAGAACACTAACTAGAGTGTAACTGTCTATTTTGATGCCTTAGGAATGCTCAATTCTATGCATAGACAAGTGTTTCGCGTTTCGTGCAACTTTGAACTTAACTTGGTCTGTTGACTTCTTTACCTAACGAAACATTGGCCAAAAGCTAAACTAGCAAGTTAAGATTTCTAAGAACAGTAAATAGACTGTAACTGTCTATTTTGATGCCTTAGGAATGCTCAATTCTATGCATAGATAAGTTTTTCACGTTTCGTGCAATTTTGATCTTAACTTGGTCTATTGAAATATCCAAAAGATAAACTAGCAAGTTAAGACTTCCAAGAACACTAAATAGAGTATAACGGTCCATTTTGATGCCTTAGGAATGCTCAATTCTATGCATGGACAAGTTTTTCACGTTTCGTGCAATTTTAAACTTAACTTGGTCTATTGGCTTCTTTACCTAACGAAACGTTGTCCAAAAGCTAAACTAGAAGTTAAGTATTCTAAGAACACTAAATAGAGTATAACAGTCGATTTTGATGCCTTAGGAATGCTCAATTCTATGCGTGGATAAGTTTTTCATGTTTCGTGCAGTTTTGAACTTAACTTGTTCTATTGGCTTCTTTACCTAACGAAACGTGTCCCAAAAGCTAAACTAGCAAGTTAAGACTTCTAAGAACTCTAAATAGAGTATAACGGTCTATTGTGATGCCTTAGGAATGCTCAATTCTATGCATAGACAAGTTTTTCACGTTTCGTGTCATTTTGAACTTAACTTGGTCTATTGGCTCCTTTACCTAACGAAACGTTGTCCAACAGCTAAAATAGGAAGTTAAGACTTCTAAGAACACTAAATAGAGTATAACAGTCTATTTTGATGCCTTAGGAATGCTCAATTCTATGCATGGATACATTTTTCATGTTTCGAGTAATTTTGAACTTAACTTGGTCTATTGGCCTCCTTACCTAACGAAACAATTCCCAAAAGCTAAACTAGCAAGTTAAGACTTCAAAGAACACTAACTAGAGTGTAACTGTCTATTTTGATGCCTTAGGAATGCTCAATTCTATGCATAGACAAGTGTTTCACGTTTCGTGCAACTTTGAACTTAACTTGGTCTGTTGACTTCTTTACCTAACGAAACATTGGCCAAAAGCTAAACTAGCAAGTTAAGATTTCTAAGAACAGTAAATAGACTGTAACTGTCTATTTTGATGCCTTAGGAATGCTCAATTCTATGCATAGATAAGTTTTTCACGTTTCGTGCAATTTTGATCTTAACTTGGTCTATTGAAATATCCAAAAGATAAACTAGCAAGTTAAGACTTCCAAGAACACTAAATAGAGTATAACGGTCCATTTTGATGCCTTAGGAATGCTCAATTCTATGCATGGACAAGTTTTTCACGTTTCGTGCAATTTTAAACTTAACTTGGTCTATTGGCTTCTTTACCTAACGAAACGTTGTCCAAAAGCTAAACTAGAAGTTAAGTATTCTAAGAACACTAAATAGAGTATAACGGTCGATTTTGATGCCTTAGGAATGCTCAATTCTATGCGTGGATAAGTTTTTCATGTTTCGTGCAGTTTTGAACTTAACTTGTTCTATTGGCTTCTTTACCTAACGAAACGTGTCCCAAAAGCTAAACTAGCAAGTTAAGACTTCTAAGAACTCTAAATAGAGTATAACGGTCTATTGTGATGCCTTAGGAATGCTCAATTCTATGCATAGACAAGTTTTTCACGTTTCGTGTCATTTTGAACTTAACTTGGTCTATTGGCTCCTTTACCTAACGAAACGTTGTCCAAAAGCTAAAATAGGAAGTTAAGACTTCTAAGAACACTAAATAGAGTATAACAGTCTATTTTGATGCCTTAGGAATGCTCAATTCTATGCATGGATACATTTTTCATGTTTCGAGTAATTTTGAACTTAACTTGGTCTATTGGCCTCCTTACCTAACGAACCAATTCCCAAAAGCTAAACTAGCAAGTTAAGACTTCAAAGAACACTAACTAGAGTGTAACTGTCTATTTTGATGCCTTAGGAATGCTCAATTCTATGCATAGACAAGTGTTTCGCGTTTCGTGCAACTTTGAACTTAACTTGGTCTGTTGACTTCTTTACCTAACGAAACATTGGCCAAAAGCTAAACTAGCAAGTTAAGATTTCTAAGAACAGTAAATAGACTGTAACTGTCTATTTTGATGCCTTAGGAATGCTCAATTCTATGCATAGATAAGTTTTTCACGTTTCGTGCAATTTTGTTCTTAACTTGGTCTATTGAAATATCCAAAAGATAAACTAGCAAGTTAAGACTTCCAAGAACACTAAATAGAGTATAACGGTCCATTTTGATGCCTTAGGAATGCTCAATTCTATGCATGGACAAGTTTTTCACGTTTCGTGCAATTTTAAACTTAACTTGGTCTATTGGCTTCTTTACCTAACGAAACGTTGTCCAAAAGCTAAACTAGAAGTTAAGTATTCTAAGAACACTAAATAGAGTATAACGGTCGATTTTGATGCCTTAGGAATGCTCAATTCTATGCGTGGATAAGTTTTTCATGTTTCGTGCAGTTTTGAACTTAACTTGTTCTATTGGCTTCTTTACCTAACGAAACGTGTCCCAAAAGCTAAACTAGCAAGTTGAGACTTCTAAGAACTCTAAATAGAGTATAACGGTCTATTGTGATGCCTTAGGAATGCTCAATTCTATGCATAGACAAGTTTTTCACGTTTCGTGTCATTTTGAACTTAACTTGGTCTATTGGCTCCTTTACCTAACGAAACGTTGTCCAAAAGCAAAAATAGGAAGTTAAGACTTCTAAGAACACTAAATAGAGTATAACAGTCTATTTTGATGCCTTAGGAATGCTCAATTCTATGCATGGATACATTTTTCATGTTTCGAGTAATTTTGAACTTAACTTGGTCTATTGGCCTCCTTACCTAACGAAACAATTCCCAAAAGCTAAACTAGCAAGTTAAGACTCAAAGAACACTAACTAGAGTGTAACTGTCTATTTTGATGCCTTAGGAATGCTCAATTCTATGCATAGACAAGTGTTTCACGTTTCGTGCAACTTTGAACTTAACTTTGTCTGTTGACTTCTTTACCTAACGAAACATTGGCCAAAAGCTAAACTAGCAAGTTAAGATTTCAAAGAACAGTAAATAGACTGTAACTGTCTATTTTGATGCCTTAGGAATGCTCAATTCTATGCGTGGATAAGTTTTTCATGTTTCGTGCAATTTCGAACTTAACTTGGTCTATTGACTTCTTTACCTAACGAAACATTGCCCAAAAGCTAAATTAGCAAGTTAAGACTTCTAAGGACACTAAATAGAGTGTAACTGTCTATTATGATGCCTTAGGAATGCTCAATTCTACGCATAGACAAGTTTTTCACGTTTCGTGCAACTTTGAACTTAACTTTGTCTGTTGACTTCTTTACCTAGCGAAACATTGGCCAAAAGCTAAACTAGCAAGTTAAGATTTCAAAGAACAGTAAATAGACTGTAACTGTCTATTTTGATGCCTTAGGAATGCTCAATTCTATGCATAGATAAGTTTTTCACGTTTCGTGCAATTTTGATCTTAACTTGGTCTATTGAAATATCCAAAAGATAAACTAGCAAGTTAAGACTTCCAAGAACACTAAATAGAGTATAATGGTCCATTTTGATGCCTTGGGAATGCTCAATTCTATGCCTGGACAAGTTTTTCACGTTTCGTGCCATTTCGAACTTAACTTGGTCTATTGGCTTCTTTACCTAACGAAACGTTGTCCACAAGCTAAACTAGCAAGTTAAGACTTCTAAGAAAACTAAATAGAGTTTACAGGTCCAATTTGATGCCTTAGGAATGCTGAATTCTATGCATAGACAAGTTTTTCACGTTTCGTGCAATGTTGAACTTAACTTGGTCTATTGTCTTCTTTACCTAACGAAACGATGTCCAAAAGGTGAACTAGCAAGTTGAGACTTCGAAGAACACTAAATAGAGTATAACGGTCCATTTTTATGGCTTAGGAGTGCTCAATTCTATGCATAGACAAGTTTTTCACGTTTCGTGCAATTTTGAACTTAACTTGTCTACTGGCTTCTTTACCTAACGAAACAATGTCCAAAAGATAAACTAGTAAGTTAAGACTTTCAAGAACACTAAATAGAGTATAACAGTCTTTTTTGATGCCTTGGCAATTCTCAATTCTATGCATTGACAAGTTTTTCACGTTTCGTGCCATTTTGAACTTAACTTGGTCTATTGGCTTCTTTACCTAACGAAACGTTGTCCAAAAGCTAAACTAGCATGTTAAGACTTCTAAGAACACTAAAGAGAAAATAAACGTCTATTTTCATGCCTTAGGATTGCTCAATTCTATGCGTGGACAAGTTTTTCACGTTTCGTGCAATTTTTAGCTTAACTTGGTCTATTGGCTTCTTTACCTAACGAAACGTTGTCCAAAAGCTAAACTAGCAAGTTAAGTCTTCTAAGAACACTAAATAGAGTATAACGGTCGATTTTGATGCCTTAGGAATGCTCAATTCTATGCGTGGATAAGTTTTTCATGTTTCGTGCAATTTCGAACTTAACTTGGTCTATTGACTTCTTTACCTAACGAAACATTGCCCAAAAGCTAAATTCGCAAGTTAAGACTTCTAAGGACACTAAATAGAGTGTAACTGTCTATTATGATGCCTTAGGAATGCTCAATTCTACGCATAGACAAGTTTTTCACGTTTCGTGCAATTTTGAACTTAACTTGGTCTATTGACTTCTTTACGTAACGAAACGTTGTCCAAAAGATAAACTAGCAAGTTAAGACTTCCAAGAACACTAAATAGAGTATAACGGTCTATTTTGATGCCTTGGGAATGCTCAATTCTATGCCTGGACAAGTTTTTCACGTTTCGTGGCATTTTGTACTTAACTTGGTCTATTGGCTTCTTTACCTAACGAAGCGTTGTCCACAAGCTAAACTAGCAAGTTAAGACTTCTAAGAACACTAAATAGAGTATACCGGTCCAATTTGATGCCTTAGGAATGCTCAATTCTATGCATAGACAAGTTTTTCACGTTTCGTGCAATGTTGAACTTAAATTGGTCTATTGTCTTCTTTACCTAACGAAACGATGTCCAAAAGCTATACTAGCAAGTTGAGACTTCGAAGAACACTAAATAGAGTATAACGGTCCATTTTTATGCCTTAGGAATGCTCAATTCTATGCATAGACAAGTTTCTCACATTTCTTGCAATTTTGAACTTAAGCTGGTCTATTGGCTTCTTTACCTAGCGAAACGTTGTCCAAAAGCTAAACTAGCATGTTAAGACTTCTAAGAACACTAAATAGAAAATAACGGTCTATTTTCATGCTTTAGGACTGCTCAATTCTATGCATGGACAAGTTTTTCACGTTTCGTGCAATTTTTAGCTTAACTTGGTCTATTGGCTTCTTTACCTAACGAAACGATGTCCAAAAGCTAAACTAGAAAGTTGAGACTTCGAAGGACACTAAAAAGAAAATAAACGTCTATTTTCATGCCTTAGGATTGCTCAATTCTATGCATGGACAAGTTTTTCACGTGTCGTGCAATTTTTAGCTGAACTTGGTCTATTGGCTTCTTTACCTAACGAAACGTTGTCCAAAAGCTAAACTAGAAAGTTAAGCATTCTAAGAACACTAAATAGAGTATAACGGTCGATTTTGATGCCTTAGGAATGCTCAATTCTATGCGTGGATAAGTTTTTCATGTTTCGTGCAGTTTTGAACTTAACTTGTTCTATTGGCTTCTTTACCTAACGAAACGTGTCCCAAAAGCTAAACTAGCAAGTTAAGACTTCTAAGAACTCTAAATAGAGTATAACGGTCTATTGTGATGCCTTAGGAATGCTCAATTCTATGCATAGACAAGTTTTTCACGTTTCGTGTCATTTTGAACTTAACTTGGTCTATTGGCTCCTTTACCTAACGAAACGTTGTCCAAAAGCTAAAATAGGAAGTTAAGACTTCTAAGAACACTAAATAGAGTATAACAGTCTATTTTGATGCCTTAGGAATGCTCAATTCTATGCATAGATAAGTTTTTCACGTTTCGTGCAATTTTGATCTTAACTTGGTCTATTGAAATATCCAAAAGATAAACTAGCAAGTTAAGACTTCCAAGAACACTAAATAGAGTATAACGGTCCATTTTGATGCCTTAGGAATGCTCAATTCTATGCATGGACAAGTTTTTCACGTTTCGTGCAATTTTGAACTTAACTTGGTCTATTGGCTTCTTTACCTAACGAAACGTTGTCCAAAAGCTAAACTAGAAAGTTAAGTATTCTAAGAACACTAAGTAGAGTATAACGGTCGATTTTGATGCCTTAGGAATGCTCAATTCTATGCGTGGATAAGTTTTTCATGTTTCGTTCAGTTTTGAACTTAACTTGTTCTATTGGCTTCTTTACCTAACGAAACGTGTCCCAAAAGCTAAACTAGCAAGTTAAGACTTCTAAGAACTCTAAATAGAGTATAACGGTCTATTGTGATGCCTTAGGAATGCTCAATTCTATGCATAGACAAGTTTTTCACGTTTCGTGTCATTTTGAACTTAACATTGTCTATTGGCTCCTTTACCTAACGAAACGTTGTCCAAAAGCTAAAATAGGAAGTTAAGACTTCTAAGAACACTAAATAGAGTATAACGGTCCATTTTGATGCCTTAGGAATGCTCAATTCTATGCATGGATACATTTTTCATGTTTTGAGTAATTTTGAACTTAACTTGGTCTATTGGCCTCCTTACCTAACGAAACAATTCCCAAAAGCTAAACTAGCAAGTTAAGACTTCAAAGAACACTAACTAGAGTGTAACTGTCTATTTTGATGCCTAAGGAATGCTCAATTCTATGCATAGACAAGTGTTTCATGTTTCGTGCAACTTTGAACTTAACTTGGTCTGTTGACTTCTTTACCTAACGAAACATTGGCCAAAAGCTAAACTAGCAAGTTAAGATTTCTAAGAACAGTAAATAGACTGTAACTGTCTATTTTGATGCCTTAGGAATGCTCAATTCTATGCATAGATAAGTTTTTCACGTTTCGTGCAATTTTGATCTTAACTTGGTCTATTGAAATATCCAAAAGATAAACTAGCAAGTTAAAACTTCCAAGAACACTAAATAGAGTATAACGGTCCATTTTGATGCCTTGGGAATGCTCAATTCTATGCCTGGACAAGTTTTTCTCGTTTCGTGCCATTTCGAACTTAACTTGGTCTATTGGCTTCTTTACCTAACGAAACGTTGTCCACAAGCTAAACTAGCAAGTTAAGACTTCTAAGAACACTAAATAGAGTTTACAGGTCCAATTTGATGCCTTAGGAATGCTGAATTCTATGCATAGACAAGTTTTTCACGTTTCGTGCAATGTTGAACTTAACTTGGTCTATTGTCTTCTTTAGCTAACGAAACGATGTCCAAAAGGTGAACTAGCAAGTTGAGACTTCGAAGAACACTAAATAGAGTATAACGGTCCATTTTTATGGCTTAGGAGTGCTCAATTCTATGCATAGACAAGTTTTTCACGTTTCGTGCAATTTTGAACTTAACTTGTCTACTGGCTTCTTTACCTAACGAAACAATGTCCAAAAGATAAACTAGTAAGTTAAGACTTCCAAGAACACTAAATAGAGTATAACAGTCTTTTTTGATGCCTTGGCAATTCTCAATTCTATGCATTGACAAGTTTTTCACGTTTCGTGCCATTTTGAACTTAACTTGGTCTATTGGCGTCTTTACCTAACGAAACGTTGTCCAAAAGCTAAACTAGCATGTTAAGACTTCTAAGAACACTAAAGAGAAAATAAACGTCTATTTTCATGCCTTAGGATTGCTCAATTCTATGCGTGGACAAGTTTTTCACGTTTCGTGCAATTTTTAGCTTAACTTGGTCTATTGGCTTCTTTACCTAACGAAACGTTGTCCAAAAGCTAAACTAGCAAGTTAAGTCTTCTAAGAACACTAAATAGAGTATAACGGTCGATTTTGATGCCTTAGGAATGCTCAATTCTATGCGTGGATAAGTTTTTCATGTTTCGTGCAATTTCGAACTTAACTTGGTCTATTGACTTCTTTACCTAACGAAACATTGCCCAAAAGCTAAATTAGCAAGTTAAGACTTCTAAGGACACTAAATAGAGTGTAACTGTCTATTATGATGCCTTAGGAATGCTCAATTCTACGCATAGACAAGTTTTTCACGTTTCGTGCAATTTTGAACTTAACTTGGTCTATTGACTTCTTTACGTAACGAAACGTTGTCCAAAAGATAAACTAGCAAGTTAAGACTTCCAAGAACACTAAATAGAGTATAACGGTCTATTTTGATGCCTTGGGAATGCTCAATTCTATGCCTGGACAAGTTTTTCACGTTTCGTGGCATTTTGTACTTAACTTGGTCTATTGGCTTCTTTACCTAACGAAACGTTGTCCACAAGCTAAACTAGCAAGTTAAGACTTCTAAGAACACTAAATAGAGTATACCGGTCCAATTTGATGCCTTAGGAATGCTCAATTCTATGCATAGACAAGTTTTTCACGTTTCGTGCAATGTTGAACTTAAATTGGTCTATTGTCTTCTTTACCTAACGAAACGAAGTCCAAAAGCTATACTAGCAAGTTGAGACTTCGAAGAACACTAAATAGAGTATAACGGTCCATTTTTATGCCTTAGGAATGCTCAATTCTATGCATAGACAAGTTTCTCACATTTCTTGCAATTTTGAACTTAAGCTGGTCTATTGGCTTCTTTACCTAGCGAAACGTTGTCCAAAAGCTAAACTAGCATGTTAAGACTTCTAAGAACACTAAATAGAAAATAACGGTCTATTTTCATGCTTTAGGACTGCTCAATTCTATGCATGGACAAGTTTTTCACGTTTCGTGCAATTTTTAGCTTAACTTGGTCTATTGGCTTCTTTAACTATCGAAACGCTGTCCAAAAGCTAAACTAGCAAGTTAAGTCTTCTAAGAACACTAAATAGAGTATAACGGTCGATTTTGATGCCTTAGGAATGCTGAATTCTATGCATAGACAAGTTTTTCACGTTTCGTGCAATGTTGAACTTAACTTGGTCTATTGTCTTCTTTACCTAACGAAACGATGTCCAAAAGGTGAACTAGCAAGTTGAGACTTCGAAGAACACTAAATAGAGTATAACGGTCCATTTTTACGGCCTAGGAGTGCTCAATTCTATGCATAGACAAGTTTTTCACGTTTCGTGCAATTTTGAACTTAACTTGTCTACTGGCTTCTTTACCTAACGAAACAATGTCCAAAAGATAAACTAGTAAGTTAAGACTTCCAAGAACACTAAATAGAGTATAACAGTCTTTTTTGATGCCTTGGCAATTCTCAATTCTATGCATTGACAAGTTTTTCACGTTTCGTGCCATTTTGAACTGAACTTGGTCTATTGGCTTCTTTACCTAACGAAACGTTGTCCAAAAGCTAAACTAGCATGTTAAGACTTCTAAGAACACTAAAGAGAAAATAAACGTCTATTTTCATGCCTTAGGATTGCTCAATTCTATGCGTGGACAAGTTTTTCACGTTTCGTGCAATTTTTAGCTTAACTTGGTCTATTGGCTTCTTTACCTAACGAAACGTTGTCCAAAAGCTAAACTAGCAAGTTAAGTCTTCTAAGAACACTAAATAGAGTATAACGGTCGATTTTGATGCCTTAGGAATGCTCAATTCTATGCGTGGATAAGTTTTTCATGTTTCGTGCAATTTCGAACTTAACTTGGTCTATTGACTTCTTTACCTAACGAAACATTGCCCAAAAGCTAAATTAGCAAGTTAAGACTTCTAAGGACACTAAATAGAGTGTAACTGTCTATTATGATGCCTTAGGAATGCTCAATTCTACGCATAGACAAGTTTTTCACGTTTCGTGCAATTTTGAACTTAACTTGGTCTATTGACTTCTTTACGTAACGAAACGTTGTCCAAAAGATAAACTAGCAAGTTAAGACTTCCAAGAACACTAAATAGAGTATAACGGTCTATTTTGATGCCTTGGGAATGCTCAATTCTATGCCTGGACAAGTTTTTCACGTTTCGTGGCATTTTGTACTTAACTTGGTCTATTGGCTTCTTTACCTAACGAAACGTTGTCCACAAGCTAAACTAGCAAGTTAAGACTTCTAAGAACACTAAATAGAGTATACCGGTCCAATTTGATGCCTTAGGAATGCTCAATTCTATGCATAGACAAGTTTTTCACGTTTCGTGCAATGTTGAACTTAAATTGGTCTATTGTCTTCTTTACCTAACGAAACGAAGTCCAAAAGCTATACTAGCAAGTTGAGACTTCGAAGAACACTAAATAGAGTATAACGGTCCATTTTTATGCCTTAGGAATGCTCAATTCTATGCATAGACAAGTTTCTCACATTTCTTGCAATTTTGAACTTAAGCTGGTCTATTGGCTTCTTTACCTAGCGAAACGTTGTCCAAAAGCTAAACTAGCATGTTAAGACTTCTAAGAACACTAAATAGAAAATAACGGTCTATTTTCATGCTTTAGGACTGCTCAATTCTATGCATGGACAAGTTTTTCACGTTTCGTGCAATTTTTAGCTTAACTTGGTCTATTGGCTTCTTTAACTATCGAAACGCTGTCCAAAAGCTAAACTAGCAAGTTAAGTCTTCTAAGAACACTAAATAGAGTATAACGGTCGATTTTGATGCCTTAGGAATGCTGAATTCTATGCATAGACAAGTTTTTCACGTTTCGTGCAATGTTGAACTTAACTTGGTCTATTGTCTTCTTTACCTAACGAAACGATGTCCAAAAGGTGAACTAGCAAGTTGAGACTTCGAAGAACACTAAATAGAGTATAACGGTCCATTTTTACGGCCTAGGAGTGCTCAATTCTATGCATAGACAAGTTTTTCACGTTTCGTGCAATTTTGAACTTAACTTGTCTACTGGCTTCTTTACCTAACGAAACAATGTCCAAAAGATAAACTAGTAAGTTAAGACTTCCAAGAACACTAAATAGAGTATAACAGTCTTTTTTGATGCCTTGGCAATTCTCAATTCTATGCATTGACAAGTTTTTCACGTTTCGTGCCATTTTGAACTGAACTTGGTCTATTGGCTTCTTTACCTAACGAAACGTTGTCCAAAAGCTAAACTAGCATGTTAAGACTTCTAAGAACACTAAAGAGAAAATAAACGTCAATTTTCATGCCTTAGGATTGCTCAATTCTATGCGTGGACAAGTTTTTCACGTTTCGTGCAATTTTTAGCTTAACTTGGTCTATTGGCTTCTTTACCTAACGAAACGTTGTCCAAAAGCTAAACTAGCAAGTTAAGTCTTCTAAGAACACTAAATAGAGTATAACGGTCGATTTTGATGCCTTAGGAATGCTCAATTCTATGCGTGGATAAGTTTTTCATGTTTCGTGCAATTTCAAACTTAACTTGGTCTATTGACTTCTTTACCTAACGAAACATTGCCCAAAAGCTAAATTAGCAAGTTAAGACTTCTAAGGACACTAAATAGAGTGTAACTGTCTATTATGATGCCTTAGAAATGCTCAATTCTACGCATAGACAAGTTTTTCACGTTTCGTGCAATTTTGAACTTAACTTGGTCTATTGACTTCTTTACGTAACGAAACGTTGTCCAAAAGATAAACTAGCAAGTTAAGACTTCCAAGAACACTAAATAGAGTATAACGGTCTATTTTGATGCCTTGGGAATGCTCAATTCTATGCCTGGACAAGTTTTTCACGTTTCGTGGCATTTTGAACTTAACTTGGTCTATTGGCTTCTTTACCTAACGAAACGTTGTCCACAAGCTAAACTAGCAAGTTAAGACTTCTAAGAACACTAAATAGAGTATACCGGTCCAATTTGATGCCTTAGGAATGCTCAATTCTATGGATAGACAAGTTTTTCACGTTTCGTGCAATGTTGAACTTAAATTGGTCTATTGTCTTCTTTACCTAACGAAACGATGTCCAAAAGCTATACTAGCAAGTTGAGACTTCGAAGAACACTAAATAGAGTAGAACGGTCCATTTTTATGCCTTAGGAATGCTCAATTCTATGCATAGACAAGTTTCTCACATTTCTTGCAATTTTGAACTTAAGCTGGTCTATTGGCTTCTTTACCTAGCGAAACGTTGTCCAAAAGCTAAACTAGCATGTTAAGACTTCTAAGAACACTAAATAGAAAATAACGGTCTATTTTCATGCTTTAGGACTGCTCAATTCTATGCATGGACAAGTTTTTCACGTTTCGTGCAATTTTTAGCTTAACTTGGTCTATTGGCTTCTTTAACTATCGAAACGTTGTCCAAAAGCTAAACTAGCAAGTTAAGTCTTCTAAGAACACTAAATAGAGTATAACGGTCGATTTTGATGCCTTAGGAATGCTCAATTCTATGCGTGGATAAGTTTTTCATGTTTCATGCAATTTTGAACTTAACTTGGTCTATTGACTTCTTCACCTAACGAAACATTGCCCAAACGCTAAACTAGCAAGTTAAGACTTCTAAGAACACTAAATAGAGTGTAACTGTCTATTATGATGCCTTAGGAATGCTCAATTCAATGCATAGACAAGTTTTTCACGTTTCGTGCAATTTTGAACTGAACTTGGTCTATTGACTTCTTTACCTAACGAAACGTTGTCCAAAAGATAAACTAGCAAGTTAAGACTTCCAAGAACACTAAATAGAGTATAACGGTCTATTTTGATGCCTTGGGATTGCTCAATTCTATGCATGGACAAGTTTTTCACGTTTCGTGCAATTTTTAGCTTAACTTGGTCTATTGGGTTCTTTACCTAACGAAACGTTTTCCAAAAGCTAAACTAGCGAGTTAAGTCCACTAAGAAAAATAAATAGAATATAACGGTCGATTTTGATGCCTTAGGAATGCTCAATTCTATGCGTCGATAAGTTTTTCATGTTTCGTGCAATTTTGAACTCAACTTGGTCTATTGACTTCTTCACCTAACGAAACATTGCCCAAAAGCTAAACTAGCAAGTTAAGACTTCTAAGGACACTAAATAGAGTGTAACTGTCTATTATGATGCGTTAGGAATGCTCAATTCTATGCATAGACAAGTTTTTCACGTTTCGTGCAATTTTGAACTTAACTTGGTCTATTGACTTCTTTACCTAACGAAACGTTGTCCACAAGCTAAACTAGCAAGTTAAGACTTCTAAGAACACTAAATAGAGTATACCGGTCCAATTTGATGCCTTAGGAAGGCTCAATTCTATGCATAGACAAGTTTTTCAGCTTTCGTGCAATGTTGAACTTAAATTGGTCTATTGTCTTCTTTTCCTAACGAAACGATGTCCAAAAGCTAAACTAGCAAGTTGAGACTTTGAAGAACACTAAATAGAGTATAACGGTCCATTTTTATGCCTTAGGAATGCTCAATTCTATGCATAGACAAGTTTCTCACATTTCTTGCAATTTTGAACCTAAGCTGGTCTATTGGCTTTTTTACCTAGCGAAACGTTGTCCAAAAGCTAAACTAGCATGTTAAGACTTCTAAGAACACTAAATAGAAAATAACGGTCTATTTTCATGCTTTAGTACTGCTCAATTCTATGCATGGACACGTTTTTCACGTTTCGTGCAATTTTTAGCTTAACTTGGTCTATTGGCTTCTTTACCTAACGAAATGTTGTCCAAAAGCTAAACTAGCAAGTTAAGTCTTCTAAGAACACTAAATAGAGTATAACGGTCGATTTTGATGCTATAGGAATGCTCAATTCTATGCGTGGATAAATTTTTCATGTTTCGTGCAATTTTGAACTTAACTTGGTCTATTGACTTCTTCACCTAACAAAACATTGCCCAAACGCTAAACTAGCAAGTTAAGACTTCTAAGAACACTAAATAGAGTGTAAATGTCTATTATGATGCCTTAGGAATGCTCAATTCAATGCATAGACAAGTTTTTCACGTTTCGTGCAATTTTGAACTGAGCTTGGTCTATTGACTTCTTTACCTAACGAAACGTTGTCCAAAAGAAAAACTAGCAAGTTAAGACTTCCAAGAACACTAAATAGAGTATAACGGTCTATTTTGATGCCTTGGGAATGCTCAATTCTATGCATGGACAAGTTTTTCACGTTTCGTGCTATTTTGAACTTAACTTGGTCTATTGGCTTCTTTACCTAACGAAACGTTGTCCACAAGCTAAACTAGCAAGTTAAGACTTCTAAGAACACTAAATAGAGTATACCGGTCCAATTTGATGCCTTAGGAAGGCTCAATTCTATGCATAGACAAGTTTTTCAGCTTTCGTGCAATGTTGAACTTAAATTGGTCTATTGTCTTCTTTTCCTAACGAAACGATGTCCAAAAGCTAAACTAGCAAGTTGAGACTTTGAAGAACACTAAATAGAGTATAACGGTCCATTTTTATGCCTTAGGAATGCTCAATTCTATGCATAGACAAGTTTCTCACATTTCTTGCAATTTTGAACCTAAGCTGGTCTATTGGCTTTTTTACCTAGCGAAACGTTGTCCAAAAGCTAAACTAGCATGTTAAGACTTCTAAGAACACTAAATAGAAAATAACGGTCTATTTTCATGCTTTAGTACTGCTCAATTCTATGCATGGACACGTTTTTCACGTTTCGTGCAATTTTTAGCTTAACTTGGTCTATTGGCTTCTTTATCTAACGAAATGTTGTCCAAAAGCTAAACTAGCAAGTTAAGTCTTCTAAGAACACTAAATAGAGTATAACGGTCGATTTTGATGCTATAGGAATGCTCAATTCTATGCGTGGATAAATTTTTCATGTTTCGTGCAATTTTGAACTTAACTTGGTCTATTGACTTCTTCACCTAACCAAACATTGCCCAAACGCTAAACTAGCAAGTTAAGACTTCTAAGAACACTAAATAGAGTGTAAATGTCTATTATGATGCCTTAGGAATGCTCAATTCAATGCATAGACAAGTTTTTCACGTTTCGTGCAATTTTGAACTGAGCTTGGTCTATTGACTTCTTTACCTAACGAAACGTTGTCCAAAAGAAAAACTAGCAAGTTAAGACTTCCAAGAACACTAAATAGAGTATAATGGTCTATTTTGATGCCTTGGGAATGCTCAATTCTATGCCTGGACAAGTTTTTCACGTTTCGTGCCATTTTGAACTTAACTTGGTCTATTGACTTCTTTACCTAACGAAACGTTGTCCACAAGCTAAACTAGCAAGTTAAGACTTCTAAGAACACTAAATAGAGTATACCGGTCCAATTTGATGCCTTAGCAATGCTCAATTCTATGCATAGACAAGTTTTTCATGTTTCGTGCAATGTTGAACATAAATTGGACTATTGTCTTCTTTACCTAACGAAACGATGTCCAAAAGCTAAACTAGCAAGTTGAGACTTCGAAGAACACTAAATAGAGTATAACGGTCCATTTTTATGCCTTAGGAATGCTCAATTCTATGCATAGACAACTTTCTCACATTTCTTGCAATTTTGAACTTAAGTTGGTCTATTGGCTTCTTTACCTAGCGAAAAGTTATCCAAAAGCTAAACTAGCATGTTAAGACTTCTAAGAACACTAAATAGAAAATAACGGTCTATTTTCATGCCTTAGGACTGCTCAATTCTATGCATGGACAAATTTTTCACGTTTCGTGCAATTTTTAGCTTAACTTGGTCTATTGGCTTCTTTACCAAACGAAACGTTGTCCAAAAGCTAAACTAGAAAGTTAAGTCCTCTAAGAAAACTAAATAGAGTATAACGATCGATTTTGATGCCTTAGGAATGCTCAATTCTATGCGTCGATAAGTTTTTCATGTTTCGTGTAATTTTGAACTTAACTTGGTCTATTGACTTCCTCACCTAACGAAACATTGCCCAAAAGCTAAACTAGCAAGTTAAGACTTCTAAGGACACTAAATAGAGTGTAACTGTCTATTATGATGCCTTAGGAATGCTCAATTCTATGCATAGACAAGTTTTTCACGTTTCGTGCAATTTTGAACTTAACTTGGTCTATTGACATCTTTACCTAACAAAACGTTGTCCAAAAGAGAAACTAGCAAGTTAAGACTTCCAAGAACACTAAATAGAGTATAACGGTCTATTTTGATGCCTTGGGAATGCTCAATTCTATGCCTGGACAAGTTTTTCACGTTTCGTGCCATTTTGAACTTAACTTGGTCTATTAACTTCTTTACCTAACGAAACGTTGTCCTCAAGCTAAACTAGAAAGTTAAGACTTCTAAGAACGCTAAATAGAGTATACCGGTCCAATTTGATGCCTTAGGAATGCTCAATTCTATGCATAGACAAGTTTTTCACGTTTCGTGCAATGTTGAGCTTAAATTGGTCTATTGTCTTCTTTACCTAACGAAACGATGTCCAAAAGCTAAACTAGCAAGTTGAGACTTCGAAGAACACTAAATAGAGTATAACGGTCCATTTTTATGCCTTAGGAATGCTCAATTCTATGCATAGACAAGTTTCTCACATTTGTTGCAATTTTGAACTTAAGTTGGTCTATTGGCTTCTTTACCTAGCGAAACGTTGTCCAAAAGCTAAACTAGCACGTTAAGACTTCTAAGAACACTAAATAGAAAATAACGGTCTATTTTCATGCTTTAGGACTGCTCAATTCTTTGCATGGACAAGTTTTTCACGTTTCGTGCAATTTTTAGCTTAACTTGGTCTATTGGCTTCTTTACCTAACGAAATGTTGTCCAAAAGCTAAACTAGCAAGTTAAGTCTTCCAAGAACACTAAATAGAATATAACGGTCGATTTTAATGCCTTAGGAATGCTCAATTCTATGCGTGGATAAGTTTTTCATGTTTCGTGCAATTTTGAACTTAACTTGGTCTATTGACTTCTTCACCTAACGAAACATTGTCCAAAAGATAAACAAGAAAGTTAAGACTTCCAAGAACACTAAATAGAGTATATGGTCTATTTTGATGCCTTGGGAATGCTAAATTCTATGTCTGGACAAGTTTTTCACGTTTCGTGCCATTTTGAACTTAACTTGGTATATATGCTTCTTTACCTAACGAAACGTTGTACACAAGCTAAACTAGCAAGTTAAGACTTCTAAGAACACTAAATAGAGTATACCGGTCCAATTTGATGCCTTAGAAATGCTCAATTCTACGCATAGACAAGTTTTTCACGTTTCGTGCAATGTTGAACTTAAATTGGTCTATTGTCTTCTTTACCTAACGAAACAATGTCCAAAAGCTAAACTAGCAAGTTGAGACTTTGAAGAACACTAAATAGAGTATAACGGTCCATTTTTATGCCTTAGGAATGCTCAATTCTATGCATTGACAAGTTTCTTACATTTCTTGCAATTTTGAACTTAAGTTGGTCTATTGGCTTCTTTACCTAGCGAAACGTTGTCCAAAAGCCAAACTAGCATGTTAAGACTTCTAAGAACACTAAATAGAAAATAACGGTCTATTTTCATGCCTTAGGACTGCTCAATTCTATGCATGGATAAGTTTTTCATGTTTCGTGCAATTTTTAACTTAACTTGGTCTATGGCTTCTTTACCTAACGAAACGTTGTCCAAAAGCTAAACTAGCAAGTTCAGTCCTCTAAGAAAACTAAATAGAGTATAACGGTCGATTTTGATGCCTTAGGAATGCTCAATTCTATGCGTGGATAAGTTTTTCATGTTTCGTGCAATTTTGAACTTAACTTGTTCTATTGGCTTCTTTACCTAACGAAACGTTGCCCAAAAGCTAAACTAGCAAGTTAAGACTTCTAAGAACTCTAAATAGAGTATAACGGTCTATTGTGATGCCTTAGGAATGCTCAATTCTATGCATAGACATGTTTTTCACGTTTCGTGTCATTTTGAACTTAACTTGGTCTATTGGCTTATTTACCTAACGAAACGTTGTCCAAAAGCTAAAATAGAAAGTTAAGACTTCTAAGAACACTAAATAGAGTATAACAGTCTATTTTGATGCCTTAGGAATGCTCAATTCTATGCATGGATAAGTTTTTCACGTTTCGAGTAATTCTGAACTTAACTTGGTCTATTGGCCTCCTTACCTAACGAAACATTGCCCAAAAGCTAAACTAGAAAGTTAAGACTTCTAAGAACACTAACAAGAGTGTAACTGTCTATTTTGTTGCCTTAGGAATGCTCAATTCTATGCATAGACAAGTTTTTCACGTTTCGTGCAATTTTGAACTTAACTTGGTCTATTGACTTCTTTACCTAACGAAACATTGGCCAAAAGCTAAACTAGCAAGTTAAGACTTCTAAGAACAGTAAATAGACTGTAAATGTCTATTTTGATGCCTTAGGAATGCTGAATTCTATGCATAGACAAGTTTTTCAGGTTTCGTGCAATTTTGAAGTTAACTTGGTCTATTGAAATATCCAAAAGATATGCCTTGGGAATGCTCAATTCTATGTCTGGACAAGTTTTTCACGTTTCAGGCCATTTAGAAGCGTTGTCCACAAGCTAAACTAGCAAGTTAAGACTTCTAAGAACACTAAATAGAGTATACAGGTCCAATTTGATGCCTTAGGAATGCTGAATTCTATGCATAGACAAGTTTTTCACGTTTCGTGCAATGTTGAACTTAACTTGGTCTATTGTCTTCTTTACCTAACAAAACGATGTCCAAAAGCTAAACTAGCAAGTTGAGACTTCGAAGAACACTAAATAGAGTATAACGGTCCATTTTTATGCCTTAGAAATGCTCAATTCTATGCATAGACAACTTTCTCACATTTCTTGCAATTTTGAACTTAAGTTGGTCTATTGTCTTCTTTACCTAGCGAAACGTTGTCCAAAAGCTAAACTAGCATGTTAAGACTTCTAAGAACACTAAATAGAAAATAACAGTCTATTTTCATGCCTTAGGACTGCTCAATTCTATGCATGGACAAGTTTTTCACGTTTCGTGCAATTTTTAGCTTAACTTGGTCAATTGGCTTCTTTACCTAACGAAACGTTGTCCAAAAGCTAAACTAGCAAGTTAAGTCCTCTAAGAAAACTAAATAGAGTATAACGGTCGATTTTGATGCCTTAGGAATGCTCAATTCTATGCGTGGATAAGTTTTTCATGTCTCATGCAATTTTGAACTTAACTTGGTCTATTGACTTCTTCACCTAACGAAACATTGCCCAAAAGCTAAACTAGCAAGTTAAGACTTCTAAGGACACTAAATAGAGTGTAACTGTCTACTATGATGCCTTAGGAATGCTCAATTCTATGCATAGACAAGTTTTTCACGTTTCGTGCAATTTTGAACTTAACTTGGTCTATTGACTTCTTTACCTAACGAAACTTTGTCCAAAAGAGGAACTAGCAAGTTAAGACTTCCAAGAACATTAAATAGAGTATAACGGTCTATTTTGATGCCTTGGGAATGCTCAATTCTATGCCTGGACAAGTTTTTCACGTTTCGTGCCATTTTGAACTTAACTTGGTCTATTGGCTTCTTTACCTAACGAAGCGTTGTCCACAAGCTAAACTAGCAAGTTAAGACTTCTAAGAACACTAAATAGAGTATACAGGTCCAATTTGATGCCTTAGGAATGCTGAATTCTATGCATAGACAAGTTTTTCACGTTTCGTGCAATGTTGAACTTAACTTGGTCTATTGTCTTCTTTACCTAACGAAACGATGTCCAAAAGCTAAACTAGCAATTTGAGACTTCGAAGAACACTAAATAGAGTATAACGGTCCATTTTTATGCCTTAGAAATGCTCAATTCTATGCATAGACAACTTTCTCACATTTCTTGCAATTTTGAACTTAAGTTGGTCTATTGTCTTCTTTACCTAGCGAAACGTTGTCCAAAAGCTAAACTAGCATGTTAAGACTTCTAAGAACACTAAATAGAAAATAACAGTCTATTTTCATGCCTTAGGACTGCTCAATTCTATGCATGGACAAGTTTTTCACGTTTCGTGCAATTTTTAGCTTAACTTGGTCTATTGGCTTCTTTACCTAACGAAACGTTGTCCAAAAGCTAAACTAGCAAGTTAAGTCCTCTAAGAAAACTAAATAGAGTATAACGGTCGATTTTGATGCCTTAGGAATGCTCAATTCTATGCGTGGATAAGTTTTTCATGTCTCATGCAATTTTGAACTTAACTTGGTCTATTGACTTCTTCACCTAACGAAACATTGCCCAAAAGCTAAACTAGCAAGTTAAGACTTCTAAGGACACTAAATAGAGTGTAACTGTCTACTATGATGCCTTAGGAATGCTCAATTCTATGCATAGACAAGTTTTTCACGTTTCGTGCAATTTTGAACTTAACTTGGTCTATTGACTTCTTTACCTAACGAAACGTTGTCCAAAAGAGGAACTAGCAAGTTAAGACTTCCAAGAACATTAAATAGAGTATAACGGTCTATTTTGATGCCTTGGGAATGCTCAATTCTATGCCTGGACAAGTTTTTCACGTTTCGTGCCATTTTGAACTTAACTTGGTCTATTGGCTTCTTTACCTAACGAAACGTTGTCCACGAGCTAAACTAGAAAGTTAAGACTTCTAAGAACGCTAAATAGAGTATACCGGTCCAATTTGATGCCTTAGGAATGCTCAATTCTATGCATAGACAAGTTTTTCACATTTCGTGCAATGTTGAACTTAAATTGGTCTATTGTCTTCTTTACCTAACGAAACGATGTCCAAAAGCTAAACTAGCAAGTTGAGACTTCGAAGAACACTAAATAGAGTATAACGATCCATTTTTATGCCTTCGGAATGCTCAATTCTATGCATAGACAAGTTTCTCAAATTTCTTGCAATTTTGAACTTAAGTTGGTCTATTGGCTTCTTTACCTAGCGAAACGTTGTCCAAAAGCTAAACTAGCATGTTAAGACTTCTAAGAACACTAAATAGAAAATAACGGTCTATTTTCATGCTTTAGGACTGCTCAATTCTTTGCATGGACAAGTTTTTCACGTTTCGTGCAATTTTTAGCTTAACTTGGTCTATTGGCTTCTTTACCTAACGAAATGTTGTCCAAAAGCTAAACTAGCAAGTTAAGTCTTATAAGAACACTAAATAGAGTATAAAGGTCGATTTTGATGCCTTAGGAATGCTCAATTCTATGCGTGGATAAGTTTTTCATGTTTCGTGCAATTTTGAACTTAACTTGGTCTATTGACTTCTTCACCTAACGAAACATTGCCCAAAAGCTAAACTAGCAAGTTAAGACTTCTAAGAACACTAAATAGAATGTAACTGTCTATTATGATGCCTTAGGAATGCTCAATTCAATGCATAGACAAGTTTTTCACGTTTCGTGCAATTTTGAACTGAACTTGGTCTATTGACTTCTTTACCTAACGAAACGTTGTCCAAAAGATAAACTAGCAAGTTAAGACTTCCAAGAACACTAAATAGAGTATATGGTCTATTTGATGCCTTGGGAATGCTCAATTCTATGCCTGGACAAGTTTTTCACGTTTCGTGCCATTTTGAACGTAACTTGGTATATATGCTTCTTTACCTAACGAAACGATGTCCACAAGCTAAACTAGCAAGTTAAGACTTCTAAGAACACTAAATAGAGTATACCGGTCCAATTTGATGCCTTAGAAATGCTCAATTCTATGCATAGACAAGTTTTTCACGTTTCGTGCAATGTTGAACTTAAATTGGTCTATTGTCTTCTTTACCTAACGAAACAATGTCCAAAAGCTAAACTAGCAAGTTGAGACTTTGAAGAACACTAAATAGAGTATAAAGGTCCATTTGTATGCCTTAGGAATGCTCAATTCTATGCATAGACAAGTTTCTCACATTTCTTGCAATTTTGAACTTAAGTTGGTCTATTGGCTTCTTTACCTAGCGAAACGTTGTCCAAAAGCTAAACTAGCATGTTAAGACTTCTAAGAACACTAAATAGAAAATAACTGTCTATTTTCATGCCTTAGGACTGCTCAATTCTATGCATGGACAAGTTTTTCACGTTTCGTGCAATTTTTAGCTTAACTTGGTCTATGGCTTCTTTACCTAACGAAACGTTTTCCAAAAGCTAAACTAGCAAGTTCAGTCCTCTAAGAAAACTAAATAGAGTATAACGGTCGATTTTGATGCCTTAGGAATGCTCAATTCTATGCGTGGATAAGTTTTTCATGTTTCGTGCAATTTTGAACTTAACTTGTTCTATTGGCTTCTTTACCTAACGAAACGTTGCCCAAAAGCTAAACTAGCAAGTTAAGACTTCTAAGAACTCTAAATAGAGTATAACGGTCTATTGCGATGCCTTAGGAATGCTCAATTCCATGCATAGACATTCTTTTCACGTTTCGTGTCATTTTGAACTTAACTTGGTCTATTGGCTTCTTTACCTAACGAAACGTTGTCCAAAAGCTAAAATAGGAAGTTAAGACTTCTAAGAACACTAAATAGAGTATAACAGTCTATTTTGATGCCTTAGGAATGCTCAATTCTATGCATGGATAAGTTTTTCACGTTTCGAGTAATTCTGAACTTAACTTGGTCTATTGGCCTCCTTACCTAACGAAACATTGCCCAAAAGCTAAACTAGCAAGTTAAGACTTCTAAGAACACTAACAAGAGTGTAACTGTCTATTTTGATGCCTTAGGAATGCTCAATTCTATGCATAGACAAGTTTTTCATGTTTCGTGCAATTTTGAACTTAACTTGGTCTGTTGACTTCTTTACCTAACGAAACATTGCCCAAAAGCTAAACTAGCAAGTTAAGACTTTTAAGAACAGTAAATAGACTGTAAATGTCTATTTCGATGCCATAGGAATGCTGAATTCTATGCATAGACAAGTTTTTCAGGTTTCGTGCAATTTTGAACTTAACTTGGTCTATTGAAATATCCAAAAGATATGCCTTGGGAATGCTCAATTCTATGCCTAGAAAAGTTTTTCACGTTTCGTGCCATTTCGAACTTAACTTGGTCTATTGGCTTCTTTGCCTAACGAAACATTGCCCAAAAGCTAAACTAGCAAGTTAAGACTTCTAAGAACACTAAATAGAGTATAACTGTCTATTTTGATGCCTTAGGAATGCTGAATTCTATGCATAGACAAGTTTTTCACGTTTCGTGCAATGTTGAACCTAACTTGGTCTATTGTCTTCTTTACCTAACGAAACGATGTCCAAAAGCTGAACTAGAAAGTTGAGAATTCGAATAACACTAAATAGAGTATAACGGTCCATTTTTATGCCTTAGGAATGCTCAATTCTATGCATAGACAAGTTTTTCACATTTCTTGCAATTTTGAACTTAACATGGTCTATTGGCTTCTTTACCTAACGAAACGTTGTCCAAAAGCTAAACTAGAAAGTTGAGACTTTGAAGAACACTAAATAGAGTATAACGGTCGATTTTGATGCCTTAGGAATGCTCAATTCTATGCGTGGATAAATTTTTCATGTTTCAGGCAATTTTGAACTTAACTTCGTCTATTGACTTCTTTACCTAACGAAACATTGCCCAAACGCTAAACTTGCAAGTTAAGACTGCTAAGAACACTAAATAGAGTATACCGGTCAAATTTGATGCCTTAGAAATGCTCAATTCTATGCATAGACAAGTTTTTCACGTTTCGTGCAATGTTGAACTTAAATTGGTCTATTGTCTTCTTTACCTAACGAAACAATGTCCAAAAGCTAAACTAGCAAGTTGAGATTTTGAAGAACACTAAATAGAGTATAACGGTCCATTTTTATGCCTTAGGAATGCTCAATTCTATGCATAGACAAGTTTCTCACATTTCTTGCAATTTTGAACTTAAGTTGGTCTATTGGCTTCTTTACCTAGCGAAACGTTGTCCAAAAGATAAACTAGCATGTTAAGACTTCTAAGAACACTAAATAGAAAATAACTGTCTATTTTCATGCCTTAGGACTGCTCAATTCTATGCATGGACAAGTTTTTCACGTTTCGTGCAATTTTTAGCTTAACTTGGTCTATAGCTTCTTTACCTAATGAAACGTTGTCCAAAAGCTAAACTAGCAAGTTCAGTCCTCTAAGAAAACTAAATAGAGTATAACGGTCGATTTTGATGCCTTAGGAATGATCAATTCTATGCGTGGATAAGTTTTTCATGTTTCGTGCAATTTTGAACTTAACTTGTTCTATTGGCTTCTTTACCTAACGAAACGTTGCCCAAAAGCTAAACTAGCAAGTTAAGACTTCTAAGAACTCTAAATAGAGTACAACGGTCTATTGTGATGCCTTAGGAATGCTCAATTATATGCATAGACATGTTTTTCACGTTTCGTGTCATTTTGAACTTAACTTGGTCTATTGGCTTCTTTACCTAACGAAACGTTGTCCAAAAGCTAAAATAGGAAGTTAAGACTTCTAAGAACACTAAATAGAGTATAACAGTCTATTTTGATGCCTTAGGAATGCTCAATTCTATGCATGGATAAGTTTTTCACGTTTCGAGTAATTCTGAACTTAACTTGGTCAATTGGCCTCCTTACCTAACGAAACATTGCCCAAAAGCTAAACTAGCAAGTTAAGACTTCTAAGAACACTAACAAGAGTGTAACTGTCTCTTTTGATGCCTTAGGAATGCTCAATTCTATGCATAGACAAGTTTTTCACGTTTCGTGCAATTTTGAACTTAACTTGGTCTATTGAAATATCCAAAAGATATGCCTTGGGAATGCTCAATTCTATGCCTGGACAAGTTTTTCACGTTTCGTGCAATTTTTAGCTTAACTTGGTCTATGGCTTCTTTACCTAACGAAACGTTTTCCAAAAGCTAAACTAGCAAGTTCAGTCCTCTAAGAAAACTAAATAGAGTATAACGGTCGATTTTGATGCCTTAGGAATGCTCAATCCTATGCGTGGATAAGTTTTTCATGTTTCGTGCAATTTTGAACTTAACTTGTTCTATTGGCTTCTTTACCTAACGAAACGTTGCCCAAAAGCTAAACTAGCAAGTTAAGACTTCTAAGAACTCTAAATAGAGTATAACGGTCTATTGCGATGCCTTAGGAATGCTCAATTCTATGCATAGACATTCTTTTCACGTTTCGTGTCATTTTGAACTTAACTTGGTCTATTGGCTTCTTTACCTAACGAAACGTTGTCCAAAAGCTAAAATAGGAAGTTAAGACTTCTAAGAACACTAAATAGAGTATAACAGTCTATTTTGATGCCTTAGGAATGCTCAATTCTATGCATGGATAAGTTTTTCACGTTTCGAGTAATTCTGAACTTAACTTGGTCTATTGGCCTCCTTACCTAACGAAACATTGCCCAAAAGCTAAACTAGCAAGTTAAGACTTCTAAGAACACTAACAAGAGTGTAACTGTCTATTTTGATGCCTTAGGAATGCTCAATTCTATGCATAGACAAGTTTTTCATGTTTCGTGCAATTTTGAACTTAACTTGGTCTATTGACTTCTTTACCTAACGAAACATTGCCCAAAAGCTAAACTAGCAAGTTAAGACTTTTAAGAACAGTAAATAGACTGTAAATGTCTATTTCGATGCCATAGGAATGCTGAATTCTATGCATAGACAAGTTTTTCAGGTTTCGTGCAATTTTGAACTTAACTTGGTCTATTGAAATATCCAAAAGATATGCCTTGGGAATGCTCAATTCTATGCCTAGAAAAGTTTTTCACGTTTCGTGCCATTTCGAACTTAACTTGGTCTATTGGCTTCTTTGCCTAACGAAACATTGCCTAAAAGCTAAACTAGCAAGTTAAGACTTCTAAGAACACTAAATAGAGTATAACTGTCTATTTTGATGCCTTAGGAATGCTGAATTCTATGCATAGACAAGTTTTTCACGTTTCGTGCAATGTTGAACCTAACTTGGTCTATTGTCTTCTTTACCTAACGAAACGATGTCCAAAAGCTGAACTAGAAAGTTGAGAATTCGAAGAACACTAAATAGAGTATAACGGTCCATTTTTATGCCTTAGGAATGCTCAATTCTATGCATAGACAAGTTTTTCACATTTCTTGCAATTTTGAACTTAACATGGTCTATTGGCTTCTTTACCTAACGAAACGTTGTCCAAAAGCTAAACTAGAAAGTTGAGACTTTGAAGAACACTAAATAGAGTATAACGGTCGATTTTGATGCCTTAGGAATGCTCAATTCTATGCGTGGATAAATTTTTCATGTTTCAGGCAATTTTTAACTTAACTTCGTCTATTGACTTCTTTACCTAACGAAACATTGCCCAAACGCTAAACTTGCAAGTTAAGACTTCTAAGAACACTAAATAGAGTATACCGGTCCAATTTGATGCCTTAGAAATGCTCAATTCTATGCATAGACAAGTTTTTCACGTTTCGTGCAATGTTGAACTTAAATTGGTCTATTGTCTTCTTTACCTAACGAAACAATGTCCAAAAGCTAAACTAGCAAGTTGAGATTTTGAAGAACACTAAATAGAGTATAACGGTCCATTTTTATGCCTTAGGAATGCTCAATTCTATGCATAGACAAGTTTCTCACATTTCTTGCAATTTTGAACTTAAGTTGGTCTATTGGCTTCTTTACCTAGCGAAACGTTGTCCAAAAGCTAAACTAGCATGTTAAGACTTCTAAGAACACTAAATAGAAAATAACTGTCTATTTTCATGCCTTAGGACTGCTCAATTCTATGCATGGACAAGTTTTTCACGTTTCGTGCAATTTTTAGCTTAACTTGGTCTATAGCTTCTTTACCTAACGAAACGTTGTCCAAAAGCTAAACTAGCAAGTTCAGTCCTCTAAGAAAACTAAATAGAGTATAACGGTCGATTTTGATGCCTTAGGAATGATCAATTCTATGCGTGGATAAGTTTTTCATGTTTCGTGCAATTTTGAACTTAACTTGTTCTATTGGCTTCTTTACCTAACGAAACGTTGCCCAAAAGCTAAACTAGCAAGTTAAGACTTCTAAGAACTCTAAATAGAGTATAACGGTCTATTGCGATGCCTTAGGAATGCTCAATTCTATGCATAGACATTCTTTTCACGTTTCGTGTCATTTTGAACTTAACTTGGTCTATTGGCTTCTTTACCTAACGAAACGTTGTCCAAAAGCTAAAATAGGAAGTTAAGACTTCTAAGAACACTAAATAGAGTATAACAGTCTATTTTGATGCCTTAGGAATGCTCAATTCTATGCATGGATAAGTTTTTCACGTTTCGAGTAATTCTGAACTTAACTTGGTCTATTGGCCTCCTTACCTAACGAAACATTGCCCAAAAGCTAAACTAGCAAGTTAAGACTTCTAAGAACACTAACAAGAGTGTAACTGTCTATTTTGATGCCTTAGGAATGCTCAATTCTATGCATAGACAAGTTTTTCATGTTTCGTGCAATTTTGAACTTAACTTGGTCTATTGACTTCTTTACCTAACGAAACATTGCCCAAAAGCTAAACTAGCAAGTTAAGACTTTTAAGAACAGTAAATAGACTGTAAATGTCTATTTCGATGCCATAGGAATGCTGAATTCTATGCATAGACAAGTTTTTCAGGTTTCGTGCAATTTTGAACTTAACTTGGTCTATTGAAATATCCAAAAGATATGCCTTGGGAATGCTCAATTCTATGCCTAGAAAAGTTTTTCACGTTTCGTGCCATTTCGAACTTAACTTGGTCTATTGGCTTCTTTGCCTAACGAAACATTGCCCAAAAGCTAAACTAGCAAGTTAAGACTTCTAAGAACACTAAATAGAGTATAACTGTCTATTTTGATGCCTTAGGAATGCTGAATTCTATGCATAGACAAGTTTTTCACGTTTCGTGCAATGTTGAACCTAACTTGGTCTATTGTCTTCTTTACCTAACGAAACGATGTCCAAAAGCTGAACTAGAAAGTTGAGAATTCGAAGAACACTAAATAGAGTATAACGGTCCATTTTTATGCCTTAGGAATGCTCAATTCTATGCATAGACAAGTTTTTCACATTTCTTGCAATTTTGAACTTAACATGGTCTATTGGCTTCTTTACCTAACGAAACGTTGTCCAAAAGCTAAACTAGAAAGTTGAGACTTTGAAGAACACTAAATAGAGTATAACGGTCGATTTTGATGCCTTAGGAATGCTCAATTCTATGCGTGGATAAATTTTTCATGTTTCAGGCAATTTTTAACTTAACTTCGTCTATTGACTTCTTTACCTAACGAAACATTGCCCAAACGCTAAACTTGCAAGTTAAGACTTCTAAGAACACTAAATAGAGTATACCGGTCCAATTTGATGCCTTAGAAATGCTCAATTCTATGCATAGACAAGTTTTTCACGTTTCGTGCAATGTTGAACTTAAATTGGTCTATTGTCTTCTTTACCTAACGAAACAATGTCCAAAAGCTAAACTAGCAAGTTGAGATTTTGAAGAACACTAAATAGAGTATAACGGTCCATTTTTATGCCTTAGGAATGCTCAATTCTATGCATAGACAAGTTTCTCACATTTCTTGCAATTTTGAACTTAAGTTGGTCTATTGGCTTCTTTACCTAGCGAAACGTTGTCCAAAAGCTAAACTAGCATGTTAAGACTTCTAAGAACACTAAATAGAAAATAACTGTCTATTTTCATGCCTTAGGACTGCTCAATTCTATGCATGGACAAGTTTTTCACGTTTCGTGCAATTTTTAGCTTAACTTGGTCTATAGCTTCTTTACCTAACGAAACGTTGTCCAAAAGCTAAACTAGCAAGTTCAGTCCTCTAAGAAAACTAAATAGAGTATAACGGTCGATTTTGATGCCTTAGGAATGATCAATTCTATGCGTGGATAAGTTTTTCATGTTTCGTGCAATTTTGAACTTAACTTGTTCTATTGGCTTCTTTACCTAACGAAACGTTGCCCAAAAGCTAAACTAGCAAGTTAAGACTTCTAAGAACTCTAAATAGAGTATAACGGTCTATTGTGATGCCTTAGGAATGCTCAATTATATGCATAGACATGTTTTTCACGTTTCGTGTCATTTTGAACTTAACTTGGTCTATTGGCTTCTTTACCTAACGAAACGTTGTCCAAAAGCTAAAATAGGAAGTTAAGACTTCTAAGAACACTAAATAGAGTATAACAGTCTATTTTGATGCCTTAGGAATGCTCAATTCTATGCATGGATAAGTTTTTCACGTTTCGAGTAATTCTGAACTTAACTTGGTCTATTGGCCTCCTTACCTAACGAAACATTGCCCAAAAGCTAAACTAGCAAGTTAAGACTTCTAAGAACACTAACAAGAGTGTAACTGTCTCTTTTGATGCCTTAGGAATGCTCAATTCTATGCATAGACAAGTTTTTCACGTTTCGTGCAATTTTGAACTTAACTTGGTCTATTGAAATATCCAAAAGATATGCCTTGGGAATGCTCAATTCTATGCCTGGACAAGTTTTTCACGTTTCGTGCAATTTTTAGCTTAACTTGGTCTATGGCTTCTTTACCTAACGAAACGTTTTCCAAAAGCTAAACTAGCAAGTTCAGTCCTCTAAGAAAACTAAATAGAGTATAACGGTCGATTTTGATGCCTTAGGAATGCTCAATTCTATGCGTGGATAAGTTTTTCATGTTTCGTGCAATTTTGAACTTAACTTGTTCTATTGGCTTCTTTACCTAACGAAACGTTGCCCAAAAGCTAAACTAGCAAGTTAAGACTTCTAAGAACTCTAAATAGAGTATAACGGTCTATTGTGATGCCTTAGGAATGCTCAATTCTATGCATAGACATTCTTTTCACGTTTCGTGTCATTTTGAACTTAACTTGGTCTATTGGCTTCTTTACCTAACGAAACGTTGTCCAAAAGCTAAAATAGGAAGTTAAGACTTCTAAGAACACTAAATAGAGTATAACAGTCTATTTTGATGCCTTAGGAATGCTCAATTCTATGCATGGATAAGTTTTTCACGTTTCGAGTAATTCTGAACTTAACTTGGTCTATTGGCCTCCTTACCTAACGAAACATTGCCCAAAAGCTAAACTAGCAAGTTAAGACTTCTAAGAACACTAACAAGAGTGTAACTGTCTCTTTTGATGCCTTAGGAATGCTCAATTCTATGCATAGACAAGTTTTTCACGTTTCGTGCAATTTTGAACTTAACTTGGTCTATTGAAATATCCAAAAGATATGCCTTGGGAATGCTCAATTCTATGCCTGGACAAGTTTTTCACGTTTCGTGCAATTTTTAGCTTAACTTGGTCTATGGCTTCTTTACCTAACGAAACGTTTTCCAAAAGCTAAACTAGCAAGTTCAGTCCTCTAAGAAAACTAAATAGAGTATAACGGTCGATTTTGATGCCTTAGGAATGCTCAATTCTATGCGTGGATAAGTTTTTCATGTTTCGTGCAATTTTGAACTTAACTTGTTCTATTGGCTTCTTTACCTAACGAAACGTTGCCCAAAAGCTAAACTAGCAAGTTAAGACTTCTAAGAACTCTAAATAGAGTATAACGGTCTATTGTGATGCCTTAGGAATGCTCAATTCTATGCATAGACATTCTTTTCACGTTTCGTGTCATTTTGAACTTAACTTGGTCTATTGGCTTCTTTACCTAACGAAACGTTGTCCAAAAGCTAAAATAGGAAGTTAAGACTTCTAAGAACACTAAATAGAGTATAACAGTCTATTTTGATGCCTTAGGAATGCTCAATTCTATGCATGGATAAGTTTTTCACGTTTCGAGTAATTCTGAACTTAACTTGGTCTATTGGCCTCCTTACCTAACGAAACATTGCCCAAAAGCTAAACTAGCAAGTTAAGACTTCTAAGAACACTAACAAGAGTGTAACTGTCTATTTTGATGCCTTAGGAATGCTCAATTCTATGCATAGACAAGTTTTTCATGTTTCGTGCAATTTTGAACTTAACTTGGTCTATTGACTTCTTTACCTAACGAAACATTGCCCAAAAGCTAAACTAGCAAGTTAAGACTTTTAAGAACAGTAAATAGACTGTAAATGTCTATTTCGATGCCATAGGAATGCTGAATTCTATGCATAGACAAGTTTTTCAGGTTTCGTGCAATTTTGAACTTAACTTGGTCTATTGAAATATCCAAAAGATATGCCTTGGGAATGCTCAATTCTATGCCTAGAAAAGTTTTTCACGTTTCGTGCCATTTCGAACTTAACTTGGTCTATTGGCTTCTTTGCCTAACGAAACATTGCCCAAAAGCTAAACTAGCAAGTTAAGACTTCTAAGAACACTAAATAGAGTATAACTGTCTATTTTGATGCCTTAGGAATGCTGAATTCCATGCATAGACAAGTTTTTCACGTTTCGTGCAATGTTGAACCTAACTTGGTCTATTGTCTTTTTTACCTAACGAAACGATGTCCAAAAGCTGAACTAGAAAGTTGAGAATTCGAAGAACACTAAATAGAGTATAACGGTCCATTTTTATGCCTTAGGAATGCTCAATTCTATGCATAGACAAGTTTTTCACATTTCTTGCAATTTTGAACTTAACATGGTCTATTGGCTTCTTTACCTAACGAAACGTTGTCCAAAAGCTAAACTAGAAAGTTGAGACTTTGAAGAACACTAAATAGAGTATAACGGTCGATTTTGATGCCTTAGGAATGCTCAATTCTATGCGTGGATAAATTTTTCATGTTTCAGGCAATTTTGAACTTAACTTCGTCTATTGACTTCTTTACCTAACGAAACATTGCCCAAACGCTAAACTTGCAAGTTAAGACTTCTAAGAACACTAAATAGAGTATACCGGTCCAATTTCGATGCCATAGGAATGTTGGACCGTTATACTCTATTTAGTGTTCTTCAAAATCTCAACTTGCTAGTTTAGCTTTTGGACAACGTTTCGTTTGGTAAAGAAGCCAATAGACCATGTTAAGTTCAAAATTGCAAGAAATGTGAAAAACTTGTCTATGCATAGAATTGAGCATTCCTAAGGCATAAAAATGGACCGTTATACTCTATTTAGTGTTCTTCGAATTCTCAACTTTCTAGTTCAGCTTTTGGACATCGTTTCGTTAGATAAAGAAGACAATAGACCAAGTTAAGTTCAAAATTGCCTGAAACATGAAAAATTTATCCACGCATAGAATTGAGCATTCCTAAGGCATCAAAATCGACCGTTATACTCTATTTAGTGTTCTTCAAAGTCTCAACTTGCTAGTTTAGCTTTTGGACAACGTTTCGTTAGGTAAAGAAGCCAATAGACCATGTTAAGTTCAAAATTGCAAGAAATGTGAAAAACTTGTCTATGCATAGAATTGAGCATTCCTAAGGCACAAAAATGGACCGTTATACTCTATTTAGTGTTCTTCGAATTCTCAACTTTCTAGTTCAGCTTTTGGACATCGTTTCGTTAGGTAAAGAAGACAATAGACCAAGTTAAGTTCAAAATTGCCTGAAACATGAAAAATTTATCCACGCATAGAATTGAGCATTCCTAAGGCATCAAAATAGAATGTTATACTATATTTAGTGTTCTTCAAAGTCTCAACTTGCTAGTTTAGCTTTTGGACAACGTTTCGTTTGGTAAAGAAGCCAATAGACCATGTTAAGTTCAAAATTGCAAGAAATGTGAAAAACTTGTCTATGCATAGAATTGAGCATTCCTAAGGCATAAAAATGGACCGTTATACTCTATTTAGTGTTCTTCGAATTCTCAACTTTCTAGTTCAGCTTTTGGACATCGTTTCGTTAGGTAAAGAAGACAATAGACCAAGTTAAGTTCAAAATTGCCTGAAACATGAAAAATTTATCCACGCATAGAATTGAGCATTCCTAAGGCATCAAAATCGACCGTTATACTCTATTTAGTGTTCTTCAAAGTCTCAACTTGCTAGTTTAGCTTTTGGACAACGTTTCGTTAGGTAAAGAAGCCAATAGACCATGTTAAGTTCAAAATTGCAAGAAATGTGAAAAACTTGTCTATGCATAGAATTGAGCATTCCTAAGGCATAAAAATGGACCGTTATACTCTATTTAGTGTTCTTCGAATTCTCAACTTTCTAGTTCAGCTTTTGGACATCGTTTCGTTAGGTAAAGAAGACAATAGACCAAGTTAGGTTCAACATTGCACGAAACGTGAAAAACTTGTCTATGCATAGAATTCAGCATTCCTAAGGCATCAAAATAGACAGTTATACTCTATTTAGTGTTCTTAGAAGTCTTAACTTGCTAGTTTAGCTTTTGGGCAATGTTTCGTTAGGCAAAGAAGCCAATAGACCAAGTTAAGTTCGAAATGGCACGAAACGTGAAAAACTTTTCTAGGCATAGAATTGAGCATTCCCAAGGCATATCTTTTGGATATTTCAATAGACCAAGTTAAGTTCAAAATTGCACGAAACCTGAAAAACTTGTCTATGCATAGAATTCAGCATTCCTATGGCATCGAAATAGACATTTACAGTCTATTTACTGTTCTTAAAAGTCTTAACTTGCTAGTTTAGCTTTTGGGCAATGTTTCGTTAGGTAAAGAAGTCAATAGACCAAGTTAAGTTCAAAATTGCACGAAACATGAAAAACTTGTCTATGCATAGAATTGAGCATTCCTAAGGCATCAAAATAGACAGTTACACTCTTGTTAGTGTTCTTAGAAGTCTTAACTTGCTAGTTTAGCTTTTGGGCAATGTTTCGTTAGGTAAGGAGGCCAATAGACCAAGTTAAGTTCAGACTTACTCGAAACGTGAAAAACTTATCCATGCATAGAATTGAGCATTCCTAAGGCATCAAAATAGACTGTTATACTCTATTTAGTGTTCTTAGAAGTCTTAACTTCCTATTTTAGCTTTTGGACAACGTTTCGTTAGGTAAAGAAGCCAATAGACCGTTATACTCTATTTAGAGTTCTTAGAAGTCTTAACTTGCTAGTTTAGCTTTTGGGCAACGTTTCGTTAGGTAAAGAAGCCAATAAAACAAGTTAAGTTCAAAATTGCACGAAACATGAAAAACTTATCCACGCATAGAATTGAGCATTCCTAAGGCATCAAAATCGACCGTTATACTCTATTTAGTTTTCTTAGACGACTGAACTTGCTAGTTTAGCTTTTGGAAAACGTTTCGTTAGGTAAAGAAGCCATAGACCAAGTTAAGCTAAAAATTGCACGAAACGTGAAAAACTTGTCCAAAACGTTGTCCAAGTTAAGCAATTTTTAGCTTAACTTGGTCTATAGCTTCTTTACCTAACGAAACGTTGTCCAAAAGCTAAACTAGCAAGTTCAGTCCTCTAAGAAAACTAAATAGAGTATAACGGTCGATTTTGATGCCTTAGGAATGATCAATTCTATGCGTGGATAAGTTTTTCATGTTTCGTGCAATTTTGAACTTAACTTGTTCTATTGGCTTCTTTACCTAACGAAACGTTGCCCAAAAGCTAAACTAGCAAGTTAAGACTTCTAAGAACTCTAAGTAGAGTATAACGGTCTATTGTGATGCCTTAGGAATGCTCAATTATATGCATAGACATGTTTTTCACGTTTCGTGTCATTTTGAACTTAACTTGGTCTATTGGCTTCTTTACCTAACGAAACGTTGTCCAAAAGCTAAAATAGGAAGTTAAGACTTCTAAGAACACTAAATAGAGTATAACAGTCTATTTTGATGCCTTAGGAATGCTCAATTCTATGCATGGATAAGTTTTTCACGTTTCGAGTAATTCTGAACTTAACTTGGTCTATTGGCCTCCTTACCTAACGAAACATTGCCCAAAAGCTAAACTATTAAGTTAAGACTTCTAAGAACACTAACAAGAGTGTAACTGTCTCTTTTGATGCCTTAGGAATGCTCAATTCTATGCATAGACAAGTTTTTCACGTTTCGTGCAATTTTGAACTTAACTTGGTCTATTGAAATATCCAAAAGATATGCCTTGGGAATGCTCAATTCTATGCCTGGACAAGTTTTTCACGTTTCGTGCAATTTTTAGCTTAACTTGGTCTATGGCTTCTTTACCTAACGAAACGTTTTCCAAAAGCTAAACTAGCAAGTTCAGTCCTCTAAGAAAACTAAATAGAGTATAACGGTCGATTTTGATGCCTTAGGAATGCTCAATTCTATGCGTGGATAAGTTTTTCATGTTTCGTGCAATTTTGAACTTAACTTGTTCTATTGGCTTCTTTACCTAACGAAACGTTGCCCAAAAGCTAAACTAGCAAGTTAAGACTTCTAAGAACTCTAAATAGAGTATAACGGTCTATTGTGATGCCTTAGGAATGCTCAATTCTATGCATAGACATTCTTTTCACGTTTCGTGTCATTTTGAACTTAACTTGGTCTATTGGCTTCTTTACCTAACGAAACGTTGTCCAAAAGCTAAAATAGGAAGTTAAGACTTCTAAGAACACTAAATAGAGTATAACAGTCTATTTTGATGCCTTAGGAATGCTCAATTCTATGCATGGATAAGTTTTTCACGTTTCGAGTAATTCTGAACTTAACTTGGTCTATTGGCCTCCTTACCTAACGAAACATTGCCCAAAAGCTAAACTAGCAAGTTAAGACTTCTAAGAACACTAACAAGAGTGTAACTGTCTATTTTGATGCCTTAGGAATGCTCAATTCTATGCATAGACAAGTTTTTCATGTTTCGTGTAATTTTGAACTTAACTTGGTCTATTGACTTCTTTACCTAACGAAACATTGCCCAAAAGCTAAACTAGCAAGTTAAGACTTTTAAGAACAGTAAATAGACTGTAAATGTCTATTTCGATGCCATAGGAATGCTGAATTCTATGCATAGACAAGTTTTTCAGGTTTCGTGCAATTTTGAACTTAACTTGGTCTATTGAAATATCCAAAAGATATGCCTTGGGAATGCTCAATTCTATGCCTAGAAAAGTTTTTCACGTTTCGTGCCATTTCGAACTTAACTTGGTCTATTGGCTTCTTTGCCTAACGAAACATTGCCCAAAAGCTAAACTAGCAAGTTAAGACTTCTAAGAACACTAAATAGAGTATAACTGTCTATTTTGATGCCTTAGGAATGTTGAATTCTATGCATAGACAAGTTTTTCACGTTTCGTGCAATGTTGAACCTAACTTGGTCTATTGTCTTCTTTACCTAACGAAACGATGTCCAAAAGCTGAACTAGAAAGTTGAGAATTCGAAGAACACTAAATAGAGTATAACGGTCCATTTTTATGCCTTAGGAATGCTCAATTCTATGCATAGACAAGTTTTTCACATTTCTTGCAATTTTGAACTTAACATGGTCTATTGGCTTCTTTACCTAACGAAACGTTGTCCAAAAGCTAAACTAGAAAGTTGAGACTTTGAAGATCACTAAATAGAGTATAACGGTCGATTTTGATGCCTTAGGAATGCTCAATTCTATGCGTGGATAAGTTTTTCATGTTTCGTGCAATTTTGAACTTAACTTGTTCTATTGGCTTCTTTACCTAACGAAACGTTGCCCAAAAGCTAAACTAGCAAGTTAAGACTTCTAAGAACTCTAAATAGAGTATAACGGTCTATTGTGATGCCTTAGGAATGCTCAATTATATGCATAGACATGTTTTTCACGTTTCGTGTCATTTTGAACTTAACTTGGTCTATTGGCTTCTTTACCTAACGAAACGTTGTCCAAAAGCTAAAATAGGAAGTTAAGACTTCTAAGAACACTAAATAGAGTATAACAGTCTATTTTGATGCCTTAGGAATGCTCAATTCTATGCATGGATAAGTTTTTCACGTTTCGAGTAATTCTGAACTTAACTTGGTCTATTGGCCTCCTTACCTAACGAAACATTGCCCAAAAGCTAAACTAGCAAGTTAAGACTTCTAAGAACACTAACAAGAGTGTAACTGTCTCTTTTGATGCCTTAGGAATGCTCAATTCTATGCATAGACAAGTTTTTCACGTTTCGTGCAATTTTGAACTTAACTTGGTCTATTGAAATATCCAAAAGATATGCCTTGGGAATGCTCAATTCTATGCCTGGACAAGTTTTTCACGTTTCGTGCAATTTTTAGCTTAACTTGGTCTATGGCTTCTTTACCTAACGAAACGTTTTCCAAAAGCAAAACTAGCAAGTTCAGTCCTCTAAGAAAACTAAATAGAGTATAACGGTCGATTTTGATGCCTTAGGAATGCTCAATTCTATGCGTGGATAAGTTTTTCATGTTTCGTGCAATTTTGAACTTAACTTGTTCTATTGGCTTCTTTACCTAACGAAACGTTGCCCAAAAGCTAAACTAGCAAGTTAAGACTTCTAAGAACTCTAAATAGAGTATAACGGTCTATTGTGATGCCTTAGGAATGCTCAATTCTATGCATAGACATTCTTTTCACGTTTCGTGTCATTTTGAACTTAACTTGGTCTATTGGCTTCTTTACCTAACGAAACGTTGTCCAAAAGCTAAAATAGGAAGTTAAGACTTCTAAGAACACTAAATAGAGTATAACAGTCTATTTTGATGCCTTAGGAATGCTCAATTCTATGCATGGATAAGTTTTTCACGTTTCGAGTAATTCTGAACTTAACTTGGTCTATTGGCCTCCTTACCTAACGAAACATTGCCCAAAAGCTAAACTAGCAAGTTAAGACTTCTAAGAACACTAACAAGAGTGTAACTGTCTATTTTGATGCCTTAGGAATGCTCAATTCTATGCATAGACAAGTTTTTCATGTTTCGTGCAATTTTGAACTTAACTTGGTCTATTGACTTCTTTACCTAACGAAACATTGCCCAAAAGCTAAACTAGCAAGTTAAGACTTTTAAGAACAGTAAATAGACTGTAAATGTCTATTTCGATGCCATAGGAATGCTGAATTCTATGCATAGACAAGTTTTTCAGGTTTCGTGCAATTTTGAACTTAACTTGGTCTATTGAAATATCCAAAAGATATGCCTTGGGAATGCTCAATTCTATGCCTAGAAAAGTTTTTCACGTTTCGTGCCATTTCGAACTTAACTTGGTCTATTGGCTTCTTTGCCTAACGAAACATTGCCCAAAAGCTAAACTAGCAAGTTAAGACTTCTAAGAACACTAAATAGAGTATAACTGTCTATTTTGATGCCTTAGGAATGTTGAATTCTATGCATAGACAAGTTTTTCACGTTTCGTGCAATGTTGAACCTAACTTGGTCTATTGTCTTCTTTACCTAACGAAATGATGTCCAAAAGCTGAACTAGAAAGTTGAGAATTCGAAGAACACTAAATAGAGTATAACGGTCCATTTTTATGCCTTAGGAATGCTCAATTCTATGCATAGACAAGTTTTTCACATTTCTTGCAATTTTGAACTTAACATGGTCTATTGGCTTCTTTACCTAACGAAACGTTGTCCAAAAGCTAAACTAGAAAGTTGAGACTTTGAAGAACACTAAATAGAGTATAACGGTCGATTTTGATGCCTTAGGAATGCTCAATTCTATGCGTGGATAAATTTTTCATGCTTCAGGCAATTTTTAACTTAACTTCGTCTATTGACTTCTTTACCTAACGAAACATTGCCCAAACGCTAAACTTGCAAGTTAAGACTTCTAAGAACACTAAATAGAGTATACCGGTCCAATTTCGATGCCATAGGAATGTTGGACCGTTATACTCTATTTAGTGTTCTTCAAAATCTCAACTTGCTAGTTTAGCTTTTGGACAACGTTTCGTTTGGTAAAGAAGCCAATAGACCATGTTAAGTTCAAAATTGCAAGAAATGTGAAAAACTTGTCTATGCATAGAATTGAGCATTCCTAAGGCATAAAAATGGACCGTTATACTCTATTTAGTGTTCTTCGAATTCTCAACTTTCTAGTTCAGCTTTTGGACATCGTTTCGTTAGGTAAAGAAGACAATAGACCAAGTTAAGTTCAAAATTGCCTGAAACATGAAAAATTTATCCACGCATAGAATTGAGCATTCCTAAGGCATCAAAATCGACCGTTATACTCTATTTAGTGTTCTTCAAAGTCTCAACTTGCTAGTTTAGCTTTTGGACAACGTTTCGTTAGGTAAAGAAGCCAATAGACCATGTTAAGTTCAAAATTGCAAGAAATGTGAAAAACTTGTCTATGCATAGAATTGAGCATTCCTAAGGCACAAAAATGGACCGTTATACTCTATTTAGTGTTCTTCGAATTCTCAACTTTCTAGTTCAGCTTTTGGACATCGTTTCGTTAGGTAAAGAAGACAATAGACCAAGTTAAGTTCAAAATTGCCTGAAACATGAAAAATTTATCCACGCATAGAATTGAGCATTCCTAAGGCATCAAAATAGAATGTTATACTCTATTTAGTGTTCTTCAAAGTCTCAACTTGCTAGTTTAGCTTTTGGACAACGTTTCGTTTGGTAAAGAAGCCAATAGACCATGTTAAGTTCAAAATTGCAAGAAATGTGAAAAACTTGTCTATGCATAGAATTGAGCATTCCTAAGGCATAAAAATGGACCGTTATACTCTATTTAGTGTTCTTCGAATTCTCAACTTTCTAGTTCAGCTTTTGGACATCGTTTCGTTAGGTAAAGAAGACAATAGACCAAGTTAAGTTCAAAATTGCCTGAAACATGAAAAATTTATCCACGCATAGAATTGAGCATTCCTAAGGCATCAAAATCGACCGTTATACTCTATTTAGTGTTCTTCAAAGTCTCAACTTGCTAGTTTAGCTTTTGGACAACGTTTCGTTAGGTAAAGAAGCCAATAGACCATGTTAAGTTCAAAATTGCAAGAAATGTGAAAAACTTGTCTATGCATAGAATTGAGCATTCCTAAGGCATAAAAATGGACCGTTATACTCTATTTAGTGTTCTTCGAATTCTCAACTTTCTAGTTCAGCTTTTGGACATCGTTTCGTTAGGTAAAGAAGACAATAGACCAAGTTAGGTTCAACATTGCACGAAACGTGAAAAACTTGTCTATGCATAGAATTCAGCATTCCTAAGGCATCAAAATAGACAGTTATACTCTATTTAGTGTTCTTAGAAGTCTTAACTTGCTAGTTTAGCTTTTGGGCAATGTTTCGTTAGGCAAAGAAGCCAATAGACCAAGTTAAGTTCGAAATGGCACGAAACGTGAAAAACTTTTCTAGGCATAGAATTGAGCATTCCCAAGGCATATCTTTTGGATATTTCAATAGACCAAGTTAAGTTCAAAATTGCACGAAACCTGAAAAACTTGTCTATGCATAGAATTCAGCATTCCTATGGCATCGAAATAGACATTTACAGTCTATTTACTGTTCTTAAAAGTCTTAACTTGCTAGTTTAGCTTTTGGGCAATGTTTCGTTAGGTAAAGAAGTCAATAGACCAAGTTAAGTTCAAAATTGCACGAAACATGAAAAACTTGTCTATGCATAGAATTGAGCATTCCTAAGGCATCAAAATAGACAGTTACACTCTTGTTAGTGTTCTTAGAAGTCTTAACTTGCTAGTTTAGCTTTTGGGCAATGTTTCGTTAGGTAAGGAGGCCAATAGACCAAGTTAAGTTCAGACTTACTCGAAACGTGAAAAACTTATCCATGCATAGAATTGAGCATTCCTAAGGCATCAAAATAGACTGTTATACTCTATTTAGTGTTCTTAGAAGTCTTAACTTCCTATTTTAGCTTTTGGACAACGTTTCGTTAGGTAAAGAAGCCAATAGACCAAGTTAAGTTCAAAATGACACGAAACGTGAAAAGAATGTCTATGCATAGAATTGAGCATTCCTAAGGCATCACAATAGACCGTTATACTCTATTTAGAGTTCTTAGAAGTCTTAACTTGCTAGTTTAGCTTTTGGGCAACGTTTCGTTAGGTAAAGAAGCCAATAGAACAAGTTAAGTTCAAAATTGCACGAAACATGAAAAACTTATCCACGCATAGAATTGAGCATTCCTAAGGCATCAAAATCGACCGTTATACTCTATTTAGTTTTCTTAGACGACTGAACTTGCTAGTTTAGCTTTTGGAAAACGTTTCGTTAGGTAAAGAAGCCATAGACCAAGTTAAGCTAAAAATTGCACGAAACGTGAAAAACTTGTCCAGGCATAGAATTGAGCATTCCCAAGGCATATCTTTTGGATATTTCAATAGACCAAGTTAAGTTCAAAATTGCACGAAACGTGAAAAACTTGTCTATGCATAGAATTGAGCATTCCTAAGGCATCAAAAGAGACAGTTACACTCTTGTTAGTGTTCTTAGAAGTCTTAACTTGCTAGTTTAGCTTTTGGGCAATGTTTCGTTAGGTAAGGAGGCCAATAGACCAAGTTAAGTTCAGAATTACTCGAAACGTGAAAAACTTATCCATGCATAGAATTGAGCATTCCTAAGGCATCAAAATAGACTGTTATACTCTATTTAGTGTTCTTAGAAGTCTTAACTTCCTATTTTAGCTTTTGGACAACGTTTCGTTAGGTAAAGAAGCCAATAGACCAAGTTAAGTTCAAAATGACACGAAACGTGAAAAACATGTCTATGCATATAATTGAGCATTCCTAAGGCATCACAAAAGCTAAACTAGCAAGTTAAGACTTCTAAGAACTCTAAATAGAGTATAACGGTCTATTGTGATGCCTTAGGAATGCTCAATTCTATGCATAGACATTCTTTTCACGTTTCGTGTCATTTTGAACTTAACTTGGTCTATTGGCTTCTTTACCTAACGAAACGTTGTCCAAAAGCTAAAATAGGAAGTTAAGACTTCTAAGAACACTAAATAGAGTATAACAGTCTATTTTGATGCCTTAGGAATGCTCAATTCTATGCATGGATAAGTTTTTCACGTTTCGAGTAATTCTGAACTTAACTTGGTCTATTGGCCTCCTTACCTAACGAAACATTGCCCAAAAGCTAAACTAGCAAGTTAAGACTTCTAAGAACACTAACAAGAGTGTAACTGTCTATTTTGATGCCTTAGGAATGCTCAATTCTATGCATAGACAAGTTTTTCATGTTTCGTGCAATTTTGAACTTAACTTGGTCTATTGACTTCTTTACCTAACGAAACATTGCCCAAAAGCTAAACTAGCAAGTTAAGACTTTTAAGAACAGTAAATAGACTGTAAATGTCTATTTCGATGCCATAGGAATGCTGAATTCTATGCATAGACAAGTTTTTCAGGTTTCGTGCAATTTTGAACTTAACTTGGTCTATTGAAATATCCAAAAGATATGCCTTGGGAATGCTCAATTCTATGCCTAGAAAAGTTTTTCACGTTTCGTGCCATTTCGAACTTAACTTGGTCTATTGGCTTCTTTGCCTAACGAAACATTGCCCAAAAGCTAAACTAGCAAGTTAAGACTTCTAAGAACACTAAATAGAGTATAACTGTCTATTTTGATGCCTTAGGAATGCTGAATTCTATGCATAGACAAGTTTTTCACGTTTCGTGCAATGTTGAACCTAACTTGGTCTATTGTCTTCTTTACCTAACGAAACGATGTCCAAAAGCTGAACTAGAAAGTTGAGAATTCGAAGAACACTAAATAGAGTATAACGGTCCATTTTTATGCCTTAGGAATGCTCAATTCTATGCATAGACAAGTTTTTCACATTTCTTGCAATTTTGAACTTAACATGGTCTATTGGCTTCTTTACCTAACGAAACGTTGTCCAAAAGCTAAACTAGCAAGTTGAGACTTTGAAGAACACTAAATAGAGTATAACGGTCGATTTTGATGCCTTAGGAATGCTCAATTCTATGCGTGGATAAATTTTTCATGTTTCAGGCAATTTTGAACTTAACTTGGTCTATTGTCTTCTTTACCTAACGAAACGATGTCCAAAAGCTGAACTAGAAAGTTGAGAATTCGAAGAACACTAAATAGAGTATAACGGTCCATTTTTATGCCTTAGGAATGCTCAATTTTATGCATAGACAAGTTTTTCACATTTCTTGCAATTTTGAACTTAACATGGTCTATTGGCTTCTTTACCAAACGAAACGTTGTCCAAAAGCTAAACTAGCAAGTTGAGACTTTGAAGAACACTAAATAGAGTATAACATTCTATTTTGATGCCTTAGGAATGCTCAATTCAATGCGTGGATAAATTTTTCATGTTTCAGGCAATTTTGAACTTAACTTGGTCTATTGTCTTCTTTACCTAACGAAACGATGTCCAAAAGCTGAACTAGAAAGTTGAGAATTCGAAGAACACTAAATAGAGTATAACGGTCCATTTTTGTGCCTTAGGAATGCTCAATTCTATGCATAGACAAGTTTTTCACATTTCTTGCAATTTTGAACTTAACATGGTCTATTGGCTTCTTTACCTAACGAAACGTTGTCCAAAAGCTAAACTAGCAAGTTGAGACTTTGAAGAACACTAAATAGAGTATAACGGTCGATTTTGATGCCTTAGGAATGCTCAATTCTATGCGTGGATAAATTTTTCATGTTTCAGGCAATTTTGAACTTAACTTGGTCTATTGTCTTCTTTACCTAACGAAACGATGTCCAAAAGCTGAACTAGAAAGTTGAGAATTCGAAGAACACTAAATAGAGTATAACGGTCCATTTTTGTGCCTTAGGAATGCTCAATTCTATGCATAGACAAGTTTTTCACATTTCTTGCAATTTTGAACTTAACATGGTCTATTGGCTTCTTTACCTAACGAAACGTTGTCCAAAAGCTAAACTAGCAAGTTGAGACTTTGAAGAACACTAAATAGAGTATAACGGTCGATTTTGATGCCTTACGAATGCTCAATTCTATGCGTGGATAAATTTTTCATGTTTCAGGCAATTTTGAACTTAACTTGGTCTATTGTCTTCTTTACCTAACGAAACGATGTCCAAAAGCTGAACTAGAAAGTTGAGAATTCGAAGAACACTAAATAGAGTATAACGGTCCATTTTTATGCCTTAGGAATGCTCAATTCTATGCATAGACAAGTTTTTCACATTTCTTGCAATTTTGAACTTAACATGGTCTATTGGCTTCTTTACCTAACGAAACGTTGTCCAAAAGCTAAACTAGCAAGTTGAGACTTTGAAGAACACTAAATAGAGTATAACGGTCGATTTTGATGCCTTAGGAATGCTCAATTCTATGCGTGGATAAATTTTTCATGTTTCAGGCAATTTTGAACTTAACTTGGTCTATTGTCTTCTTTACCTAACGAAACGATGTCCAAAAGCTGAACTAGAAAGTTGAGAATTCGAAGAACACTAAATAGAGTATAACGGTCCATTTTTATGCCTTAGGAATGCTCAATTCTATGCATAGACAAGTTTTTCACATTTCTTGCAATTTTGAACTTAACATGGTCTATTGGCTTCTTTACCAAACGAAACGTTGTCCAAAAGCTAAACTAGCAAGTTGAGACTTTGAAGAACACTAAATAGAGTATAACAGTCTATTTTGATGCCTTAGGAATGCTCAATTCTATGCATGGATAAGTTTTTCACGTTTCGAGTAATTTTGAACTTAACTTGGTCTATTGGCCTCCTTACCTAACGAAACATTGCCCAAAAGCTAAACTAGCAAGTTAAGACTTCTAAGAACACTAACAAGAGTGTAACTGTCTATTTTGATGCCTTAGGAATGCTCAATTCTATGCATAGACAAGTTCTTCACGTTTCGTGCAATGTTGAACTTAACTTGGTCTATTGTCTTCTTTACCTAACGAAACGATGTCCAAAAGCTGAACTAGAAAGTTGAGAATTCGAAGAACACTAAATAGAGTATAACGGTCCATTTTTGTGCCTTAGGAATGCTCAATTCTATGCATAGACAAGTTTTTCACATTTCTTGCAATTTTGAACTTAACATGGTCTATTGGCTTCTTTACCTAACGAAACGTTGTCCAAAAGCTAAACTAGCAAGTTGAGACTTTGAAGAACACTAAATAGAGTATAACGGTCGATTTTGATGCCTTAGGAATGCTCAATTCTATGCGTGGATAAATTTTTCGTGTTTCAGGCAATTTTGAACTTAACTTGGTCTATTGTCTTCTTTACCTAACGAAACGATGTCCAAAAGCTGAACTAGAAAGTTGAGAATTCGAAGAACACTAAATAGAGTATCACGGTCCATTTTTATGCCTTAGGAATGCTCAATTCTATGCATAGACAAGTTTTTCACATTTCTTGCAATTTTGAACTTAACATGGTCTATTGGCTTCTTTACCAAACGAAACGTTGTCCAAAAGCTAAACTAGCAAGTTGAGACTTTGAAGAACACTAAATAGAGTATAACAGTCTATTTTGATGCCTTAGGAATGCTCAATTCTATGCATGGATAAGTTTTTCACGTTTCGAGTAATTTTGAACTTAACTTGGTCTATTGGCCTCCTTACCTAACGAAACATTGCCCAAAAGCTAAACTAGCAAGTTAAGACTTCTAAGAACACTAACAAGAGTGTAACTGTCTATTTTGATGCCATAGGAATGCTCAATTCTATGCATAGACAAGTTCTTCACGTTTCGTGCAATGTTGAACTTAACTTGGTCTATTGTCTTCTTTACCTAACGAAACGATGTCCAAAAGCTGAACTAGAAAGTTGAGAATTCGAAGAACACTAAATAGAGTATAACGGTCCATTTTTGTGCCTTAGGAATGCTCAATTCTATGCATAGACAAGTTTTTCACATTTCTTGCAATTTTGAACTTAACATGGTCTATTGGCTTCTTTACCTAACGAAAGGTTGTCCAAAAGCTAAACTAGCAAGTTGAGACTTTGAAGAACACTAAATAGAGTATAACGGTCGATTTTGATGCCTTAGGAATGCTCAATTCTATGCGTGGATAAATTTTTCATGTTTCAGGCAATTTTGAACTTAACTTGGTCTATTGTCTTCTTTACCTAACGAAACGATGTCCAAAAGCTGAACTAGAAAGTTGAGAATTCGAAGAACACTAAATAGAGTATAACGGTCCATTTTTATGCCTTAGGAATGCTCAATTCTATGCATAGACAAGTTTTTCACATTTCTTGCAATTTTGAACTTAACATGGTCTATTGGCTTCTTTACCAAACGAAACGTTGTCCAAAAGCTAAACTAGCAAGTTGAGACTTTGAAGAACACTAAATAGAGTATAACATTCTATTTTGATGCCTTAGGAATGCTCAATTCTATGCATGGATAAGTTTTTCACGTTTCGAGTAATTTTGAACTTAACTTGGTCTATTGGCCTCCTTACCTAACGAAACATTGCCCAAAAGCTAAACTAGCAAGTTAAGACTTCTAAGAACACTAACAAGAGTGTAACTGTCTATTTTGATGCCATAGGAATGCTCAATTCTATGCATAGACAAGTTCTTCACGTTTCGTGCAATGTTGAACTTAACTTGGTCTATTGTCTTCTTTACCTAACGAAACGATGTCCAAAAGCTGAACTAGAAAGTTGAGAATTCGAAGAACACTAAATAGAGTATAACGGTCCATTTTTGTGCCTTAGGAATGCTCAATTCTATGCATAGACAAGTTTTTCACATTTCTTGCAATTTTGAACTTAACATGGTCTATTGGCTTCTTTACCTAACGAAAGGTTGTCCAAAAGCTAAACTAGCAAGTTGAGACTTTGAAGAACACTAAATAGAGTATAACGGTCGATTTTGATGCCTTAGGAATGCTCAATTCTATGCGTGGATAAATTTTTCATGTTTCAGGCAATTTTGAACTTAACTTGGTCTATTGTCTTCTTTACCTAACGAAACGATGTCCAAAAGCTGAACTAGAAAGTTGAGAATTCGAAGAACACTAAATAGAGTATAACGGTCCATTTTTATGCCTTAGGAATGCTCAATTCTATGCATAGACAAGTTTTTCACATTTCTTGCAATTTTGAACTTAACATGGTCTATTGGCTTCTTTACCAAACGAAACGTTGTCCAAAAGCTAAACTAGCAAGTTGAGACTTTGAAGAACACTAAATAGAGTATAACATTCTATTTTGATGCCTTAGGAATGCTCAATTCTATGCGTGGATAAATTTTTCATGTTTCAGGCAATTTTGAACTTAACTTGGTCTATTGTCTTCTTTACCTAACGAAACGATGTCCAAAAGCTGAACTAGAAAGTTGAGAATTCGAAGAACACTAAATAGAGTATAACGGTCCATTTTTGTGCCTTAGGAATGCTCAATTCTATGCATAGACAAGTTTTTCACATTTCTTGCAATTTTGAACTTAACATGGTCTATTGGCTTCTTTACCTAACGAAACGTTGTCCAAAAGCTAAACTAGCAAGATGAGACTTTGAAGAACACTAAATAGAGTATAACGGTCGATTTTGATGCCTTAGGAATGCTCAATTCTATGCGTGGATAAATTTTTCATGTTTCAGGCAATTTTGAACTTAACTTGGTCTATTGTCTTCTTTACCTAACGAAACGATGTCCAAAAGCTGAACTAGAAAGTTGAGAATTCGAAGAACACTAAATAGAGTATAACGGTCCATTTTTATGCCTTAGGAATGCTCAATTCTATGCATAGACAAGTTTTTCACATTTCTTGCAATTTTGAACTTAACATGGTCTATTGGCTTCTTTACCAAACGAAACGTTGTCCAAAAGCTAAACTAGCAAGTTGAGACTTTGAAGAACACTAAATAGAGTATAACAGTCTATTTTGATGCCTTAGGAATGCTCAATTCTATGCATGGATAAGTTTTTCACGTTTCGAGTAATTTTGAACTTAACTTGGTCTATTGGCCTCCTTACCTAACGAAACATTTCCCAAAAGCTAAACTAGCAAGTTAAGACTTCTAAGAACACTAACAAGAGTGTAACTGTCTATTTTGATGCCTTAGGAATGCTCAATTCTATGCATAAACAAGTTTTTCACGTTTCGTGCAATTTTGAACTTAGCTTGGTCTACTGACTTCTTTACCTAACGAAACATTGGCCAAAAGCTAAACTAGCAAGTTAAGACTTCTAAGAACAGTAAATAGACTGTAAATGTCTATTTTGATGCCTTAGGAATGCTGAATTCTACGCATAGACAAGTTTTTCACGTTTCGTGTAATTTTGAACTTAACTTGGTCTATTGAAATATCCAAAAGATATGCCTTGGGAATGCTCAATTCTATGCCTGGACAAGTTTTTCATGTTTCGTGCCATTTTGAACTTAACTTGGTCTATTGGCTTCTTTACCTAACGAAACGTTGTCCATAAGCTAAACTAGCAAGTTAAGACTTCTAAGAACACTAAATAGAAAATAACGGTCTATTTTCATGCTTTAGTACTGCTCAATTCTATGCATGGACAAGTTTTTCACGTTTCGTGCCATTTTGAACTTAACTTGGTCTATTGGCTTCCTTACCTAACGAAACGTTGTCCAAAAGCAACACTAGACAGTTAAGACTTCTAATAACACTAAATATAGTATACCGGTCCAATTTGAGGCCTTAGGAATGCTGAATTCTATGCATAGACAAGTTTTTCACGTTTCGTGCAATTTTGAACTTAACTTTGTCTATTGTCTTCTTTACCTAACGAAACGATGTCCAAAAGCTAAACTAGCATGGGCCTTTGAAGAACACTAAATAGAGTATAACGGTCCATTTTGATGCCTTAGGAATGCTCAATTCTATGCATAGACAAGTTTTTCACGTTTCGTGCAATTTTGAACTTGACTTGGTCTATTGACTTCTTTACCTAACGAAACGTTGTCCAAAAGATAAACTAGCAAGTTAAGACTTCCAAGAACACTAAATAGAGTATAACGGTCTATTTTGATGCCTTGGGAAAGCTCAATTCTATGCCTGGACAAGTTTTTCACGTGTCGTGCCATTTTGAACTTAACTTGGTCTATTGGCTTCTTTACCTAACGAAACGTTGTCCACAAGCTAAACTAGCAAGTTGAGACTTCTAAGAACACTAAATAGAGTATACCGGTCCAATTTGATGCCTTAGGAATGCTCAATTCTATGCATAAACAAGTTTTTCACGTTTCGTGCAATGTTGAACTTAGCTTGGTCTATTGTCTTCTTTACCTAACGAAATGATGTCCAAAAGCTAAACTAGCAAGTTGAGACTTCGAAGAATACTAAATAGAGTATAACGGTCCATTTTTATGCCTTAGGAATGCTGAATACTATGCATAGACAGGTTTCTCACATTTCGTGCAATGTTGAACTTAACTTGGTCTATTGGCTTCTTTACCTAACGAAACGTTGCCCAAAAGCTAAACTAGCAAGTTAAGACTTCTAAGAACACTAAATAGAGTATAACAGTCTATTGTGATGCCTTAGGACTGCTCAATTCTACGCAAAGACAAGTTTTTCACGTTTCGTGTCATTTTGAACTTCACTTGGTCTATTGGCTTCTTTACCTAACGAAACGTTGTCCAAAAGCTAAAATAGGAAGTTAAGACTTCTAAGAACACTAAATAGAGTATAACAGTCTATTTTGATGCCTTAGGAATGCTCAATTCTATGCATGGACAAGTTTTTCACGTTTCAAGCAATTTTGAACTTAACTTGGTCTATTGCCTTCTTTACCTAACGAAACATTGCCCAAAAGCTAAACTAGCAAGTTAAGACTTCTAAGAACACTAAATAGACTGTAACTGTCTATTTTGATGCCTTAGGAATGCTCAATTCTATGCATGGACAAGTTTTTAACGTTTCGTGCAATTTTGAACTTAACTTGTTCTATTGGCTTCTTTACCTAACGAAACATTGCCCAAAAGCTAAACCAGCAAGTTAAGACTTCTAAGAACACTAAATAGAGTGTAACTGTCTATTTTGATGCCTTAGGAATGCTCAATTCTATGCACAGACAAGTTTTTAACGTTTCGTGCAATTCTGAACTTAACTTAGTCTATTGACTTCTTTACCTAACGAAACGTTGTCCAAAAGATAAACTAGCAAGTTAAGACTGCCAAGAAAACTAAATAGAGTATAACGGTCTATTTTGATGCCTTGGGAATGCTCAATTCTATGACTGGACAAGTTTTTCACGTTTCGTGCCATTTTGAACTTAACTTGGTCTATTGGCTTCTTTACCTAACGAAACGTTGTCCACAAGCTAAAATAGCAAGTTAACACTTCTAAGAACACTAAATAGAGTATACGGGTCCAATTTGATGCCTTAGGAATGCTGAATTCTATGCATAAACAAGTTTTTCACGTTTCGTACAATGTTGAACTTAACTTGGTCTATTGTCTTCTTTACCTAACGAAACGATGTCCAAAAGCTAAACTAGCAAGTTGAGACTTCGAAGAACACTAAATAGAGTATAACGGTCCATTTTTATGCCTTAGGAATGCTCAATTCTATGCATAGACAAGTTTTTCACATTTCTTGCAATTTTGAACTTAACTTGGTCTATTGGCTTCTTTACCTAACGAAACGTTGTACAAAAGCTAAACTAGCATGTTAAGACTTCTAAGAACACTAAATAGAAAATAACGGTCTATTTTCACGCCTTAGGATTTCTCAATTCTATGCATGGACAAGTTTTCACGTTTCGTGCAATTTTTAGCTTAACTCGGTCTATTGGCTTCTTTACCTAAGAAACGTTGTCGAAAAGCTAAACTAGCAAGTTAAGTCTTCTAACAACACTAAATAGTGTATAACGGTCGATTTTAATGCCTTAGTAATCTCAATTCTATGCGTGGATAAGTTTTTCATGTTTCGTGCAATTTTGAACTTAACTTGGTCTATTGGCTTCTTTACCTAACGGAACGTTGGCCAAAAGCTAAACTACCAAGTTAAGACTTCTAAGAACACTAAATAGACTGTAACTGTCTATTTTGATGCCTTAGGAATGCTCAATTCTATGCATGGACAAGTTTTTCACGTTTCGTGCAATTTTGAACTTAACTTGGTCTATTGGCTTCTTTACCTAACGAAACATTGCCCAAAAGCTAAACCAGCAAGTTAAGACTTCTAAGAACACTAAATAGAGTGTAACTGTCTATTTTGATGCCTTAGGAATGCTCAATTCTACGCATAGACAAGTTTTTCATATTTCATGCAATTTTGAACGTAACTTGGTCTATTGGCTTCTTTACCTAACGAAACAATGTCCAAAAGATAAACTAGTAAGTTTAGACTTCCAAGAACACTAAATAGAGTATAACGTTTTTTTTTTATGCCTTTGCAGTGCTCAATTCTATGCATGGACAAGTTTTTCACGTTTCGTGCCATTTTAAACTTATCTTGGTCTATTGGTTTCCTTGCCTAACGAAACGTTGTCCAAAAGCAAAACTAGCCAGTTAAGACTTCTAAGAACACTAAATAGAGTATACTGGTCCAATTTGATGCCTTAGAAATGCTGAATTCTATGCATAGACAAGTTTTTCACGTTTCGTGCAATTTTGAACTTAACTTTGTCTATTGTCTTCTTTACCTAACGAAACGATGTCCAAAAGCTAAACTAGCATGGGACTTTGAAGAACACTAAATAGAGTATCTTTACCTAACGAAACGATGTCCAAAAGCTAAACTAGCATGGGACTTTGAAGAACACTAAATAGAGTATAACGGTCCATTTTGATGCCTTAGGAATGCTCAATTCTAAGCATAAACAAGTTTTTCACGTTTCTTGCAATTTTGAACTTAACTTTGTCTATTGGCTTCCTTACCTAACGAAACGTTGTCCAAAAGCTAAACTAGCAAGTTAAGACTTCTAAGAACAGTAAATAGAGTATACCGGTCCAATTTGATGCCTTAGGAATGCTGAATTCTATGCATAGACAAGTTTTTCACGTTTCGTGCAATTTTGAACTTAACTTGGTCTATTGTCTTCTTTACCTAACGAAACGTTGTCCAAAAGCTAAACTAGCATGAGACTTTGAAGAACACTAAATAGAGTATAATGGTCCATTTTGATGCCTTAGGAATGCTCAATTCTATGCATGGACAAGTTTTTAACGTTTCGTGCAATTTTGAACTTAACTTGTTCTATTGGCTTCTTTACCTAACGAAACATTGCCCAAAAGCTAAACCAGCAAGTTAAGACTTCTAAGAACACTAAATAGAGTGTAACTGTCTATTTTGATGCCTTAGGAATGCTCAATTCTATGCACAGACAAGTTTTTAACGTTTCGTGTAATTCTGAACTTAACTTAGTCTATTGACTTCTTTACCTAACGAAACGTTGTCCAAAAGATAAACTAGCAAGTTAAGACTGCCAAGAACACTAAATAGAGTATAACGGTCTATTTTGATGCCTTGGGAATGCTCAATTCTATGACTGGACAAGTTTTTCACGTTTCGTGCCATTTTGAACTTAACTTGGTCTATTGGCTTCTTTACCTAACGAAACGTTGTCCACAAGCTAAAATAGCAAGTTAACACTTCTAAGAACACTAAATAGAGTATACGGGTCCAATTTGATGCCTTAGGAATGCTGAATTCTATGCATAAACAAGTTTTTCACGTTTCATACAATGTTGAACTTAACTTGGTCTATTGTCTTCTTTACCTAACGAAACGATGTCCAAAAGCTAAACTAGCAAGTTGAGACTTCGAAGAACACTAAATAGAGTATAACGGTCCATTTTTATGCCTTAGGAATGCTCAATTCTATGCATAGGCAAGTTTTTCACATTTCTTGCAATTTTGAACTTAACTTGGTCTATTGGCCTCTTTCCCTAACGAAACGTTGTACAAAAGCTAAACTAGCATGTTAAGACTTCTAAGAACACTAAATAGAAAATAACGGTCTATTTTCACGCCTTAGGATTTCTCAATTCTATGCATGGACAAGTTTTCACGTTTCGTGCAATTTTTAGCTTAACTCGGTCTATTGGCTTCTTTACCTAAGAAACGTTGTCGAAAAGCTAAACTAGCAAGTTAAGTCTTCTAACAACACTAAATAGTGTATAACGGTCGATTTTAATGCCTTAGTAATCTCAATTCTATGCGTGGATAAGTTTTTCATGTTTCGTGCAATTTTGAACTTAACTTGGTCTATTGGCTTCTTTACCTAACGAAACGTTGCCAAAAGCTAAACTAGCAAGTTAAGACTTCTAGGAACACTAAATAGAGTATAACGGTATTTTGTGATGCCTTAGGAATGCTCAATTCTATGCATCGACAAGTTTTTCACGTTTCGTGCAATTTTGAACTTAACTTGGTCTATTGACTTCTTTACCTAACGAAACATTGGCCAAAAGCTAAACTACCTAGTTAAGACTTCTAAGAACACTAAATAGACTGTAACTGTCTATTTTGATGCCTTAGGAATGCTCAATTCTATGCATGGACAAGTTTTTCACGTTTCGTGCAATTTTGAACTTAACTTGGTCTATTGGCTTCTTTACCTAACGAAACATTGCCCAAAAGCTAAACCAGCAAGTTAAGACTTCTAAGAACACTAAATAGAGTGTAACTGTCTATTTTGATGCCTTAGGAATGCTCAATTCTACGCATAGACAAGTTTTTCATATTTCATGCAATTTTGAACGTAACTTGGTCTATTGGCTTCTTTACCTAACGAAACAATGTCCAAAAGATAAACTAGTAAGTTTAGACTTCCAAGAACACTAAATAGAGTATAACGTTTTTTTTTATGCCTTTGCAGTGCTCAATTCTATGCATGGACAAGTTTTTCACGTTTCGTGCCATTTTAAACTTAACTTGGTCTATTGGTTTCCTTGCCTAACGAAACGTTGTCCAAAAGCAAAACTAGCCAGTTAAGACTTCTAAGAACACTAAATAGAGTATACTGGTCCAATTTGATGCCTTAGAAATGCTGAATTCTATGCATAGACAAGTTTTTCACGTTTCGTGCAATTTTGAACTTAACTTTGTCTATTGTCTTCTTTACCTAACGAAACGATGTCCAAAAGCTAAACTAGCATGGGACTTTGAAGAACACTAAATAGAGTATCTTTACCTAACGAAACGATGTCCAAAAGCTAAACTAGCATGGGACTTTGAAGAACACTGAATAGAGTATAACGGTCCATTTTGATGCCTTAGGAATGCTCAATTCTAAGCATAAACAAGTTTTTCACGTTTCTTGCAATTTTGAACTTAACTTGGTCTATTGGCTTCCTTACCTAACGAAACGTTGTCCAAAAGCTAAACTAGCAAGTTAAGACTTCTAAGAACAGTAAATAGAGTATACCGGTCCAATTTGATGCATTAGGAATGCTGAATTCTATGCATAGACAAGTTTTTCACGTTTCGTGCAATTTTGAACTTAACTTGGTCTATTGTCTTCTTTACCTAACGAAACGTTGTCCAAAAGCTAAACTAGCATGAGACTTTGAAGAACACTAAATAGAGTATAATGGTCCATTTTGATGCCTTAGGAATGCTCAATTCTATGCATAGACAAGTTTTTCACGTTTCTTGCAATTTTGAACTTAACTTGATCTATTGGCTTCTTTACCTAACGAAACGTTGTCCAAAAGCTAAACTAGCAAGTTAAGACATCTAAGAACACTAAATAGAGTATAACAGTCTATTTTGATGCCTTAGGAATGCTCAAATCTATGCATGGAAGTGTTTTTCACGTTTCGTGCAATTTTGAACTTAAGTTGTCTATTGGCTTCTTTACCTAACGAAACATTGCCCAAAAGCTAAACTAGCAAGTTAAGACTTCTAAGAACACTAAATAAAGTGTAACTGTCTATTTTGATGCCTTAGGAATGCTCAATTTTATGCACAGACAAGTTTTTAACGTTTCGTGCAATTCTGAACTTAACTTAGTCTATTGACTTCTTTACCTAACGAAACGTTGTCCAAAAGATAAACTAGCAAGTTAAGACTGCCAAGAACACTAAATAGAGTATAACGGTCTATTTTGATGCCTTGGGAATGCTCAATTCTATGCCTGGACAAGTTTTTCACGTTTCGTGCCATTTTGAACTTAACTTGGTCTATTGGCTTCTTTACCTAACGAAACGTTGTCCACAAGCTAATATAGCAAGTTAAGACTTCTAAGAACACTAAATAGAGTATACCGGTCCAATTTGATGCCTTACGAATGCTGAATTCTATGCATAAACAAGTTTTTCACGTTTCGTACAATGTTGAACTTAACTTGGTCTATTGTCTTCTTTACCTAATGAAACGATGTCCAAAAGCTAAACTAGCAAGTTGAGACTTCGAAGAACACTAACTAGAGTATAACGGTCCATTTTTATGCCTTAGGAATGCTCAATTCTATGCATAGACAAGTTTTTCACATTTCTTGCAATTTTGAACTTAACTTGGTCTATTGGCTTCCTTACCTAGCGAAACGTTGTACAAAAGCTAAACTAGCATGTTAAGACTTCTAAGAACACTAAATAGAAAATAACGCTCTATTTTCACGCCTTAGGATTTCTCAATTCTATGCATGGACAAGTTTTCACGTTTCGTGCAATTTTTAGCTTAACTCGGTCTATTGGCTTCTTTACCTAAGAAACGTTGTCGAAAAGCTAAACTAACAAGTTAAGTCTTCTAAGAACACTAAATAGTGTATAACGGTCGATTTTAATGCCTTAGTAATCTCAATTCTATGCGTGGATAAGTTTTTCATGTTTCGTGCAATTTTGAACTTAACTTGGTCTATTGGCTTCTTTACCTAACGAAACGTTGCCCAAAAGCAAAACTAGCAAGTTAAGACTTCTAGGAACACTAAATAGAGTATAACGGTCTTTTGTGATGCCTTAGGAATGCTCAATTCTATGCATCGACAAGTTTTTCACGTTTCGTGCAATTTTTAACTTAACTTGGTCTATTAACTTCTTTACCTAACGAAACATTGCCCAAAAGCTAAACTAGCAAGTTAAGACTTCTAAGAACACTAAATAGACTGTAACTGTCTATTTTTATGCCTTAGGAATGCTCAATTCTATGCATGGACAAGTTTTTCACGTTTCGTGCAATTTTGAACTTAACTTGGTTTATTGGCTTCTTTACCTAACGAAACATTGCCCAAAAGCTAAACTTGCAAGTTAAGACTTCTAAGAACACTAAATAGAGTGTAACTGTCTATTTTGATGGCTTAGGAATGCTCAATTCTATGCACAGACAAGTTTTTCACGTTTCGTGCAATTTTGAACTTAACTTGGCCTATTTACTTCTTAACCTAACGAAACGTTGTCCAAAAGATAAACTAGCAACTTAAGACTTCCAAGAACACTAAATAGTGTATAAAGGTCTATTTTGATGCATTGGGAATGCTCAATTCTATGCCTGGACAAGTTTTTCACGTTTCGTGCCATTTTGAACTTAACTTGGTCTATTGGCTTCTTTACCTAACGAAACATTTCCCAAAAACTAAAGTAGCAAGTTAAGACTTCTAAGAACACAAAATAGAGTATAACTGTCTATTTTGATGCCTTAGGAATGCTCAATTCTACGCATAGACAAGTTTTTCATATTTCGTGCAATTTTGAACTTAACTTGGTCTATTGGCTTCTTTATCTAATGAAACGTTGTCCACAAGCTAAATGATAGGTGTGATAATACCTATGGTTTTTGGTAGGAATCTCCCCCTCTTAAGCTTCCTTTAAATAAATAATGAGTGTATTTATGTTTTGATTTGTATTTTGATAGGTTGATTGCGGTTCGGATGAAAAGTGATGAAAAAAAGGGTTGAACTGAAGAAAATGTCCACCGACCTTCGTGTGTTCAAAAACTGATAACTTATTGTCACGTTATCGGAATCAAGCGAAATAAAAGGCATTGGAAACTAGACATCTCAAGCTTTCCGTAGACGCTAAAATCGTGCAAATCGGACGTCGTATGGAGATTTTGGAATCATTCCACGCCTAGGCGCAATATTTGTGCACGCCCAGGATCACTTCTGCACGCCTAGTCCAGTGAAGTTGGGGCTTGAATTTGAAGTTGTGCACGCCTAGGATTGCGCCTAGGCGTGGGTACAACGCGCCTAGGCGCACAAGACAGTTTTTTGAGATGTTTTAATTCGCGAACTTGCCGAGCCGCAGAGGAGAGATTTCTGGAGAGCGAAAACAGAGGGGGAAGGTGATTCTTGGAGCTAGGAGGAGAGATTCTTCAACTCCACTTGGATCTACTCAACTCATTGGTTTTATTCATGCCTTTCTCATCTATTCTCTTGTGTTTTTCTCTCATTATGTGTAACTAAACCTCTTGTGCCAAGGCTAGGATGAAGCCTTGGGTTTGATGACTTTGTTTATGACTTGATTTACATACATATGAGTTGATTTGGGTATAAATCTTGTGTTTCTATGTTTGATTGCAATTTCTTCATGCTTGTGGTGTTTGGCCAACACTTTAGGTTTTTGGATGAAATTGTTTGGAGAATTTGCTTAGACAATAATATGTCAAGTAGATTATGCTTCTTGAAACACTTGATTATGAATGTGTCTCCCTTTAATTAGGTGACAATTTGTATGAATCCTAATCTCCATGGAACTCCATGAATTCCTATGCATGTTTAGACCAATAAGATGGCTAGAATGTATTTAGGAATATCCGACCTAGACCAATAAGATGGCTAGTAATCGATTTTAGGGAGATTTGGCTTAAGTGCGCTAAAACCGACTTAGGTACGGATTCGTTATGCCCGAATTAGCAAATATGTGTGTGAATTTGTGTCATTGCAAGTCATTTCTCAAGGGGGATTCCAAAGCCTTGGTGTTCATCTCATTTGTATTAGTTGCATCCCTATTCTAAGAAAATACCAAAAATACTTTGCTCTTTACTTGTCTTAGTTTAATTACCAACCCAAACAATCTTGAGTTGAACTTTACTTTTGATTGCATTGTCCATATATACATACAAATATACATTTGGATTAGACATAACACCGTCCCTGTGGATTCGACCCTTGCTTATCATTGTGCTGTAGTCGTCGACTAGTACACTTGCTAGTAAGGTTAATTTAGACCCAACAAGTTTATGGCGCCGTTGCCGGGGACGGTTGCTTATATTTGATCCATTCTTGTTTATATACATAGATACTTACATACTTAGTTTAGCTCTTTCTTACTGGATAATTAGTGATCCTTATACTTTTCTTTCTTGTTTGTAGTTCATGCAAGGAAGACGTTCTCAAGATACAGAAATTCTTCCTGTCGATCTAGACTTGGAACGTGCACGAAGGAACAAGCGAGACAAGGATTTTCTTGAGGAGAAATCTTCCACTCGTTCTATCTCTCCTCCTATATCCAGCTCTAGTTCATCTAGTGACAACATTTTGGGAGAACATTCTGAACAGGAGAGCATGGCTGAAAATCGTGAGGAAGTTGGCAATAATGCCAACAATGCAAATGCTCCGGTCACCATCATGGACTACTCTATGCCACAATTCTCTACTAGACAATCTTGCATCATATTACCAACCATTCCGCCAAATCTATCTTATGAGCTTAAATGTCATGTGATTAACATGCTCCCATCATTCTCAGGAGCTGAAAATCAAGATGCTAGTGATCACATTGATAATTTTCTGGAAATTTGTGGCACTCAAAAAATTCAAGGCATATCTGAAGAATTCATACGATTGAAGCTTTTTCCTTTTTCTCTTAAGGAAAGTGCTAAGATCTGGTTCAAGACTTTGCCACCAAATTCTATCACTTCTTGGGATCAACTTTCTGCTAAGTTTATTCAGAAGTTCTATACTCAGTCAAGGACACAGAGGCTTCGGGATCAGATTTTCCATTTCAGGCAGAACAAGGGAGAACCACTTTTTAAGGCTTGGGAGCGATATAAAACTTTATTGATTGGTTGCCCACATCATCAATTCTTGCCATGGCAGATTATATTATACTTTTACCAACATCTGGCTGATGAATGCCGCCATCGGTTAGATGCAGCTGCTGGAGGAAATATTATGGCTAAGGAACCGACTGAAGCCAATGAAATTATTGAGACTGTGGTAGCAAATTCCTCACAATGGGATAATCGTGATCTTGATGCGCCTAGACACATGGTTTATGAGGCTAGTGCTTCAAATTCAGAGATGGCGTCTGTGGCTAGGAAATTGGATGCGGTAGTAACTTTGCTGAGCAGAAATTTGGAGCCTTGTGGAATTTGTGGAGGTACAGATCATCCTACTCATGTATGTTCTAGAAGTGGGACATTTCCTGAAGCTGAAGTTAATGCAGTTCAACCTTTTCATAGGCAGCAGAATGATCCATTTTCTCACACATATAACCCAGGATGGAAGAATCACCCAAATTTCTCCTATGCTTCATCCCATAATTTCAATCAAGGGCCCAGACCTTGGCAAGCTCCACGACAAGGACCACCCTCTCAAGACGCAAAGAAGTCTGCTATGGAGGACCTTATCACCCAACTTGCTCAATCACAAGTCACAATGCAGCATTCCCAAGCAGAGATGAGCAATTCAATGACTCAGTTGCAACAAACTGTTTCCAGTAATACTCAGTCCATCGCAAAGCTTGAAATGCAAGTATGACAACTTGCTCAGGCTTTAAGTGAAAGACAACCGGGAAAGCTTCCAAGTCAACCTGAGGTAAATCCTAAACAGCATGAAGATGCTAATGCTATTACTGTCTTGCGAAGTGGGAAAATGGTGGATAACAATATTGAATATAAAGGGCTTGATGGTGAGGGTCATGATGAATCTATAGTGATGGAACCGAGTGCTCCCACCACACCTCATGTTGAGAAGGAAAAGCCGAAAGAAGAAGAGGTTGTTCCAATAGTGCCTTTTCCATCTCGTCTTGAACCAGCTAAGAAAAACAAGTATAATCGGGATATTTTTGAAGTTTTGAAGAAAGTGGAGATTAATATTCCACTTATTGAGGCAATTAAGTCTATTCCCGCATATGCAAAATTTTTGAAGGAGTTGTGCACTAACAAAAGAAAGATTGGTGATCATGAAGAAGTATTTCTCTCCAAAGAGACAAGTGCTATTTTACAAAAGAAGCTCCCACCCAAATTAAAAGATCCGGGTAGCTTTACCATTCCTTGTATAATTGGAGAGAAAGAAATTGAAAAAGCCTTGATGGATCTTGGTGCGAGTGTGAATATCATGCCTTATTCTGTTTACACTACATTGAAGATCGGTGAGTTGAAACCAACATCAGTCACTCTCCAATTAGCGGATCGCTCTTTAGTGCATCCTTTTGGGCTAGTTGAAGATGTTCTAGTGAAGGTGGGAGAGTTTGTTATTCCGGTGGATTTTCTAGTGCTTGATATGGAGGGTGAACCTAATCCGGGAAAAGATGTACCAATCATTCTAGGCCGCGGTTTTATGGCAACCACCAACACCATCATTGATGTCAAGATGGGAGTTCTCACTATGACAGTTTTTGATAAAACTATTCAGTTTCGGCTCTTTGAGGCCATGAGACATTCTAATGATTCAAAGACTTGTTTTTGGGTGGATGTGGTGGATAGAAGAGTCGACATGGAGCTGCATAGAAATGATAAAACCATTGCTTTGGAAGCTTTTCTAGTGGGAGATATTGAGAGGACTCTGGACAATGATACTCAAGAAGTTGTAAACATGTTTGAGGCTTCTCCTAGTTATCAACACAAGTGGCGTCCGATCTTTGAAAATTTGAGGGACTCTCCAAATCTTGAGAAGCTAGTACCATCTATAGTGAGTCCGCCAGAGCTAGAGTTGAAGCCTTTGCCCGCACACTTGCGATATGCATTCTTAGGTAACTCTAAAACTCTTCTTGTTATTATTTCTTCTAATCTTTCTCTCTTGGAAGAAGAGAAATTACTCCGTGTTCTCAGGGAATACAAGAGTGCAATTGGGTGGACCATTGCGGATATTCGTGGCATTAGCCCCTCTGTGTGCATGCATCGCATTTTGATGGAGGACGAAACTAAAGCCACTAGAGAGGGACAAAGAAGATTAAATCCAAATATGAAAGAAGTTGTCCGGAGTGAGATTTCAAAGCTCTTGGATGTTGGCGTTATTTATCCTATTTCTGATTCCAAATGGGTGAGTCCAGTCCATCTTGTGCCGAAGAAATCTGGGATTACTGTCGAAGCCAATGAGAACAATGTGCTTATTCCTACTCGGAAGGTCACGGGATGGCGAGTTTGTATTGATTATCGGAAACTGAATTGAGCTACCCGAAAAGATCACTTCCCATTACCTTTTGTTGATCAGATGCTTGAGAGACTGGCAGGGCATGAGTATTATTGCTTCCTGGATGGTTATTCTGGTTATAACCAAATTGCCATTGCTCTCGAAGATCAAGACAAGACTACTTTCACTTGTCCATTTGGAACATTTGCTTACCGTCGGATGCCTTTTGGCTTATGCAATGCTCCTGCAACATTTCAGCGTTGCATGATAAGCATCTTCTCTGACATGGTGGAGCGTTTTATTGAGATATTTATGGATGATTTTTCTGTCTTTGGGTCAAGTTTTGACAATTGCCTTCAAAATCTATCTATTGTGTTGAGGAGATGTGAAGAAACCAATTTGGTGCTAAATTGGGAAAAATGCCACTTTATGGTGCAACGAGGAAATGTGTTGGGGCATATTATCTCCAAAAATGGGATTGAAGTTGATCCGGCAAAGATTGAGCTTATATCGAAGCTTCCTCCTCCGATTAATGTGAAAGGAATTCGTTCTTTTCTGGGACATGCAGGGTTCTATAGGAGGTTCATTCAAGATTTTTCTAAAATTGCTAGGCCTTTATGCAACCTTTTGGCCAAAGATGCAGTTTTTCTATTCGATGAAGCTTGTATGAGGGCATTCGATTTGTTGAAAGAGAAACTTACTACCGCTCCAATTATGATGCCTCCGGATTTTTCTTTGCCATTTGAAATTATGTGCGATGCTTCTGACTTTGCCATTGGAGCAGTGCTTTGTCAACGAGTTGACAAGAAGTCTCATGTTATATATTATTCAAGCCAAACACTCAACGATGCTCAAGTCAATTATACTACCACCGAGAAAGAGTTGTTGGCCATTGTTTTTGCCTTGGACAAGTTTCGTCAATATTTAGCATGCTCTAAAGTGATTGTCTACTCTGACCATGCAGCATTGCGGTATTTATTGTCAAAGAAAGACTCCAAGCCACGGCTCATTCGTTGGGTACTGCTTCTCCAAGAGTTTGATTTGGAGATTCGGGATAAAAAGGGGTGTGAGAATGTAGTTGCTGATCATCTCTCTCGGCTCGCTATCAAGGAAAACGGTGAAAGAGATATGGATTTCAATGAGACCTTTCCAGATGAGCATTTATTTGAGGTCGAGGAAGTTCCTTGGTATGCAGATATCGTTAATTATCTGGTAAGCCGGAAATTACCTCCGGGTATGACCACACATGAGAAAAACAAGTTTCTATCCTCCATCAAATATTACTATTGGGATGATCCTTATTTATTCAGATGTTGTCCTGATCAGATTATCAGACGATGTATTCCGGTTAATGAGCAAGAAAGTGTTCTTCACTTTTGCCACTCTCATGTGTGTGGAGGGCATTTTGGGGGGAAGAAAACTTCTGCCAAGGTACTTCAATGTGGATTTTATTGGCCCTCTTTGTTCAAAGATGCTCATTCTTTCTGTTTGACGTGTGATCGATGCCAACGAACCGGGAATATTTCAACAAGAGATCAAATGCCATTGAACAACATATTGACTATTGAGCTATTTGATGTGTGGGGGATTGACTTCATGGGTCCACTCCCCAATTCCCATGGAAATCTATATATTTTGGTGGCGGTTGATTATGTGAGTAAATGGGTTGAAGCTCTACCGTGCAAAACCAACGATCATGGTGTGGTTTTGCATTTCTTGAAAAATATGATCTTTGCAAGGTTTGGAACTCCAAGAGCTATTATTAGTGACGGTGGATCACATTTTTGCAACAAGTACTTTGAGAAGTTGATGAAAAAATGTGGGGTAACTCACAAGGTTTCTACACCTTACCACCCGCAAACGAGTGGTCAGGTGGAGATATCGAACCGGGAGATCAAACATATTCTTGAGAAAACGGTTTCTTCTAGTAGAAAGGACTGGAGTATTAAGCTTAATGATGCTCTTTGGGCTTATCGGACCGCTTTTAAGACTCCTATTGGCATGTCTCCATACCGATTAGTCTTTGGGAAGCCTTGTCATTTACCGGTAGAGTTGCAACATCGAGCATACTGGCAATCAAGGTTTTGAACTTTGATCTCCAGGAAGCTGGCAATATGAGGAAGCTCCAACTTAATGAGCTTGATGAGCTGCGGAATGACTCCTATGAGAATGCTAAAATCTACAAGGAAAAGACCAAACTCTTTCATGATCAACATATCTCAAGGAAGGTATTTGAACCAGGTCAAAAAGTCTTGCTGTATAATGCTCGCCTTCGACTTTTTCCGGGAAAGCTTCGATCAAGGTGGAGTGGTCCGTATGAGGTGATTAAAGTTCTTCCTTATGGATCTGTATTTATCAAGGACCCTCGCACAGGTTTTGAGCAACAAGTAAATGGTCACCGCCTCAAGCCCTATTTTGAGACTTCTTTTGATATGGAAAAGCACAAGTTACGTTTGGAAGATCCTCCATCCATTTGAAGATCTCAGTACCGCTACGTCTGGCTAAAGACATTAAACTTAGCGCTATTTGGGAGGCAACCCAATGCAGTATATCCTTTTGTGTATTTTTATTGGCAAAATTTTGTGTGGATGTTAGTTTGCATGTGCTGGAATCTGGCTGCAGGAAAATTGAAATTTCTGGGCAATATGTTACAGCCAGATCACGCCTAGGCGTGCATAGCCACGCCTAGGCGCAGCTTAACCACGCCTAGGCGCAGCTTATCCACGCCTAGGCGTATATAAAAAATAAAAAAATAAAAAATAAAAAATCTTGATTATATACCACACAAACTGTACACTCACTCACATACCCACGCCGAGCTCTCTCTTTACCGCGTGCCTAGGCGCACCTCTCCCATCCTCGCCTAAGCGACAGTCTAAGCGTGTCAGGTATGTAATAGTTTCTTCCACATCTGGTCGTTTGTGATCTTTGAGTTCTAAGCTTGCTCTCTTCCAAGCATGATTTGAAGTGAGAGAATTGTCAAGCTTGGCAATGGCATATCCTAATTTTTGGAGTTTAGGGCTAAAGTAAGGGATATCTTGGTTGATTCTATCATTCTGAGTCATGTAGGACGTATAGGTTGCCTGATCTGCTGTTTTTGTATACAAGTTGTGGGATTTGGAGATTGAAGCTCGGGTTGCCATGGCAACCCGTGCGTGTTGGGGAATAAGGGACCACGCCTAGGCGCGGTTTCCTCACGCCTAGGCGTGAATTCACCTTTCATTATTCTATCGTTTTCATCTTTCTGTGCAGTAATGCGTTTATGATTATCACTGCTATTCTTAATTGTTGTACATTGCTTTTACAGGAATTATGTCGCGGCAAAAGATATTGGCAACCATGCGCAAGAAGCGCACTTCTCAGTTCACAACACCTCAGCCACATCCTGCAACAGAGGGGTCTACTTCCGGAGCTGCCACTGATTACTTTGACATTGCTACTCTTGTGCCGGAGGTATATTTATCTGCTGATCTGTTGAACAAGGTTGGGATAAGAAGTGAGCCTTTCGGCCGGCTCCGCCACTTTTGTTCTTTCATTGCTACCCCGGATGTTTCTTCTGCTGCTGATGTTCTGGTCTATCCAAGCCTGGTGCGTGCATTCTATCGCACCGTGGAAGCAACAGGGCCTGGCCTCTACCAAGCTATATTGCCTTCCGGGATGATTACTTTTTCTGCTGCTGATGTTAGTGCCAGTATTGGACATCCTACTTCCCAGCCTCCTGATAGTGGTTTCCAGCCACCTATTCCTTCTGCCCAGCTGGAGGATCATGAGTGGATGGTCCAACATTTTACTGGTCGGCGGGGAAAATTTGTTCGGAAATCTGCTCTTCCACAGGTTATGTATCTTGTGGACTGGCTAGTGCATGGTAACTTATGGCCAACTGGGCACCAGAGTGAGAGGAGGGAGGAGGCATTGGAGATTCTTTATTGTATCTGGACTGGTACTTGGTTTGATCTTGGCCACTATTATATTCAGTCCTTTTTGGCTATCCGTAGGAGCGTGGAGGACACCAAAGTCAAGGTGAAGAGGCTCTTTCTGCCGCGGATCATCACTCGCTTCATCACTCGCTTGCTGATATATCTCCAGGTGCTACCTCTGACTCTGCAGTCTGTCTCTCTTCCCATGGAGGCGTATGATTTGAGCAACTGGCGTATTAGTATAGCTCGTATTCGCTCTGCCCCTGCTGGGAGAGCTCGATATGCTCCGGGTGTACAGCAGTTTGCGGAGGAGGACGAGGATGACGAGGAGGAGGATACCGCTCCGAGTGATGCCGATGCTGCTGATCATGATACTCGGATCAAGGAGATGAGCGACCAGCTGACTCGTCTTGAGCACACTTTCCAGTCTCATGCTGAGTATGTCCAGCAGCAGTTCCAGACTCAGGGTCAGCAGATTACTGATGTCCTATCCATGCTCCAGGAGATGCGGCGCGACAAAAATCTCACTTATGTTCGCCGCAAGACCTCTGGTGGACCCACTCAGTAGTTTCCCATGCAGGTTGTATTGTTCTACGCTTGTCCTCCATTATATTTTGTCCCGATTCTTCCTATCTTATGCTTTGAGGACAAAGCTTGTTCTAACAGTGGGGTGGTTGGGTAGTCTTATTTTATGCTACTGTTATTAAGGTCAAGTACTATGGATGATGCCCTCTTATTTTCTGTAAATCTGTGCGTGGATGGACTCCCTTATGTTTCATATTTAAGTTGCGAACCCATCTTGTCCCCTTATATGCTTGAGGAATCATTGATGCCTACTTGATTATTTATGAAATTGATTCACTTGCATTGAAATGTAGTGGGGTATGACTTGGTTGGATATATGTGTTGAATGTGGATTTTCTCTTAGATGAGCTAGAACATCATTTCAGTAATATCATTGGCACTAGTTATTTGTATACAATTAAAAAAAAAAAAAGAAGAAAGCTTGAAAATGATGAAAATCATGTTCCGATCATGTGTTTTTGCTGAGTAACCGGGGCTCTTGTCTAACCAACTTGAGTTTCGCGTAAAAAGGTGAGGCAGTCATGATGAACATACTAGGCCTGCTTAACTTCGAAACCTTGTCAACTCGAGAAATTGATCCGAGGGGTGCTTTGACACCTAATGCCCTAAACCAGCTGGTTGGGAGTCATTGGTTGAGAACTCGCTACATGGGTTGACTAGAAAGTTTAATGGAGTGAGCATTGCACGGTCCTAGATAAAAAAAAAGAGAAGACATTTAGACAGAGTAGTATGTATATAAATAATGTGCCTTGATATCATTGCTTGGTTGTTCTTGGGAGTCTTGGAATGTGACTATGTTTAGCATGTATAAACTCTTGGAAGCCACATTTTTATGCATTTCCTCTTAGCACTGCATGCCATCTAAAAAAATATTTAGTTGAGTAGGCTGAAAATTTTCCTAGAGTATATCGTGCAGATGAAGTGTGGGGTGTTTGATATCTTGAGACTGAAACGTTTGTGGGTGTCGTTCTTGTAAGCCCTCAGGAGACACAACTCCTCCACTAGGGACACCTAGGGGTTTAAAGGCTTGTTGCATATGCTAAATGCAATCGCGATTCCTGCGTTAGTGAGTTAAGATGTTAGTGGTACATGTACTTAATCTAGTTTTACTTGAGGACAAGTAAGGTTTAAGTGTGGGGTGTTTGATAGGTGTGATAATACCTATGGTTTTTGGTAGGAATCTCCCCCTCTTAAGCTTCCTTTAAATAAATAATGAGTGTATTTATGTTTTGATTTGTATTTTGATAGGTTGATTGCGGTTCGGATGAAAAGTGATGAAAAAAAGGGCTGAACTGAAGAAAATGTCCACCGACCTTTGTGTGTTCAAATACTTATAACGTTTTGTCACGTTATCGGAATCAAGCGAAATAAAAGGCATTGGAAACTAGACATCTCAAGCTTTCCGTAGACGCTAAAATCGTGCAAATCGGACGTCGTATGGAGATTTTGGAATCATTCCACGCTTAGGCGCAATATTTGTGCACGCCCAGGATCACTCCTGCAGGCCTAGTCCAGTGAAGTTGGGGCTTGAATTTGAAGTTGTGCACGCCTAGGATTGCGCCTAGGCGTGCGCCTAGGCGTGCGTCTAGGCGTGGCGCGCCTAGGCGTGGGTACAACGCGCCTAGGCACACAAGACAGTTTTTTGAGATGTTTTAATTCGCGAACTTGCCGAGCCGCAGGACATTTTTTGGAGACCGAGAACAGATTTTTGGAGAGCGAAAACAGAGGGGGAAGGTGATTCTTGGAGCTAGGAGGAGAGATTCTTCAACTCCACTTGGATCTACTCAACTCATTGGGTTTATTCATGCCTTTCTCATCTATTCTCTTGTGTTTTTCTCTCATTATGTGTAACTAAACCTCTTGTGCCAAGGCTAGGATGAAGCCTTGGGTTTGATGACTTTGTTTATGACTTGATTTACATACATATGAGTTGATTTGGGTATAAATCTTGTGTTTCTATGTTTGATTGCAATTTCTTCATGCTTGTGGTGTTTGGCCAACACTTTAGGTTTTTGGATGAAATTGTTTGGAGAATTTGCTTAGACAATAATATGTCAAGTAGATTATGCTTCTTGAAACACTTGATTATGAATGTGTCTCCCTTTAATTAGGTGACAATTTGTATGAATCCTAATCTCCATGGAACTCCATGAATTCCTATGCATGTTTAGACCAATAAGATGGCTAGAATGTATTTAGGAATATCCGACCTAGACCAATAAGATGGCTAGTAATCGATTTTAGGGAGATTTGGCTTAAGTGCGCTAAAACCGACTTAGGTACGGATTCGTTATGCCCGAATTAGCAAATATGTGTGTGAATTTGTGTCATTGCAAGTCATTTCTCAAGGGGGATTCCAAAGCCTTGGTGTTCATCTCATTTGTATTAGTTGCATCCCTATTCTAAGAAAATACCAAAAATACTTTGCTCTTTACTTGTCTTAGTTTAATTACCAACCTAAACAATCTTGAGTTGAACTTTACTTTTGATTGCATTGTCCATATATACATACAAATATACATTTGGATTAGACATAACACCGTCCCTGTGGATTCGACCCTTGCTTATCATTGTGCTGTAGTCGCCGACTAGTACACTTGCTAGTAAGGTTAATTTAGACCCAACACTAAACTAGCAAGCTAAGACTTCTAAGAACACTAAATAGAGTATACGGGTCCAAATTGATGCCTTAGGAATGCTCAATTCTATGCATAGACAAGTTTTTCACATTTCTTGCAATTTTGAACTTAACTTGGTCTATTGGCTTCTTTACCTAACAAAACGTTGTCCAAAAGCTAAACTAGCATGTTAAGACTTCTAAGAACACTAAATAGAAAATAACGGTCTATTTTCATGCCTTAGGATTGCTCAATTCTATGCATGGACAAGTTTTCACGTTTCGTGCAATTTTTAGCTTAACTCGGTCTATTGGCTTCTTTACCTAACGAAACGTTGTCCAAAAGCTAAACTAGCAAGTTAAGTCTTCTAAGAACACTAAATAGAGTATACCGGTCCAATTGGATGCCTTAGGAATGCTGAATTCTATGCATAGACATGTTTTTCACGTTTCGTGCAATTTTGAACTTAACTTGGTCTATTGTCTTCATTACCTAACGAAACGATGTCCAAAAGCTAAACTAGCAAGTTAAGACTTCTAAGAACACTAAATAGAGTATAACAGTCTATTTTGATGCCTTAGGAATGCTCAAATCTATGCATGGACAAGTTTTTCACGTTTCGTGCAATTTTGAACTTAACTTGGTCTATTGGCTTCTTTACCTAACGAAACATTGCCCAAAAGCTAAACTAGCAAGTTGAGACTTCTAATAACAGTAAATAGAGTGTAACTGTCTATTTTGATGCCTTAGGAATGCTCAATTCTATGCACAGACAAGTTTACCTAACGAAACGTTGTCCAAAAGATAAACTAGCAAGTTAAGACTGCCAAGAACACTAAATAGAGTATAACGGTCTATTTTGATGCCTTGGGAATGATCAATTCTATGCCTGGACAAGTTTTTCACGTTTCGTGCCATTTTGAACTTAACTTGGTCTATTGGCTTCTTTACCTAACGAAATGTTGTCCACAAGCTAAAATAGCAAGTTAACACTTCTAAGAACACTAAATAGAGTATACGGGTCCAATTTGATGCCTTAGGAATGCTGAATTCTATGCATAAGCAAGTTTTTCACGTTTCGTGCAATGTTGAACTTAACTTGGTCTATTGTCTTCTTTACCTAACGAAACGATGTCCAAAAGCTAAACTAGCAAGTTGAGACTTCGAAGAACACTAAATAGAGTATAACGGTCCATTTTTATGACTTAGGAATGCTCAATTCTATGCATAGACAAGTTTTTCACGTTTCTTGTAATTTTGAACTTAACTTGGTCTATTGGCTTCTTTACCTAACGAAACGTTGTACAAAAGCTAAACTAGCATGTTAAGACTTCTAAGAACACTAAATAGAAAATAACGGTCTATTTTCACGCCTTAGGATTTCTCAATTCTATGCATGGACAAGTTTTCACGTTTCGTGCAATTTTTAGCGTAACTCAGTCTATTGGCTTCTTTACCTAACGAAACGTTGTCGAAAAGCTAAACTAGCAAGTTAAGTCTTCTAAGAACACTAAATAGTGTGTAACGGTCGATTTTGATGCCTTAGGAACGCTCAATTCTATGCGTGGATAAGTTTTTCATGTTTCGTTCAATTTTGAACTTAACTTGGTCTATTGGATTCTTTACCTAACGAAACGTTGCCAAAAGCTAAACTAGATAGTTAAGACTTCTAGGAACACTAAATAGAGTATAACGGTCTATTGTGATGCCTTAGGAATGCTCAATTCTATGCATCGACAAGTTTTTCACGTTTCATGCAATTTTGAACTTAACTTGGTCCATTGACTTCTTTGCCTTACGAAACATTGCCCAAAAGCTAAACTAGCAAGTTAAGACTTCTAAGAACACTAAATAGACTGTAACTGTCTATTTTGATGCTTTAGGAATGCTCAATTCTATGCATGGACAAGTTTTTCACGTTTCGTGCAATTTTGAACTTAACTTGGTCAATTGGCTTCTTTACCTAACGAAACATTGCCCAAAAGCTAAACTTGCAAGTTAAAACTTCTAAGAACACTAAATAGAATGTAACTGTCTATTTTGATGGCTTAGGAATGCTCAATTCTATGCACAGACAAGTTTTTCACGTTTCGTGCAATTTTGAACTTAACTTGGCCTATTTACTTCTTTACCTAACGAAACGTTGTCCAAAAGATAAACTAGCAAGTTAAGACTTCCAAGAACACTAAATAGTGTATAACGGTCTATTTTCATGCCTTGGGAATGCTCAATTCTATGCCTGGACAAGTTTTTCACGTTTCGTGCCATTTTGAACTTAACTTGGTCTATTGACTTCTTTACCTAACGAAACATTGCCCAAAAGCTAAACTAGCAAGTTAAGACTTCTAAGAACACTAAATAGACTGTAACTGTCTATTTTGATGCCTTAGGAATGCTCAATTCTATGCATGGACAAGTTTTTCACGTTTCGTGCAATTTTGAACTTAACTTGGTCTATTGTCTTCTTTACCTAACGAAACATTGCCCAAAAGCTAAACTTGCAAGTTAAGACTTCTAAGAACACTGAATAGAGTGTAACTGTCTATTTTGATGGCTTAGGAATGCTCAATTCTACGCACAGACAAGTTTTTCACGTTTCGTGCAATTTTGAACTTAACTTGGCCTATTTACTTCTTTACCTAACGAAACGTTGTCCAAAAGATAAACTAGCAAGTTAAGACTTCCAAGAACACTAAATAGTGTATAACGGTCTATTTTCATGCTTTGGGAATGCTCAATTCTATGCCTGGACAAGTTTTTCACGTTTCGTGCCATTTTGAACTTAACTTGGTCTATTGACTTCTTTACCTAACGAAACATTGCCCAAAAGCTAAACTAGCAAGTTAAGACTTCTAAGAACACTAAATAGACTGTAACTGTCTATTTTGATGCCTTAGGAATGCTCAATTCTATGCATGGACAAGTTTTTCACGTTTCGTGCAATTTTGAACTTAACTTGGTCTATTGTCTTCTTTACCTAACGAAACATTGTCCAAAAGCTAAACTTGCAAGTTAAGACTTCTAAGAACACTGAATAGAGTGTAACTGTCTATTTTGATGGCTTAGGAATGCTCAATTCTACGCACAGACAAGTTTTTCACGTTTCGTGCAATTTTGAACTTAACTTCGCCTATTTACTTCTTTACCTAACGAAACGTTGTCCAAAAGATAAACTAGCAAGTTAAGACTTCCAAGAACACTAAATAGTGTATAACGGTCTATTTTGATGCCTTGGGAATGCCCAATTCTATGCCTGGAGAAGTTTTTCACGTTTCGTGCCATTTTGAACTTAACTTGGTGTATTGGCTTTTTTACCTAACGAAACATTTCCCAAAAGCTAAACTAGCTAGTTAAGACTTCTAAGAACACAAAATAGAGTATAACTGTCTATTTTGATGACTTAGGAATGCTCAATTCTACGCATAGACAAGTTTTTCATATTTCGTGCAATTTTGAACTTAACTTGGTCTATTGGCTTCTTTACCTAACGAAACGTTGTCCACAAGCTAAACTAGCAAGTTAAGACTTCTAAGAACACTAAATAGAGTATACGGGTCCAACATGATGCCTTAGGATTGCTGAATTCAATGCATAGACAAGTTTTTCACGTTTCATGCAATGTTGAACTTAACTTGGTCTATTGTCTTCTTTACCTAACGAAACGATGTCCAAAAGCTAAACTAGCAAGTTCAGACTTCGAAAATAGAGTATAACGGTCTATTTTTATGCCTTAGGAATGCTCAATTCTATCCATAGCCAAGTTTTTCACATTTCTTGCAATTTTGAACTTAACTTGATCTATTGACTTCTTTACCTAACGAAACGTTGTCCAAAAGCTAAAATAGCATGTTAAGACTTCTAAGAACACTAAATAGAAAATAACGGTCTATTTTCACGCCTTAGGATTTCTCAATTCTATGCATGGACAAGTTTTCACGTTTCGTGCAATTTTTAGCTTACCTCGGTCTATTGGCTTCTTTACCTAACGAAACGTTGTCGAAAAGCTAAACTAGCAAGTTAAGTCTTCTAAGAACACTAAATAGTGTATAACGGTCGATTTTGATGCCTTAGGAATGCTCAATTCTATGCGTGGATAAGTTTTTCATGTTTCGTGCAATTTTGAACTTAACTTGGTCTATTGGCTTCTTTACCTAACGAAACGTTGCCCAAAAGCTAAACTAGCAAGTTAAGACTTCTAGGAACACTAAATAGAGTATAACGGTCTATTGTGATGCCTTAGGAATGCTCAATTCTATGCATCGACAAGTTTTTCATGTTTCGTTCAATTTTGAACTTAACTTGGTCTATTGACTTCTTGACCTAACGAAACATTGCCCAAAAGCTAAACTAGCAAGTTAAGACTTCTAAGAACACTAAATAGAGTGTAACTGTCTATTTTGATGGCTTAGGAATGCTCAATTCTATGCACAGACAAGTTTTTCACGTTTCGTGCAATTTTGAACTTTACTTGGCCTATTTACTTCTTTACCTAACGAAACGTTGTCCAAAAGATAAACTAGCAAGCTAAGACTTCCAAGAACACTAAATTGTGTATAACGGTCTATTTTCATGCCTCGGGAATGCTCAATTCTATGCCTGGACAAGTTTTTCACGTTTCGTGCCATTTTGAACTTAACTTGGTCTATTGACTTCTTTACCTAACGAAACATTGCCCAAAAGCTAAACTAGCAAGTTAAGACTTCTAAGAACACTAAATAGACTGTAACTGTCTATTTTGATGCCTTAGGAATGCTCAATTCTATGCATGGACAAGTTTTTCATGTTTCGTGCAATTTTGAACTTAACTTGGTCTATTGTCTTCTTTACCTAACGAAACATTGCCCAAAAGCTAAACTTGCAAGATAAGACTTCTAAGAACACTGAATAGAGTGTAACTGTCTATTTTGATGGCTTAGGAATGCTCAATTCTACGCACAGACAAGTTTTTCACGTTTCGTGCAATTTTGAACCTAACTTGGCCTATTTACTTCTTTACCTAACGAAACGTTGTCCAAAAGATAAACTAGCAAGTTAAGACTTCCAAGAACACTAAATAGTGTATAACGATCTATTTTGATGCCTTGGGAATGCTCAATTCTATGCCTGGACAAGTTTTTCACGTTTCGTGCCATTTTGAACTTCACTTGGTGTATTGGCTTCTTTACCTAACGAAACATTTCCGAAAAGCTAAACTAGCTAGTTAAGACTTCTAAGAAGACAAAATAGAGTATAACTGTCTATTTTGATGACTTAGGAATGCTCAATTCTACGCATAGACAAGTTTTTCATATTTCGTGCAATTTTGAACTTAACTTGGTCTATTGGCTTCTTTACCTAACGAAACGTTGTCCACAAGCTAAACTAGCAAGTTAAGACTTCCAAGAACACTAAATAGAGTATACGGGTCCAACATGATGCCTTAGGATTGCTGAATTCAATGCATAGACAAGTTTTTCACGTTTCGTGCAATGTTGAACTTAACTTGGTCTATTGTCTTCTTTACCTAACGAAACGATGTCCAAAAGCTAAACTAGCAAGTTCAGACTTCGAAAATAGAGTATAACGGTCCATTTTTATGCCTTAGGAATGCTCAATTCTATCCATAGCCAAGTTTTTCACATTTCTTGCAATTTTGAACTTAACTTGGTCTATTGACTTCTTTACCTAACGAAACGTTGTCCAAAAGCTAAAATAGCATGTTAAGACTTCTAAGAACACTAAATAGAAAATAACGGTCTATTTTCACGCCTTAGGATTTCTCAATTCTATGCATGGACAAGTTTTCACGTTTCGTGCAATTTTTAGCTTACCTCGGTCTATTGGCTTCTTTACCTAACGAAACGTTGTCGAAAAGCTAAACTAGCAAGTTAAGTCTTCTAAGAACACTAAATAGTGTATAACGGTTGATTTTGATGCCTTAGGAATGCTCAATTCTATGCGTGGATAAGTTTTTCATGTTTCGTGCAATTTTGAACTTAACTTGGTCTATTGGCTTCTTTACCTAACGAAACGTTGCCCAAAAGCTAAACTAGCAAGTTAAGACTTCTAGGAACACTAAATAGAGTATAACGGTCTATTGTGATGCCTTAGGAATGCTCAATTCTATGCATCGACAAGTTTTTCATGTTTCGTTCAATTTTGAACTTAACTTGGTCTATTGACTTCTTTACCTAACGAAACATTGCCCAAAAGCTAAACTAGCAAGTTAAGACTTCTAAGAACACTAAATAGACTGTAACTGTCTATTTTGATGCCTTAGGAATGCTCAATTCTATGCATGGACAAGTTTTTCACGTTTCGTGCAATTTTGAACTTAACTTGGTCTATTGGCTTCTTTACCTAACGAAACATTGCCCAAAAGCTGAACTTGCAAGTTAAGACTTCTAAGAACACTAAATAGAGTGTAACTGTCTATTTTGAAGGCTTAGGAATGCTCAATTCTATGCACAGACAAGTTTTTCACGTTTCGTGCAATTTTGAACCTAACTTGGCCTATTTACTTCTTTACCTAACGAAACGTTGTCCAAAAGATAATCTAGCAAGTTAAGACTTCCAAGAACACTAAATAGTGTATAACGATCTATTTTGATGCCTTGGGAATGCTCAATTCTATGCCTGGACAAGTTTTTCACGTTTCGTGCCATTTTGAACTTCACTTGGTGTATTGGCTTCTTTACCTAACGAAACATTTCCGAAAAGCTAAACTAGCTAGTTAAGACTTCTAAGAACACAAAATAGAGTATAACTGTCTATTTTGATGACTTAGGAATGCTCAATTCTACGCATAGACAAGTTTTTCATATTTCGTGCAATTTTGAACTTAACTTGGTCTATTGGCTTCTTTACCTAACGAAACGTTGTCCACAAGCTAAACTAGCAAGTTAAGACTTCTAAGAACACTAAATAGAGTATATGGGTCCAACATGATGCCTTAGGATTGCTGAATTCTATGCATAGACAAGTTTTTCACGTTTCGTGCAATGTTGAACTTAACTTGGTCTATTGTCTTCTTTACCAAACGAAACGATGTCCAAAAGCTAAACTAGCAAGTTCAGACTTTGAAAATAGAGTATAACGGTCCATTTTTATGCCTTAGGAATGCTCAATTCTATGCATAGCCAAGTTTTTCACATTTCTTGCAATTTTGAACTTAACTTGGTCTATCGGCATCTTTACCTAACAAAACGTTGTCCAAAAGCTAAAATAGCATGTTAAGACTTCTAAGAACACTAAATAGAAAATAACGGTCTATTTTCACGCCTTAGGATTTCTCAATTCTATGCATGGACAAGTTTTCACGTTCCGTGCAATTTTTAGCTTAACTCGGTCTATTGGGTTCTTTACCTAACGAAACGTTGTCGAAAAGCTAAACTAGCAAGTTAAGTCTTCTAAGAACACTAAATAGTGTATAACGGTCGATTTTGATGCCTTAGGAATGCTCAATTCTATGCGTGGATAAGTTTTTCATGTTTCGTGCAATTTTGAACTTAACTTGGTCTATTGGCTTCTTTACCTAACGAAACGTTGCCAAAAGCTAAACTAGCAAGTTAAGACTTCTAGGAACACTAAATAGAGTATAACGGTCTATTGTGATGCCTTAGGAATGCTCAATTCTATGCATCGACAAGTTTTTCACGTTTCGTGCAATTTTGAACTTAACTTGGTCTATTGGCTTCTTTACCTAACGAAACATTGCCCAAAAGCTAAACTTGCAAGTTAAAACTTCTAAGAACACTAAATAGAGTGTAACTGTCTATTTTGATGGCTTAGGAATGCTCAATTCTATGCACAGACAAGTTTTTCACGTTTCGTGCAATTTTGAACTTAACTTGGCCTATTTACTTCTTTACCTAACGAAACGTTGTCCAAAAGATAAACTAGCAAGTTAAGACTTCCAAGAACACTAAATAGTATATAACGGTCTATTTTGATGCCTTGGGAATGCTCAATTCTATGCCTGGACAAGTTTTTCACGTTTCGTGCCATTTTGAACTTAACTTGGTGTATTGGCTTCTTTACCTAACGAAACATTTCCCAAAAGCTAAACTAGCAAGTTAAGACTTCTAAGAACAAAAAATAGAGTATAACTGTAATGCCCTGCTCTGCGTCATATGAGGCGAGGTGTGGGGGTTACTATTCTGGATGAAATACCACATCGGCCAGGGACGAGTCTTGGGTGCAGAATATAACACGCTGCAGACCTTAAACTATTGTCCAATCTTTTCTGGTATGGGCCAGGAGAGGTTGGGAACTGCCAGGCTGGGCTTGGTATGGGCCAAGTTCAGTGGTTGGTGGGGAGATTGGGCTTTAGTGGGTCGGGCTGTTACAGTTGGTATCGGAGCCGACCTTGTGGGTATGTGGGTTTCGTCCCTCACGTCTAACCGGGGCGCGGTGCCCGTGTCTGGCGTGACCCACGGGGACGTGGGCTCCTAAGGGGGGTGGACTGTAATGCCCTGCTCTGCGTCATATGAGGCGAGGTGTGGGGGTTACTATTCTGGATGAAATACCACATCGGCCAGGGACGAGTCTTGGGTGCAGAATATAACACGCTGCAGACCTTAAACTATTGTCCAATCTTTTCTGGTATGGGCCAGGAGAGGTTGGGAACTGCCAGGCTGGGCTTGGTATGGGCCAAGTTCAGTGGTTGGTGGGGAGATTGGGCTTTAGTGGGTCGGGCTGTTACAGTTGGTATCGGAGCCGACCTGGTGGGTATGTGGGTTTCGTCCCTCACGTCTAACCGGGGCGCGGTGCCCGTGTCTGGCGTGACCCACGGGGACGTGGGCTCCTAAGGGGGGTGGACTGTAATGCCCTGCTCTGCGTCATATGAGGCGAGGTGTGGGGGTTACTATTCTGGATGAAATACCACATCGGCCAGGGACGAGTCTTGGGTGCAGAATATAACACGCTGCAGACCTTAACTATTGTCCAATCTTTTCTGGTATGGGCCAGGAGAGGTTGGGAACTGCCAGGCTGGGCTTGGTATGGGCCAAGTTCAGTGGTTGGTGGGGAGATTGGGCTTTAGTGGGTCGGGCTGTTACAGTTGGTATCGGAGCCGACCTGGTGGGTATGTGGGTTTCGTCCCTCACGTCTAACCGGGGCGCGGTGCCCGTGTCTGGCGTGACCCACGGGGACGTGGGCTCCTAAGGGGGGTGGACTGTAATGCCCTGCTCTGCGTCATATGAGGCGAGGTGTGGGGGTTACTATTCTGGATGAAATACCACATCGGCCAGGGACGAGTCTTGGGTGCAGAATATAACACGCTGCAGACTTTAAACTATTGTCCAATCTTTTCTGGTATGGGCCAGGAGAGGTTGGGAACTGCCAGACTGGGCTTGGTATGGGCCAAGTTCAGTGGTTGGTGGGGAGATTGGGCTTTAGTGGGTCGGGCTGTTACAGTTGGTATCGGAGCCGACCTGGTGGGTATGTGGGTTTCGTCCCTCACGTCTAACCGGGGCGCGGTGCCCGTGTCTGGCGTGACCCACGGGGACGTGGGCTCCTAAGGGGGGTGGACTGTAATGCCCTGCTCTGCGTCATATGAGGCGAGGTGTGGGGGTTACTATTCTGGATGAAATACCACATCGGCCAGGGACGAGTCTTGGGTGCAGAATATAACACGCTGCAGACCTTAAACTATTGTCCAATCTTTTCTGGTATGGGCCAGGAGAGGTTGGGAACTGCCAGGCTGGGCTTGGTATGGGCCAAGTTCAGTGGTTGGTGGGGAGATTGGGCTTTAGTGGGTCGGGCTGTTACAATAACTGTCTATTTTGATAACTTAGGAATGCTCAATTCTACGCATAGACAAGTTTTTCATATTTCGTGCAATTTTGAACTTAACTTGGTCTATTGTCTTCTTTACCAAACGAAACGATGTCCAAAAGCTAATCTAGCAAGTTCAGACTTCGAAAATAGAGTATAACGGTCCATTTTTATGCCTTAGGAATGCTCAATTCTATGCATAGCCAAGTTTTTCACATTTCTTTAAATTTTGAACTTAACTTGGTGTATTGGCTTCTTTACCTAACGAAACGTTGTCCAAAAGCTAAAATAGCATGTTAAGACTTCTAAGAACACTAAATAGAAAATAACGGTCTATTTTCACGCCTTAGGATTTCTCAATTCTATGCATGGACAAGTTTTCACGTTTCGTGCAATTTTTAGCTTAACTCGGTCTATTGGGTTCTTTACCTAACGAAACGTTGTCGAAAAGCTAAACTAGCAATTTAAGTCTTCTAAGAACACTAAATAGTGTATAACGGTCGATTTTGATGCCTTAGGAATGCTCAATTCTATGCGTGGATAAGTTTTTCATGTTTCGTGCAATTTTGAACTTAACTTGGTCTATTGGCTTCTTTACCTAACGAAACGTTGCCCAAAAGCTAAACTAGCAAGTTAAGACTTCTAGGAACACTAAATAGAGTATAACGGTCTATTGTGATGCCTTAGGAATGCTCAATTCTATGCATCGACAAGTTTTTCACGTTTCGTTCAATTTTGAGCTTAACTTGATCTATTGACTTCTTTACCAAACGAAACATTGCCCAAAAGCTAAACTAGCAAGTTAAGACTTCTAAGAACACTAAATAGACTGTAACTGTCTATTTTGATGCCTTAGGAATGCTCAATTCTATGCATGGACAAGTTTTTCACGTTTCGTGCAATTTTGAATTTAACTTGGTCTATTGGCTTCTTTACCTAACGAAACATTGCCCAAAAGCTGAACTTGCAAGTTAAGACTTCTAAGAACACTAAATAGAGTGTAACTGTCTATTTTGATGGCTTAGGAATGCTCAATTCTATGCACAGACAAGTTTTTCACGTTTCGTGCAATTTTGAACTTAACTTGGCCTATTTACTTCTTTACCTAACGAAACGTTGTCCAAAAGATAAGCTAGCAAGTTAAGACTTCCAAGAACACTAAATAGTGTATAACGGTCTATTTTGATGCCTTGGGAATGGTCAATTCTATGCCTGGACAAGTTTTTCACGTTTCGTGCAATGTTGAACTTAACTTGGTCTATTGTCTTCTTTACCAAACGAAACGATGTCCAAAAGCTAAACTAGCAAGTTCAGACTTCGAAAATAGAGTATAACGGTCCATTTTTATGCCTTAGGAATGCTCAATTCTATGCATAGCCAAGTTTTTCACATTTCGTGCAATGTTGAACTTAACTTGGTCTATTGGCTTCTTTACCTAACGAAACGTTGCCCAAAAGCTAAACTAGCAAGTTAAGACTTCTAGGAACACTAAATAGAGTATAACGGTCTATTGTGATGCCCTAGGAATGCTCAATTCTATGCATCGACAAGTTTTTCACGTTTCGTTCATTTTTGAACTTAACTTGGCCTATTTACTTCTTTACCTAACGAAACGTTGTCCAAAAGATAAACTAGCAAGTTAAGACTTCCAAGAATACTAAATAGTGTATAACGGTCTATTTTGATGCCTTGGGAATGCTCAATTCTATGCCTGGACAAGTTTTTCACGTTTCGTGTCCTTTTGAACTTAACTTGGTCTATTGGCTTCTTTACCTAACGAAACATTTCCCAAAAGCTAAACTAGCAAGTTAAGACTTCTAAGAACACAAAATAGAGTATAACTGTCTATTTTGATGACTTAGGAATGCTCAATTCTACGCATAGACAAGTTTTTCATATTTCGTGCAATTTTAAACTTAACTTGGTCTATTGACTTCTTTACCTAACGAAACGTTGTCCACAAGCTAAACTAGCAAGTCAAGACTTCTAAGAACACTAGATAGAGTATACGGGTCCAATTTGATGCCTTAGGAATGCTGAATTCTATGCATAGACAAGTTTTTCACGTTTCGTGCAATGTTGAACTTAACTTGGTCTATTGTCTTCTTTACCAAACGAAACGATGTCCAAAAGCTAAACTAGCAAGTTCAGACTTTGAAAATAGAGTATAACGGTCCATTTTTATGCCTTAGGAATGCTCAATTCTATGCATAGCCAAGTTTTTCACATTTCTTGCAATTTTGAACTTAACTTGGTCTATCGGCATCTTTACCTAACGAAACGTTGTCCAAAAGCTAAAATAGCATGTTAAGACTTCTAAGAACACTAAATAGAAAATAACGGTCTATTTTCACGCCTTAGGATTTCTCAATTCTATGCATGGACAAGTTTTCACGTTCCGTGCAATTTTTAGCTTAACTCGGTCTATTGGGTTCTTTACCTAACGAAACGTTGTCGAAAAGCTAAACTAGCAAGTTAAGTCTTCTAAGAACACTAAATAGTGTATAACGGTCGATTTTGATGCCTTAGGAATGCTCAATTCTATGCGTGGATAAGTTTTTCATGTTTCGTGCAATTTTGAACTTAACTTGGTCTATTGGCTTCTTTACCTAACGAAACGTTGCCAAAAGCTAAACTAGCAAGTTAAGACTTCTAGGAACACTAAATAGAGTATAACGGTCTATTGTGATGCCTTAGGAATGCTCAATTCTATGCATCGACAAGTTTTTCACGTTTCTTGCAATTTTGAACTTAACTTGGTCTATTGACTTCTTTACCTAACGAAACATTGCCCAAAAGCTAAACTAGCAAGTTAAGACTTCTAAGAACACTAAATAGACTGTAACTGTCTATTTTGATGCCTTCGGAATGCTCAATTCTATGCATGCACAAGTTTTTCACGTTTCGTGCAATTTTGAACTTAACTTGGTCTATTGGCTTCTTTACCTAACGAAACATTGCCCAAAACCTGAACTTGCAAGTTAAGACTTCTAAGAACACTAAATAGAGTGTAACTGTCTATTTTGATGGCTTAGGAATGCTCAATTCTATGCACAGACAAGTTTTTCACGTTTCGTGCAATTTTGAACTTAACTTGGCCTATTTACTTCTTTACCTAACGAAACGTTGTCCAAAAGATAAACTAGCAAGTTAAGACTTCCAAGAACACTAAATAGTGTATAACGGTCTATTTTGATGCCTTGGGAATTCTCAATTCTATGCTTGGACAAGTTTTTCACGTTTCGTGCAATGTTGAACTTAACTTGGTCTATTGTCTTCTTTACCTAACGAAACGATGTCCAAAAGCTAAACTAGCAAGTTCAGACTTCGAAAATAGTGTATAACGGTCCATTTTTATGCCTTAGGAATGCTCAATTCTATGCATAGCCAAGTTTTTCACATTTCTTGCAATTTTGAACTTAACTTGGTCTATTGGCTTCTTTACCTAACGAAACGTTGTACAAAAGCTAAACTAGCATGTTAAGACTTCTAAGAACACTAAATAGAAAATAACGGTCTATTTTCACGCCTTAGGATTTCTCAATTCTATGCATGGACAAGTTTTCACGTTTCGTGCAATTTTTAGCTTAACTCGGTCTATTGGCTTCTTTACCTAACGAAACGTTGTCGAAAAGCTAAACTAGCAAGTTAAGTCTTCTAAGAACACTAAATAGTGTATAACGGTCGATTTTGATGCCTTAGGAATGCTCAATTCTATGCGTGGATAAGTTTTTCATGTTTCGTGCAATTTTGAACTTAACTTGGTCTATTGGCTTCTTTACCTAACGAAACGTTGCCAAAAGCTAAACTAGCAAGTTAAGACTTCTAGGAACACTAAATAGAGTATAACGGTCTATTGTGATGCCTTAGGAACGCTCAATTCTATGCAACGACAAGTTTTTCACGTTTCATGCAATTTTGAACTTAACTTGGTCTATTGACTTCTTTACCTAACGAAACATTTCCCAAAAGCTAAAGTATCAAGTTAAGACTTCTAAGAACACTAAATAGACTGTAACTGTCTATTTTGATGCCTTAGGAATGCTCAATTTATGCATGGACAAGTTTTTCACGTTTCGTGCAATTTTGAACTTAACTTGGTCTATTGGCTTCTTTACCTAACGAAACATTGCCCAAAAGCTGAACTTGCAAGTTAAGACTTCTAAGAACACTAAATAGAGTGTAACTGTCTATTTTGATGGCTTAGGAATGCTCAATTCTATGCACAGACAAGTTTTTCACGTTTCGTGCAATTTTGAACTTTACTTGGCCTATTTACTTCTTTACCTAACGAAACGTTGTCCAAAAGATAAACTAGCAAGTTAAGACTTCCAAGAACACTAAATAGTGTATAACGGTCTATTTTGATGCCTTGGGAATGCTCAAATCTATGCCTGGACAAATTTTTCACGTTTCGTGCAATGTTGAACTTAACTTGGTCTATTGTCTTCTTTACCTAACGAAACGATGTCCAAAAGCTAAATTAGCAAGTTCAGACTTTGAAAATAGAGTATAACGGTCCATTTTTATGCCTTAGGAATGCTCAATTCTATGCATAGCCAAGTTTTTCACATTTCTTGCAATTTTGAACTTTACTTGGCCTATTTACTTCTTTACCTAACGAAACGTTGTCGAAAAGCTAAACTAGCATGTTAAGTCTTCTAAGAACACAAAATAGTGTATAACGGTCGATTTTGATGCCTTAGGAATGCTCAATTCTATGCGTGGATAAGTTTTTCATGTTTCGTGCAATTTTGAACTTAACTTGGTCTATTGGCTTCTTTACCTAACGAAACGTTGCCAAAAGCTAAACTAGCAAGTTAAGACTTCTAGGAACACTAAATAGAGTATAACGGTCTATTGTGATGCCTTAGGAATGCTCAATTCTATGCATCGACAAGTTTTTCACGTTTCGTGCAATTTTGAACTTAACTTGGTCTATTGACTTCTTTACCTAACGAAACACTGCCCAAAAGCTAAACTAGCAAGTTAAGACTTCTAAGAACACTAAATAGATTGTAACTGTCTATTTTGATGCCTTGGGAATGCTCAATTCTATGCCTGGACAAGTTTTTCACGTTTCGTGCCATTTTGAACTTAACTTGGTCTATTGGCTTCTTTACCTAGCGAAACATTTCCCAAAAGCTAAACTAGCAAGTTAAGACTTCAAAGAACAAAAAATAGAGTATAACTGTCTATTTTGATGACTTAGGAATGCTCAATTCTACGCATAGACAAGTTTTTCATATTTCGTGCAATTTTGAACTTAACTTGCTCTATTGGCTTCTTTACCTAACGAAACATTGCCCAAAAGCTGAACTTGCAAGTTAATACTTCTAAGAACACTAAATAGAGTGTAACTGTCTATTTTGATGGCTTAGGAATGCTCAATTCTATGCACAGACAAGTTTTTCACGTTTCGTGCAATTTTGAACTTAACTTGGCCTATTTACTTCTTTACCTAACGAAACGTTGTCCAAAAGATAAACTAGCAAGTTAAGACATCCAAGAACACTAAATAGTGTATAACGGTCTATTTTGATGCCTTGGGAATTCTCAATTCTATGCTTGGACAAGTTTTTCACGTTTCGTGCAATGTTGAACTTAACTTGGTCTATTGTCTTCTTTACCTAACGAAACGATGTCCAAAAGCTAAACTAGCAAGTTCAGACTTCGAAAATAGAGTATAACGGTCCATTTTTATGCCTTAGGAATGCTCAATTCTATGCATAGCCAAGTTTTTCACATTTCTTGCAATTTTGAACTTAACTTGGTCTATTGGCTTCTTTACCTAACGAAACGTTGTACAAAAGCTAAACTAGCATGTTAAGACTTCTAAGAACACTAAATAGAAAATAACGGTCTATTTTCACGCCTTAGGATTTCTCAATTCTATGCATGGACAAGTTTTCACGTTTCGTGCAATTTTTAGCTTAACTCGGTCTATTGGCTTCTTTACCTAACGAAACGTTGTCGAAAAGCTAAACTAGCAAGTTAAGTCTTCTAAGAACACTAAATAGTGTATAACGGTCGATTTTGATTCCTTAGGAATGCTCAATTCTATGCGTGGATAAGTTTTTCATGTTTCGTGCAATTTTGAACTTAACTTGGTCTATTGGCTTCTTTACCTAACGAAACGTTGCCAAAAGCTAAACTAGCAAGTTAAGACTTCTAGGAACACTAAATAGAGTATAACGGTCTATTGTGATGCCTTAGGAATTCTCAATTCTATGCATCGACAAGTTTTTCACGTTTCATGCAATTTTGAACTTAACTTGGTCTATTGACTTCTTTATCTAACGAAACGTTGCCCAAAAGTTGAACTTGCAAGTTAAGACTTCTAAGAACACTAAATAGAGTGTAACTGTCTATTTTGATGGCTTAGGAATGCTCAATTCTATGCACAGACAAGTTTTTCACGTTTCGTGCAATTTTGAACTTAACTTGGCCTATTTACTTCTTTACCTAACGAAACGTTGTCCAAAAGATAAACTAGCAAGTTAAGACTTCCAAGAACACTAAATAGTGTATAACGGTCTATTTTGATGCCTTGGGAATGCTCAATTCTATGCCTGGACAAGTTTTTCACGTTTCGTGCAATGTTGAACTTAACTTGGTCTATTGTCTTCTTTACCTAACGAAACGATGTCCAAAAGCTAAATTAGCAAGTTCAGACTTTGAAAATAGAGTATAACGGTCCATTTTTATGCCTTAGGAATGCTCAATTCTATGCATAGCCAAGTTTTTCACATTTCTTTCAATTTTGAACTTTACTTGGCCTATTTACTTCTTTACCTAACGAAACGTTGTCGAAAAGCTAAACTAGCAAGTTAAGACTTCTAAGAACACTAAATAGACTGTAACTGTCTATTTTGATGCCTTAGGAATGCTCAATTCTATGCATGCACAAGTTTTTCACGTTTCGTGCAATTTTGAACTTAACTTGGTCTATTGGCTTCTTTACCTAACGAAACATTGCCCAAAACCTGAACTTGCAAGTTAAGACTTCTAAGAACACTAAATAGAGTGTAACTGTCTATTTTGATGGCTTAGGAATGCTCAATTCTATGCACAGACAAGTTTTTCACGTTTCGTGCAATTTTGAACTTAACTTGGCCTATTTACTTCTTTACCTAACGAAACGTTGTCCAAAAGATAAACTAGCAAGTTAAGACTTCCAAGAACACTAAATAGTGTATAACGGTCTATTTTGATGCCTTGGGAATTCTCAATTCTATGCTTGGACAAGTTTTTCACGTTTCGTGCAATGTTGAACTTAACTTGGTCTATTGTCTTCTTTACCTAACGAAACGATGTCCAAAAGCTAAACTAGCAAGTTCAGACTTCGAAAATAGAGTACAACGGTCCATTTTTATGCCTTAGGAATGCTCAATTCTATGCATAGCCAAGTTTTTCACATTTCTTGCAATTTTGAACTTAACTTGGTCTATTGGCTTCTTTACCTAACGAAACGTTGTACAAAAGCTAAACTAGCATGTTAAGACTTCTAAGAACACTAAATAGAAAATAACGGTCTATTTTCACGCCTTAGGATTTCTCAATTCTATGCATGGACAAGTTTTCACGTTTCGTGCAATTTTTAGCTTAACTCGGTCTATTGGCTTCTTTACCTAACGAAACGTTGTCGAAAAGCTAAACTAGCAAGTTAAGTCTTCTAAGAACACAAAATAGTGTATAACGGTCGATTTTGATGCCTTAGGAATGCTCAGTTCTATGCGTGGACAAGTTTTTCACGTTTCGTGTAATTTTGAACTTAACTTGGTCTATTGGCTTCTTTACCTAACGAAACGTTGCCCAAAAGCTAAACTAGAAAGTTAAGACTTCTAGGAACACTAAATAGAGAATAACGGTCTATTGTGATGCGTTAGGAATGCTCAATTCTATGCATCGACAAGTTTTTCACGTTTCGTGCAATTTTGAACTTAACTTGGTCTATTGACTTCTTTACCTAACGAAACATTGCCCAAAAGCTAAAGTATCAAGTTAAGACTTCTAAGAACACTAAATAGACTGTAACTGTCTATTTTGATGCCTTAGGAATGCTCAATTTATGCATGGACAAGTTTTTCACGTTTCGTGCAATTTTGAACTTAACTTGGTCTATTGGCTTCTTTACCTAACGAAACATTGCCCAAAAGCTAAACTTGCAAGTTAAGACTTCGAAGAACACTAAATAGAGTGTAACTGTCTATTTTGATGGCTTAGGAATGCTCAATTCTATGCACAGACAAGTTTTTCACGTTTCGTGCAATTTTGAACTTTACTTGGCCTATTTACTTCTTTACCTAACGAAACGTTGTCCAAAAGATAAACTAGCAAGTTAAGACTTCCAAGAACACTAAATAGTGTATAACGGTCTATTTTGATGCCTTGGGAATGCTCAATTCTATGCCTGGACAAATTTTTCACGTTTCGTGCAATGTTGAACTTAACTTGGTCTATTGTCTTCTTTACCTAACGAAACGATGTCCAAAAGCTAAATTAGCAAGTTCAGACTTTGAAAATAGAGTATAACGGTCCATTTTTATGCCTTAGGAATGCTCAATTCTATGCATAGCCAAGTTTTTCACATTTCTTTCAATTTTGAACTTTACTTGGCCTATTTACTTCTTTACCTAACGAAACGTTGTCGAAAAGCTAAACTAGCAAGTTAAGACTTCTAAGAACACTAAATAGACTGTAACTGTCTATTTTGATGCCTTAGGAATGCTCAATTCTATGCATGCACAAGTTTTTCACGTTTCGTGCAATTTTGAACTTAACTTGGTCTATTGGCTTCTTTACCTAACGAAACATTGCCCAAAACCTGAACTTGCAAGTTAAGACTTCTAAGAACACTAAATAGAGTGTAACTGTCTATTTTGATGGCTTAGGAATGCTCAATTCTATGCACAGACAAGTTTTTCACGTTTCGTGCAATTTTGAACTTAACTTGGCCTATTTACTTCTTTACCTAACGAAACGTTGTCCAAAAGATAAACTAGCAAGTTAAGACTTCCAAGAACACTAAATAGTGTATAACGGTCTATTTTGATGCCTTGGGAATTCTCAATTCTATGCTTGGACAAGTTTTTCACGTTTCGTGCAATGTTGAACTTAACTTGGTCTATTGTCTTCTTTACCTAACGAAACGATGTCCAAAAGCTAAACTAGCAAGTTCAGACTTCGAAAATAGAGTATAACGGTCCATTTTTATGCCTTAGGAATGCTCAATTCTATGCATAGCCAAGTTTTTCACATTTCTTGCAATTTTGAACTTAACTTGGTCTATTGGCTTCTTTACCTAACGAAACGTTGTACAAAAGCTAAACTAGCATGTTAAGACTTCTAAGAACACTAAATAGAAAATAACGGTCTATTTTCACGCCTTAGGATTTCTCAATTCTATGCATGGACAAGTTTTCACGTTTCGTGCAATTTTTAGCTTAACTCGGTCTATTGGCTTCTTTACCGAACGAAACGTTGTCGAAAAGCTAAACTAGCAAGTTAAGTCTTCTAAGAACACTAAATAGTGTATAACGGTCGATTTTGATGCCTTAGGAATGCTCAATATTATGCGTGGATAAGTTTTTCATGTTTCGTGCAATTTTGAACTTAACTTGGTCTATTGGCTTCTTTACCTAACGAAACGTTGCCAAAAGCTAAACTAGCAAGTTCAGACTTCTAGGAACACTAAATAGAGTATAACGGTCTATTGTGATGCCTTAGGAATGCTCAATTCTATGCATCGACAAGTTTTTCACGTTTCATGCAATTTTGAACTTAACTTGGTCTATTGACTTCTTTACCTAACGAAACATTTCCCAAAAGCTAAAGTATCAAGTTAAGACTTCTAAGAACACTAAATAGACTGTAACTGTCTATTTTGATGCCTTAGGAATGCTCAATTTATGCATGGACAAGTTTTTCACGTTTCGTGCAATTTTGAACTTAACTTGGTCTATTGGCTTCTTTACCTAACGAAACATTGCCCAAAAGCTGAACTTGCAAGTTAAGACTTCTAAGAACACTAAATAGAGTGTAACTGTCTATTTTGATGGCTTAGGAATGCTCAATTCTATGCACAGACAAGTTTTTCACGTTTCGTGCAATTTTGAACTTTACTTGGCCTATTTACTTCTTTACCTAACGAAACGTTGTCCAAAAGATAAACTAGCAAGTTAAGACTTCCAAGAACACTAAATAGTGTATAACGGTCTATTTTGATGCCTTGGGAATGCTCAAATCTATGCCTGGACAAATTTTTCACGTTTCGTGCAATGTTGAACTTAACTTGGTTTATTGTCTTCTTTACCTAACGAAACGATGTCCAAAAGCTAAATTAGCAAGTTCAGACTTTGAAAATAGAGTATAACGGTCCATTTTTATGCCTTAGGAATGCTCAATTCTATGCATAGCCAAGTTTTTTCACATTTCTTGCAATTTTGAACTTTACTTGGCCTATTTACTTCTTTACCTAACGAAACGTTGTCGAAAAGCTAAACTAGCATGTTAAGTCTTCTAAGAACACAAAATAGTGTATAACGGTCGATTTTGATGCCTTAGGAATGCTCAATTCTATGCGTGGATAAGTTTTTCATGTTTCGTGCAATTTTGAACTTAACTTGGTCTATTGGCTTCTTTACCTAACGAAACGTTGCCAAAAGCTAAACTAGCAAGTTAAGACTTCTAGGAACACTAAATAGAGTATAACGGTCTATTGTGATGCCTTAGGAATGCTCAATTCTATGCATCGACAAGTTTTTCACGTTTCATGCAATTTTGAACTTAACTTGGTCTATTGACTTCTTTACCTAACGAAACACTGCCCAAAAGCTAAACTAGCAAGTTAAGACTTCTAAGAACACTAAATAGATTGTAACTGTCTATTTTGATGCCTTGGGAATGCTCAATTCTATGCCTGGACAAGTTTTTCACGTTTCGTGCCATTTTGAACTTAACTTGGTCTATTGGTTTCTTTACCTAGCGAAACATTTCCCAAAAGCTAAAGTAGCAAGTTAAGACTTCTAAGAACACAAAATAGAGTATAACTGTCTATTTTGATGACTTAGGAATGCTCAATTCTACGCATAGACAAGTTTTTCATATTTCGTGCAATTTTGAACTTAACTTGGTCTATTGGCTTCTTTACCTAACGAAACATTGCCCAAAAGCTGAACTTGCAAGTTAATACTTCTAAGAACACTAAATAGAGTGTAACTGTCTATTTTGATGGCTTAGGAATGCTCAATTCTATGCACAGACAAGTTTTTCACGTTTCGTGCAATTTTGAACTTAACTTGGCCTATTTACTTCTTTACCTAACGAAACGTTGTCCAAAAGATAAACTAGCAAGTTAAGACTTCCAAGAACACTAAATAGTGTATAACGGTCTATTTTGATGCCTTGGGAATTCTCAATTCTATGCTTGGACAAGTTTTTCACGTTTCGTGCAATGTTGAACTTAACTTGGCTATTGTCTTCTTTACCTAACGAAACGATGTCCAAAAGCTAAACTAGCAAGTTCAGACTTCGAAAATAGAGTATAACGGTCCATTTTTATGCCTTAGGAATGCTCAATTCTATGCATAGCCAAGTTTTTCACATTTCTTGCAATTTTGAACTTAACTTGGTCTATTGGCTTCTTTACCTAACGAAACGTTGTACAAAAGCTAAACTAGCATGTTAAGACTTCTAAGAACACTAAATAGAAAATAACGGTCTATTTTCACGCCTTAGGATTTCTCAATTCTATGCATGGACAAGTTTTCACGTTTCGTGCAATTTTTAGCTTAACTCGGTCTATTGGCTTCTTTACCTAACGAAACGTTGTCGAAAAGCTAAACTAGCAAGTTAAGTCTTCTAAGAACACTAAATAGTGTATAACGGTCGATTTTGATTCCTTAGGAATGCTCAATTCTATGCGTGGATAAGTTTTTCATGTTTCGTGTAATTTTGAACTTAACTTGGTCTATTGGCTTCTTTACCTAACGAAACATTGCCAAAAGCTAAACTAGCAAGTTAAGACTTCTAGGAACACTAAATAGAGTATAACGGTCTATTGTGATGCCTTAGGAATTCTCAATTCTATGCATCGACAAGTTTTTCACGTTTCATGCAATTTTGAACTTAACTTGGTCTATTGACTTCTTTATCTAACGAAACATTGCCCAAAAGCTGAACTTGCAAGTTAAGACTTCTAAGAACACTAAATAGAGTGTAACTGTCTATTTTGATGGCTTAGGAATGCTCAATTCTATGCACAGACAAGTTTTTCACGTTTCGTGCAATTTTGAACTTAACTTGGCCTATTTACTTCTTTACCTAACGAAACGTTGTCCAAAAGATAAACTAGTAAGTTAAGACTTCCAAGAACACTAAATAGTGTATAACGGTCTATTTTGATGCCTTGGGAATGCTCAATTCTATGCCTGGACAAGTTTTTCACGTTTCGTGCAATGTTGAACTTAACTTGGTCTATTGTCTTCTTTACCTAACGAAACGATGTCGAAAAGCTAAACTAGCAAGTTCAAACTTCGAAAATAGAGTATAACGGTCCATTTTTATGCCTTAGGAATGCTCAATTCTATGCATAGCCAAGTTTTTCACATTTCTTGCAATTTTGAACTTAACTTGGTCTATTGGCTTCTTTACCCAACGAAACGTTGTACAAAAGCTAAACTAGCATGTTAAGACTTCTAAGAACACTAAATAGAAAATAACGGTCTATTTTCACGCCTTAGGATTTCTCAATTCTATGCATGGACAAGTTTTCACGTTTCGTGCAATTTTTAGCTTAACTCGGTCTATTGGCTTCTTTACCTAACGAAACGTTGTCGAAAAGCTAAACTAGCAAGTTAAGTCTTCTAAGAACACAAAATAGTGTATAACGGTCGATTTTGATGCCTTAGGAATGCTCAGTTCTATGCGTGGATAAGTTTTTCATGTTTCGTGCAATTTTGAACTTAACTTGGTCTATTGGCTTCTTTACCTAACGAAACATTGCCCAAAAGCTAAACTTGCAAGTTAAGACTTCGAAGAACACTAAATAGAGTGTAACTGTCTATTTTGATGGCTTAGGAATGCTCAATTCTATGCACAGACAAGTTTTTCACGTTTCGTGCAATTTTGAACTTTACTTGGCCTATTTACTTCTTTACCTAACGAAACGTTGTCCAAAAGATAAACTAGCAAGTTAAGACTTCCAAGAACACTAAATAGTGTATAACGGTCTATTTTGATGCCTTGGGAATGCTCAATTCTATGCCTGGACAAATTTTTCACGTTTCGTGCAATGTTGAACTTAACTTGGTCTATTGTCTTCTTTACCTAACGAAACGATGTCCAAAAGCTAAATTAGCAAGTTCAGACTTTGAAAATAGAGTATAACGGTCCATTTTTATGCCTTAGGAATGCTCAATTCTATGCATAGCCAAGTTTTTCACATTTCTTTCAATTTTGAACTTTACTTGGCCTATTTACTTCTTTACCTAACGAAACGTTGTCGAAAAGCTAAACTAGCAAGTTAAGACTTCTAAGAACACTAAATAGACTGTAACTGTCTATTTTGATGCCTTAGGAATGCTCAATTCTATGCATGCACAAGTTTTTCACGTTTCGTGCAATTTTGAACTTAACTTGGTCTATTGGCTTCTTTACCTAACGAAACATTGCCCAAAACCTGAACTTGCAAGTTAAGACTTCTAAGAACACTAAATAGAGTGTAACTGTCTATTTTGATGGCTTAGGAATGCTCAATTCTATGCACAGACAAGTTTTTCACGTTTCGTGCAATTTTGAACTTAACTTGGCCTATTTACTTCTTTACCTAACGAAACGTTGTCCAAAAGATAAACTAGCAAGTTAAGACTTCCAAGAACACTAAATAGTGTATAACGGTCTATTTTGATGCCTTGGGAATTCTCAATTCTATGCTTGGACAAGTTTTTCACGTTTCGTGCAATGTTGAACTTAACTTGGTCTATTGTCTTCTTTACCTAACGAAACGATGTCCAAAAGCTAAACTAGCAAGTTCAGACTTCGAAAATAGAGTATAACGGTCCATTTTTATGCCTTAGGAATGCTCAATTCTATGCATAGCCAAGTTTTTCACATTTCTTGCAATTTTGAACTTAACTTGGTCTATTGGCTTCTTTACCTAACGAAACGTTGTACAAAAGCTAAACTAGCATGTTAAGACTTCTAAGAACACTAAATAGAAAATAACGGTCTATTTTCACGCCTTAGGATTTCTCAATTCTATGCATGGACAAGTTTTCACGTTTCGTGCAATTTTTAGCTTAACTCGGTCTATTGGCTTCTTTACCGAACGAAACGTTGTACAAAAGCTAAACTAGCATGTTAAGACTTCTAAGAACACTAAATAGAAAATAACGGTCTATTTTCACGCCTTAGGATTTCTCAATTCTATGCATGGACAAGTTTTCACGTTTCGTGTAATTTTTAGCTTAACTCGGTCTATTGGCTTCTTTACCGAACGAAACGTTGTCGAAAAGCTAAACTAGCAAGTTAAGTCTTCCAAGAACACTAAATAGTGTATAACGGTCGATTTTGATGCCTTAGGAATGCTCAATTCTATGCGTGGATAAGTTTTTCATGTTTCGTGCAATTTTGAACTTAACTTGGTCTATTGGCTTCTTTGCCTAACGAAACGTTGCCAAAAGCTAAACTAGCAAGTTCAGACTTCTAGGAACACTAAATAGAGTATAACGGTCTATTGTGATGCCTTAGGAATGCTCAATTCTATGCATCGACAAGTTTTTCACGTTTCATGCAATTTTGAACTTAACTTGGTCTATTGACTTCTTTACCTAACGAAACATTTCCCAAAAGCTAAAGTATCAAGTTAAGACTTCTAAGAACACTAAATAGACTGTAACTGTCTATTTTGATGCCTTAGGAATGCTCAATTTATGCATGGACAAGTTTTTCACGTTTCGTGCAATTTTGAACTTAACTTGGTCTATTGGCTTCTTTACCTAACGAAACATTGCCCAAAAGCTGAACTTGCAAGTTAAGACTTCTAAGAACACTAAATAGAGTGTAACTGTCTATTTTGATGGCTTAGGAATGCTCAATTCTATGCACAGACAAGTTTTTCACGTTTCGTGCAATTTTGAACTTTACTTGGCCTATTTACTTCTTTACCTAACGAAACGTTGTCCAAAAGATAAGCTAGCAAGTTAAGACTTCCAAGAACACTAAATAGTGTATAACGGTCTATTTTGATGCCTTGGGAATGCTCAAATCTATGCCTGGACAAATTTTTCACGTTTCGTGCAATGTTGAACTTAACTTGGTTTATTGTCTTCTTTAATAACGAAACGATGTCCAAAAGCTAAATTAGCAAGTTCAAACTTTGAAAATAGAGTATAACGGTCCATTTTTATGCCTTAGGAATGCTCAATTCTATGCATAGCCAAGTTTTTCACATTTCTTGCAATTTTGAACTTTACTTGGCCTATTTACTTCTTTACCTAACGAAACGTTGTCGAAAAGCTAAACTAGCATGTTAAGTCTTCTAAGAACACAAAATAGTGTATAACGGTCGATTTTGATGCCTTAGGAATGCTCAATTCTATGCGTGGATAAGTTTTTCATGTTTCGTGCAATTTTGAACTTAACTTGGTCTATTGGCTTCTTTACCTAACGAAACGTTGCCAAAAGCTAAACTAGCAAGTTAAGACTTCTAGGAACACTAAATAGAGTATAACGGTCTATTGTGATGCCTTAGGAATGCTCAATTCTATGCATCGACAAGTTTTTCACGTTTCATGCAATTTTGAACTTAACTTGGTCTATTGACTTCTTTACCTAACGAAACACTGCCCAAAAGCTAAACTAGCAAGTTAAGACTTCTAAGAACACTAAATAGATTGTAACTGTCTATTTTGATGCCTTGGGAATGCTCAATTCTATGCCTGGACAAGTTTTTCACGTTTCGTGCCATTTTGAACTTAACTTGGTCTATTGGCTTCTTTACCTAGCGAAACATTTCCCAAAAGCTAAAGTAGCAAGTTAAGACTTCTAAGAACACAAAATAGAGTATAACTGTCTATTTTGATGACTTAGGAATGCTCAATTCTACGCATAGACAAGTTTTTCATATTTCGTGCAATTTTGAACTTAACTTGGTCTATTGGCTTCTTTACCTAACGAAACATTGCCCAAAAGCTGAACTTGCAAGTTAATGCTTCTAAGAACACTAAATAGAGTGTAACTGTCTATTTTGATGGCTTAGGAATGCTCAATTCTATGCACAGACAAGTTTTTCACGTTTCGTGCAATTTTGAACTTAACTTGGCCTATTTACTTCTTTACCTAACGAAACGTTGTCCAAAAGATAAACTAGCAAGTTAAGACTTCCAAGAACACTAAATAGTGTATAACGGTCTATTTTGATGCCTTGGGAATTCTCAATTCTATGCTTGGACAAGTTTTTCACGTTTCGTGCAATGTTGAACTTAACTTGGTCTATTGTCTTCTTTACCTAACGAAACGATGTCCAAAAGCTAAACTAGCAAGTTCAGACTTCGAAAATAGAGTATAACGGTCCATTTTTATGCCTTAGGAATGCTCAATTCTATGCATAGCCAAGTTTTTCACATTTCTTGCAATTTTGAACTTTACTTGGCCTATTTACTTCTTTACCTAACGAAACGTTGTCGAAAAGCTAAACTAGCATGTTAAGTCTTCTAAGAACACAAAATAGTGTATAACGGTCGATTTTGATGCCTTAGGAATGCTCAATTCTATGCGTGGATAAGTTTTTCATGTTTCGTGCAATTTTGAACTTAACTTGGTCTATTGGCTTCTTTACCTAACGAAACGTTGCCAAAAGCTAAACTAGCAAGTTAAGACTTCTAGGAACACTAAATAGAGTATAACGATCTATTGTGATGCCTTAGGAATGCTCAATTCTATGCATCGACAAGTTTTTCACGTTTCGTGCAATTTTGAACTTAACTTGGTCTATTGACTTCTTTACCTAACGAAACATTGCCCAAAAGCTAAAGTATCAAGTTAAGACTTCTAAGAACACTAAATAGACTGTAACTTTCTATTTTGATGCCTTAGGAATGCTCAATTTATGCATGGACAAGTTTTTCACGTTTCGTGCAATTTTGAACTTAACTTGGTCTATTGGCTTCTTTACCTAACGAAACATTGCCCAAAAGCTAAACTTGCAAGTTAAGACTTCTAAGAACACTAAATAGAGTGTAACTGTCTATTTTGATGGCTTAGGAATGCTCAATTCTATGCACAGACAAGTTTTTCACGTTTCGTGCAATTTTGAACTTTACTTGGCCTATTTACTTCTTTACCTAACGAAACGTTGTCCAAAAGATAAACTAGCCAGTTAAGACTTCCAAGAACACTAAATAGTGTATAACGGTCTATTTTGATGCCTTGGGAATGCTCAATTCTATGCCTGGACAAATTTTTCACGTTTCGTGCAATGTTGAACTTAACTTGGTCTATTGTCTTCTTTACCTAACGAAACGATGTCCAAAAGCTAAATTAGCAAGTTCAGACTTTGAAAATAGAGTATAACGGTCCATTTTTATGCCTTAGGAATGCTCAATTCTATGCATAGCCAAGTTTTTCACATTTCTTGCAATTTTGAACTTTACTTGGCCTATTTACTTCTTTACCTAACGAAACGTTGTCGAAAAGCTAAACTAGCATGTTAAGTCTTCTAAGAACACAAAATAGTGTATAACGGTCGATTTTGATGCCTTAGGAATGCTCAATTCTATGCGTGGATAAGTTTTTCATGTTTCGTGCAATTTTGAACTTAACTTGGTCTATTGGCTTCTTTACCTAACGAAACGTTGCCAAAAGCTAAACTAGCAAGTTAAGACTTCTAGGAACACTAAATAGAGTATAACGATCTATTGTGATGCCTTAGGAATGCTCAATTCTATGCATCGACAAGTTTTTCACGTTTCGTGCAATTTTGAACTTAACTTGGTCTATTGACTTCTTTACCTAACGAAACATTGCCCAAAAGCTAAACTAGCAAGTTAAGACTTCTAAGAACACTAAATAGATTGTAACTGTCTATTTTGATGCCTTAAGAATGCTCAATTCTATGCATGGACAAGTTTTTCACGTTTCGTGCAATTTTGAACTTAACTTGTTCTATTGGCTTCTTTACCTAACGAAACATTGCCCAAAAGCTAAACTTGCAAGTTAAGACTTCTAAGAACACTAAATAGAGTGTAACTGTCTATTTTGATGGCTTAGGAATGCTCAATTCTATGCACAGACAAGTTTTTCACGTTTCGTGCAATTTTGAACTTAACTTGGCCTATTTACTTCTTTACCTAACGAAACGTTGTCCAAAAGATAAACTAGCAAGTTAAGACTTCCAAGAACACTAAATAGTGTCTAACGGTCTATTTTGATGCCTTGGGAATGCTCAATTCTATGCCTGGACAAGTTTTTCACGTTTCGTGCCATTTTGAACTTAACTTGGTCTATTGGCTTCTTTACCTAGCGAAACATTTCCCAAAAGCTAAACTAGCAAGTTAAGACTTCCAAGAACACAAAATAGAGTATAACTGTCTATTTTGATGACTTAGGAATGCTCAATTCTACGCATAGACAAGTTTTTCATATTTCGTGCAATTTTGAACTTAACTTGGTCTATTGGCTTCTTTACCAAACGAAACATTGCCCAAAAGCTGAACTTGCAAGTTAATACTTCTAAGAACACTAAATAGAGTGTAACTGTCTATTTTGATGGCTTAGGAATGCTCAATTCTATGCACAGACAAGTTTTTCACGTTTCGTGCAATTTTGAACTTAACTTGGCCTATTTACTTCTTTACTAACGAAACGTTGTCCAAAAGATAAACTAGCAAGTTAAGACTTCCAAGAACACTAAATAGTGTATAACGGTCTATTTTGATGCCTTGGGAATGCTCAATTCTATGCCTGGACAAGTTTTTCACGTTTCGTGCAATGTTGAACTTAACTTGGTCTATTGTCTTCTTTACCTAACGAAACGATGTCGAAAAGCTAAACTAGCAAGTTCAAACTTCGAAAATAGAGTATAACGGTCCATTTTTATGCCTTAGGAATGCTCAATTCTATGCATAGCCAAGTTTTTCACATTTCTTGCAATTTTGAACTTAACTTGGTCTATTGGCTTCTTTACCCAACGAAACGTTGTACAAAAGCTAAACTAGCATGTTAAGACTTCTAAGAACACTAAATAGAAAATAACGGTCTATTTTCACGCCTTAGGATTTCTCAATTCTATGCATGGACAAGTTTTCACGTTTCGTGCAATTTTTAGCTTAACTCGGTCTATTGGCTTCTTTACCTAACGAAACGTTGTCGAAAAGCTAAACTAGCAAGTTAAGTCTTCTAAGAACACAAAATAGTGTATAACGGTCGATTTTGATGCCTTAGGAATGCTCAGTTCTATGCGTGGATAAGTTTTTCATGTTTCGTGTAATTTTGAACTTAACTTGGTCTATTGGCTTCTTTACCTAACGAAACGTTGCCCAAAAGCTAAACTAGAAAGTTAAGACTTCTAGGAACACTAAATAGAGAATAACGGTCTATTGTGATGCCTTAGGAATGCTCAATTCTATGCATCGACAAGTTTTTCACGTTTCGTGCAATTTTGAACTTAACTTGGTCTATTGACTTCTTTACCTAACGAAACATTGCCCAAAAGCTAAAGTATCAAGTTAAGACTTCTAAGAACACTAAATAGACTGTAACTTTCTATTTTGATGCCTTAGGAATGCTCAATTTATGCATGGACAAGTTTTTCACGTTTCGTGCAATTTTGAACTTAACTTGGTCTATTGGCTTCTTTACCTAACGAAACATTGCCCAAAAGCTAAACTTGCAAGTTAAGACTTCTAAGAACACTAAATAGAGTGTAACTGTCTATTTTGATGGCTTAGGAATGCTCAATTCTATGCACAGACAAGTTTTTCACGTTTCGTGCAATTTTGAACTTTACTTGGCCTATTTACTTCTTTACCTAACGAAACGTTGTCCAAAAGATAAACTAGCCAGTTAAGACTTCCAAGAACACTAAATAGTGTATAACGGTCTATTTTGATGCCTTGGGAATGCTCAATTCTATGCCTGGACAAATTTTTCACGTTTCGTGCAATGTTGAACTTAACTTGGTCTATTGTCTTCTTTACCTAACGAAACGATGTCCAAAAGCTAAATTAGCAAGTTCAGACTTTGAAAATAGAGTATAACGGTCCATTTTTATGCCTTAGGAATGCTCAATTCTATGCATAGCCAAGTTTTTCACATTTCTTGCAATTTTGAACTTTACTTGGCCTATTTACTTCTTTACCTAACGAAACGTTGTCGAAAAGCTAAACTAGCATGTTAAGTCTTCTAAGAACACAAAATAGTGTATAACGGTCGATTTTGATGCCTTAGGAATGCTCAATTCTATGCGTGGATAAGTTTTTCATGTTTCGTGCAATTTTGAACTTAACTTGGTCTATTGGCTTCTTTACCTAACGAAACGTTGCCAAAAGCTAAACTAGCAAGTTAAGACTTCTAGGAACACTAAATAGAGTATAACGATCTATTGTGATGCCTTAGGAATGCTCAATTCTATGCATCGACAAGTTTTTCACGTTTCATGCAATTTTGAACTTAACTTGGTCTATTGACTTCTTTACCTAACGAAACATTGCCCAAAAGCTAAATTAGCAAGTTAAGACTTCTAAGAACACTAAATAGACTGTAACTGTCTATTTTGATGCCTTAGGAATGCTCAATTCTATGCATGGACAAGTTTTTCACGTTTCGTACAATTTTAAACTTAACTTGGTCTATTGGCTTCTTTACCTAACGAAACATTGCCCAAAAGCTAAACTTGCAAGTTAAGACTTCTAAGAACACTAAATAGAGTGTAACTGTCTATTTTGATGGCTTAGGAATGCTCAATTCTATGCACAGACAAGTTTTTCACGTTTCGTGCAATTTTGAACTTTACTTGGCCTATTTACTTCTTTACCTAACGAAACGTTGTCCAAAAGATAAACTAGCAAGTTAAGACTTCCAAGAACACTAAATAGTGTATAACGGTCTATTTTGATGCCTTGGGAATGCTCAATTCTATGCATGGACAAGTTTTTCACGTTTCGTGCCATTTTGAACTTAACTTGGTGTATTGGCTTCTTTACCTAACGAAACATTTCCCAAAAGCTAAACTAGCAAGTTAAGACTTCTAAGAACACAAAATAGAGTATAACTGTCTATTTTGATGACTTAGGAATGCTCAATTCTACGCATAGACAAGTTTTTCAAATTTCGTGCAATTTTGAACTTAACTTAATCTTTTGGCTTCTTTACCTAACGAAACGTTGTCCACAAGCTAAACTAGGAAGTTAAGACTTCTAAGAACACTAAATAGAGTATACGGGTCCAATTTGATGCCTTAGGAATGCTGAATTCTATGCATAGACAAGTTTTTCACGTTTCGTGCAATGTTGAACTTAACTTGGTCTATTGTCTTCTTTACCTAACGAAACGATGTCCAAAAGCTAAACTAGCAAGTTCAGACTTCGAAAATAGAGTATAACGGTCCATTTTTATGCCCTAGGAATGCTCAATTCAATGCATAGCCAAGTTTTTTCACATTTCTTGCAATTTTGAACTTAACTTGGTCTATTGGCTTCTTTACCTAATGAAACGTTGTCCAGAAGCTAAAATAGCATGTTAAGACTTCAAAGAACACTAAATAGAAAATAACGGTCTATTTTCACGCCTTAGGATTTCTCAATTCTATGCATGGACAAGTTTTCACGTTTCGTGCAATTTTTAGCTTAACTCAGTCTATTGGCTTCTTTACCTAACGAAACGTTGTCGAAAAGCTAAACTAGCAAGTTAAGTCTTCTAAGAACACTAAATAGTGTATAACGGTCGATTTTGATGCCTTAGGAATGCTCAATTCTATGCGTGGATAAAATTTTCATGTTTCGTGCAATTTTGAACTTAACTTGGTCTATTGGCTTCTTTACCTAACGAAACGTTGCCCAAAAGCTAAACTAGCAAGTTAAGACTTCTAGGAACACTAAATAGAGTATAACGGTCTATTGTGATGCCTTAGGAATGCTCAATCCTATGCATCGACAAGTTTTTCACGTTTCGTGCAAATTTGAACTTAGCTTGGTCTATTGACTTCTTTACCTAACGAAACATTGCCCAAAAGCTAAACTAGCAAGTTAAGACTTCTAAGAACACTAAATAGACTGTAACTGTCTATTTTGATGCCTTAGGAATGCTCAATTCTATGCATGGACAAGTTTTTCACGTTTCGTGCAATTTTGAACTTAACTTGGTCTATTGGCTTCTTTACCTAACGAAACATTGCCCAAAAGCTGAACTTGCAAGTTAAGACTTCAAAGAACACTAAATAGAGTGTAACTGTCTATTTTTGATGGCTTAGGAATGCTCAATTCTATGCATGGACAAGTTTTTCACGTTTCGTGCAATTTTGAACTTAACTTGGCCTATTTACTTCTTTACCTAACGAAACGTTGTCCAAAAGATAAACTAGCAAGTTAAGACTTCCAAGAACACTAAATAGTGTATAACGGTCTATTTTGATGCCTTGGGAATGCTCAATTCTATGCCTGGACAAGTTTTTCACGTTTCGTGCAATGTTGAACTTAACTTGGTCTATTGTCTCTTTACCTAACGAAACGATGTCCAAAAGCTAAACTAGCAAGTTCAGACTTCGAAAATAGAGTATAACGGTCCATTTTTATGCCTTAGGAATGCTCAATTCTATGCATAGCCAAGTTTTTCACATTTCTTGCAATTTTGAACTTAACTTGGTCTATTGGCTTCTTTACCTAACGAAACGTTGTCCAAAAGCTAAAATAGCATGTTCAGACTTCTAAGAACACTAAATATAAAATAACGGTCTATTTTCACGCCCTAGGATTTCTCAATTCTATGCATGGACAAGTTTTCACGTTTCGTGCAATTTTTAGCTTAACTCAGTCTATTGGCTTCTTTACCTAACGAAACGTTGTCGAAAAGCTAAACTAGCAAGTTAAGTCTTCTAAGAACACTAAATAGTGTATAACGGTCGATTTTGATGCCTTAGGAATGCTCAATTCTATGCGTGGATAAAATTTTCATGTTTCGTGCAATTTTGAACTTAACTTGGTCTATTGGCTTCTTTACCTAACGAAACGTTGCCCAAAAGCTAAACTAGCAAGTTAAGACTTCTAGGAACACTAAATAGAGTATAACGGTCTATTGTGATGCCTTAGGAATGCTCAATTCTATGCATCGACAAGTTTTTCACGTTTCGTGCAATTTTGAACTTAACTTGGTCTATTGACTTCTTTACCTAACGAAACATTGCCCAAAAACTACACTAGCAAGTTAAGACTTCTAAGAACACTAAATAGACTGTAATTGTCTATTTTGATGCCTTAGAAATGCTCAATTCTATGCACAGACAAGTTTTTCACGTTTCGTGCAATTTTGAACTTAGCTTGGCCTATTTACTTCTTTATCTAACGAAACGTTCTCCAAAAGATAAACTAGCAAGTTAAGACTTCCAAGAACACTAAATAGTGTATAACGGTCTATTTTGATGCCTTGGGAATGCTCAATTCTATGCCTGGACAAGTTTTTCACGTTTCGTGCAATGTTGAACTTAACTTGGTCTATTGTCTCTTTACCTAACGAAACGATGTCCAAAAGCTAAACTAGCAAGTTCAGACTTCGAAAATAGAGTATAACGGCCCATTTTTATGCCTTAGGAATGCTCAATTCTATGCATAGCCAAGTTTTTCACATTTCTTGCAATTTTGAACTTAACTTGGTCTATTGGCTTCTTTACCTAACGAAACGTTGTCCAAAAGCTAAAATAGCATGTTCAGACTTCTAAGAACACTAAATAGAAAATAACGGTCTATTTTCACGCCTTAGGATTTCTCAATTCTATGCATGGACAAGTTTTCACGTTTCGTGCAATTTTTAGCTTAACTCAGTCTATTGGCTTCTTTACCTAACGAAACGTTGTCGAAAAGCTAAACTAGCAAGTTAAGTCTTCTAAGAACACTAAATAGTGTATAACGGTCGATTTTGATGCCTTAGGAATGCTCAATTCTATGCGTGGATAAAATTTTCATGTTTCGTGCAATTTTGAACTTAACTTGGTCTATTGGCTTCTTTACCTAACGAAACGTTGCCCAAAAGCTAAACTAGCAAGTTAAGACTTCTAGGAACACTAAATAGAGTATAACGGTCTATTGTGATGCCTTAGGAATGCTCAATCCTATGCATCGACAAGTTTTTCACGTTTCGTGCAATTTTGAACTTAACTTGGTCTATTGACTTCTTTACCTAACGAAACATTGCCCAAAAGCTAAACTAGCAAGTTAAGACTTCTAAGAACACTAAATAGACTGTAACTGTCTATTTTGATGCCTTAGGAATGCTCAATTCTATGCATGGACAAGTTTTTCACGTTTCGTGCAATTTTGAACTTAACTTGGTCTATTGGCTTCTTTACCTAACGAAACATTGCCCAAAAGCTGAACTTGCAAGTTAAGACTTCAAAGAACACTAAATAGAGTGTAACTGTCTATTTTTGATGGCTTAGGAATGCTCAATTCTATGCACAGACAAGTTTTTCACGTTTCGTGCAATTTTGAACTTAACTTGGCCTATTTACTTCTTTACCTAACGAAACGTTGTCCAAAAGATAAACTAGCAAGTTAAGACTTCCAAGAACACTAAATAGTGTATTACGGTCTATTTTGATGCCTTGGGAATGCTCAATTCTATGCCTGGACAAGTTTTTCACGTTTCGTGCAATGTTGAACTTAACTTGGTCTATTGTCTCTTTACCTAACGAAACGATGTCCAAAAGCTAAACTAGCAAGTTCAGACTTCGAAAATAGAGTATAAAGGTCCATTTTTATGCCTTAGGAATGCTCAATTCTATGCATAGCCAAGTTTTTCACATTTCTTGCAATTTTGAACTTAACTTGGTCTATTGGCTTCTTTACCTAACGAAACGTTGTCCAAAAGCTAAAATAGCATGTTCAGATTTCTAAGAACACTAAATAGAAAATAACGGTCTATTTTCACGCCCTAGGATTTCTCAATTCTATGCATGGACAAGTTTTCACGTTTCGTGCAATTTTTAGCTTAACTCAGTCTATTGGCTTCTTTACCTAACGAAACGTTGTCGAAAAGCTAAACTAGCAAGTTAAGTCTTCTAAGAACACTAAATAGTGTATAACGGTCGATTTTGATGCCTTAGGAATGCTCAATTCTATGTGTGGATAAAATTTTCATGTTTCGTGCAATTTTGAACTTAACTTGGTCTATTGGCTTCTTTACCTAACGAAACGTTGCCCAAAAGCTAAACTAGCAAGTTAAGACTTCTAGGAACACTAAATAGAGTATAACGGTCTATTGTGATGCCTTAGGAATGCTCAATTCTATGCATCGACAAGTTTTTCACGTTTCGTGCAATTTTGAACTTAACTTGGTCTACTGACTTCTTTACCTAACGAAACATTGCCCAAAAGCTAAACTAGCAAGTTAAGACTTCTAAGAACACTAAATAGACTGTAATTGTCTATTTTGATGCCTTAGGAATGCTCAATTCTATGCATGGACAAGTTTTTCACGTTTCGTGCAATTTTGAACTTAACTTGGTCTATTGGCTTCTTTACCTAACGAAACATTGCCCAAAAGCTGACCTTGCAAGTTTAAGACTTCAAGAACACTAAATAGAGTGTAACTGTCTATTTTGATGGCTTAGGAATGCTCAATTCTATGCACAAACAAGTTTTTCACGTTTCGTGCAATTTTGAACTTCACTTGGCCTATTTACTTCTTTACCTAACGAAACGTTCTCCAAAAGATAAACTAGCAAGTTAAGACTTCCAAGAACACTAAATAGTGTATAACGGCCTATTTTGATGCCTTGGGAATGCTCAATTCTATGCCTGGACAAGTTTTTCACGTTTCGTGCAATGTTGAACTTAACTTGGTCTATTGTCTCTTTACCTAACGAAACGATGTCCAAAAGCTAAACTAGCAAGTTCAGACTTCGAAAATAGAGTATAACGGTCCATTTTTATGCCTTAGGAATGCTCAATTCTATGCATAGCCAAGTTTTTCACATTTCTTGCAATTTTGAACTTAACTTGGTCTATTGGCTTCTTTACCTAACGAAACGTTGTCCAAAAGCTAAAATAGCATGTTCAGACTTCAAAGAACACTAAATAGAAAATAACGGTCTATTTTCACGCCTTAGGATTTCTCAGTTCTATGCATGGACAAGTTTTGACGTTTCGTGCAATTTTTAGCTTAACTCAGTCTATTGGCTTCTTTACCTAACGAAACGTTGTCGAAAAGCTAAACTAGCAAGTTAAGTCTTCTAAGAACACTAAATAGTGTATAACGGTCGATTTTGATGCCTTAGAAATGCTCAATTCTATGCGTGGATAAAATTTTCATGTTTCGTGCATTTTTGAACTTAACTTGGTCTATTGGCTTCTTTACCTAACGAAACGTTGCCCAAAAGCTAAACTAGCAAGTTAAGACTTCTAGGAACACTAAATAGAGTATAACGGTCTATTGTGATGCCTTAGGAATGCTCAATTCTATGCATCGACAAGTTTTTCACGTTTCGTGCAATTTTGAACTTAACTTGGTCTATTGACTTCTTTACCTAACGAAACATTGCCCAAAAGCTAAACTAGCAAGTTAAGACTTCTAAGAACACTAAATAGATTGTAACTGTCTATTTGATGCCTTAGGAATGCTCAATTCTATGCATGGACAAGTTTTTCACGTTTCGTGCAATTTTGAACTTAACTTGGTCTATTGGCTTCTTTACCTAACGAAACATTGCCCAAAAGCTGAACTTGCAAGTTAAGACTTCAAAGAACACTAAATAGAGTGTAACTGTCTATTTTTGATGGCTTAGGAATGCTCAATTCTATGCACAGACAAGTTTTTCACGTTTCATGCAATTTTGAAGTTAACTTGGCCTATTTACTTCTTTACCTAACGAAACGTTGTCCAAAAGATAAACTAGCAAGTTAAGACTTCCAAGAACACTAAATAGTGTATAACGGTCTATTTTGATGCCTTGGGAATGCTCAATTCTATGCCTGGACAAGTTTTCACGTTTCGTGCAATGATGAACTTAACTTGGTCTATTGTCTCCTTACCTAACGAAACGATGTCCAAAAGCTAAACTAGCAAGTTCGGACTTCAAAAATAGAGTATAACGGTCCATTTTTATGCCTTAGGAATGCTCAATTCTATGCATAGCCAAGTTTTTCACATTTCTTGCAATTTTGTTCTGAACTTGGTCTATTGGCTTCTTTACCAAACGAAACGTTGTCCAAAAGCTAAAAATAGCATGTTCAGACTTCTAAGAACACTAAATAGAAAATAACGGTCTATTTTCACGCCTTAGGATTTCTCAATTCTATGCATGGACAAGTTTTCACGTTTCGTGCAATTTTTAGCTTAACTCAGTCTATTGGCTTCTTTACCTAACGAAACGTTGTCGAAAAGCTAAACTAGCAAGTTAAGTCTTCTAAGAACACTAAATAGTGTATAACGGTCGATTTTGATGCCTTAGGAATGCTCAATTCTATGCGTGGATAAAATTTTCATGTTTCGTGCAATTTTGAACTTAACTTGGTCTATTGGCTTCTTTACCTAACGAAACGTTGCCCAAAAGCTAAACTAGCAAGTTAAGACTTCTAGGAACACTAAATAGAGTATAACGGTCTATTGTGATGCCTTAGGAATGCGAAATTCTATGCATCGACAAGTTTTTCACGTTTCGTGCAATTTTGGACTTAACTTGGTCTATTGACTTCTTTACCTAACGAAACATTGCCCAAAAGCTAAACTAGCAAGTTAAGACTTCTAAGAACACTAAATAGACTGTAACTGTCTATTTTGATGCCTTAGGAATGCTCAATTCTATGCATGGACAAGTTTTTCACGTTTCGTGCAATTTTGAACTTAACTTGGCCTATTTACTTCTTTACCTAACGAAACGTTGTCCAAAAGATAAACTAGCAAGTTAAGACTTCCAAGAACACTAAATAGTGTATAACGGTCTATTTTGATGCCTTGGGAATGCTCAATTCTATGCCTGGACAAGTTTTTCACGTTTCGTGCAATGTTGAACTTAACTTGGTCTATTGTCTCTTTACCTAACGAAACGATGTCCAAAAGCTAAACTAGCAAGTTCAGACTTCGAAAATAGAGTATAACGGTCCATTTTTATGCCTTAGGAATGCTCAATTCTATGCATAGCCAAGTTTTTTCACATTTCTTGCAATTTTGAACTTAACTTGGTCTATTGGCTTCTTTACCTAACGAAACGTTGTCCAAAAGCTAAAATAGCATGTTCAGATTTCTAAGAACACTAAATAGAATATAACGGTCTATTTTCACGCCCTAGGATTTCTCAATTCTATGCATGGACAAGTTTTCACGTTTCGTGCAATTTTTAGCTTAACTCAGTCTATTGGCTTCTTTACCTAACGAAACGTTGTCGAAAAGCTAAACTAGCAAGTTAAGTCTTCTAAGAACACTAAATAGTGTATAACGGTCGATTTTGATGCCTTAGGAATGCTCAATTCTATGTGTGGATAAAATTTTCATGTTTCGTGCAATTTTGAACTTAACTTGGTCTATTGGCTTCTTTACCTAACGAAACGTTGCCCAAAAGCTAAACTAGCAAGTTAAGACTTCTAGGAACACTAAATAGAGTATAACGGTCTATTTTGATGCCTTAGGAATGCTCAATTCTATGCATCGACAAGTTTTTCACGTTTCGTGCAATTTTGAACTTAACTTGGTCTATTGACTTCTTTACCTAACGAAACATTGCCCAAAAGCTAAACTAGCAAGTTAAGACTTCTAAGAACACTAAATAGACTGTAATTGTCTATTTTGATGCCTTAGGAATGCTCAATTCTATGCATCGACAAGTTTTTCACGTTTCGTGCAATTTTGAACTTAACTTGGTCTATTGGCTTCTTTACCTAACGAAACATTGCCCAAAAGCTGACCTTGCAAGTTAAGACTTCAAAGAACACTAAATAGAGTGTAACTGTCTATTTTGATGGCTTAGGAATGCTCAATTCTATGCACAGACAAGTTTTTCACGTTTCGTGCAATTTTGAACTTAACTTGGCCTATTTACTTCTTTACCTAACGAAACGTTCTCCAAAAGATAAACTAGCAAGTTAAGACTTCCAAGAACACTAAATAGTGTATAACGGCCTATTTTGATGCCTTGGGAATGCTCAATTCTATGCCTGGACAAGTTTTTCACGTTTCGTGCAATGTTGAACTTAACTTGGTCTATTGTCTCTTTACCTAACGAAACGATGTCCAAAAGCTAAACTAGCAAGTTCAGACTTCGAAAATAGAGTATAACGGTCCATTTTATGCCTTAGGAATGCTCAATTCTATGCATAGCCAAGTTTTTCACATTTCTTGCAATTTTGAACTTAACTTGGTCTATTGGCTTCTTTACCTAACGAAACGTTGTCCAAAAGCTAAAATAGCATGTTCAGACTTCAAAGAACACTAAATAGAAAATAACGGTCTATTTTCACGCCTTAGGATTTCTCAATTCTATGCATGGACAAGTTTTCACGTTCGTGCAATTTTTAGCTTAACTCAGTCTATTGGCTTCTTTACCTAACGAAACGTTGTCGAAAAAGCTAAACTAGCAAGTTAGTCTTCTAAGAACACTAAATAGTGTATAAACGGTCGATTTTGATGCCTTAGAAATGCTCAATTCTATGCGTGGATAAAATTTTCATGTTTCGTGCAATTTTGAACTTAACTTGGTCTATTGGCTTCTTTACCTAACGAAACGTTGCCCAAAAGCTAAACTAGCAAGTTAAGACTTCTAGGAACACTAAATAGAGTATAACGGTCTATTGTGATGCCTTAGGAAATGCTCAATTCTATGCATCGACAAGTTTTTCACGGTTTCGTGCAATTTTGAACTTAACCTTGGTCTATTGACTTCTTTACCTAACGAAACATTGCCCAAAAAGCTAAACTAGCAAGTTAAGACTTCTAATAACACTAAATAGATTGTAACTGTCTATTTTGATGCCTTAGGAATGCTCAATTCTATGCATGGACAAGTTTTTCACGTTTCGTGCAATTTTGAACTTAACTTGGTCTATTGGCTTCTTTACCTAACGAAACATTGCCCAAAAGCTGAACTTGCAAGTTAAGACTTCAAAGAACACTAAATAGAGTGTAACTGTCTATTTTTGATGGCTTAGGAATTGCTCAATTCTATGCACAGACAAGTTTTTCACGTTTCATGCAATTTTGAAGTTAACTTGGCCTATTTACTTCTTTACCTAACGAAACGTTGTCCAAAGATAAACTAGCAAGTTAAGACTTCCAAGAACACTAAATAGTGTATAACCGGTCCTATTTTGATGCCTTGGGAATGCTCAATTCTATGCCTGGACAAGTTTTTCACGTTTCGTGCAATGTTGAACTTAACTTGGTCTATTGTCTCCTTACCTAACGAAACGATGTCCAAAAGCTAAACTAGCAAGTTCGGACTTCAAAAATAGAGTATAACGGTCCATTTTTATGCCTTAGGAATGCTCAATTCTATGCATAGCCAAGTTTTTCACATTTCTTGCAATTTTGTTCTTAACTTGGTCTATTGGCTTCTTTACCTAACGAAACGTTGTCCAAAAGCTAAAATAGCATGTTCAGACTTCTAAGAACACTAAATAGAAAATAACGGTCTATTTTCACGCCTTAGGATTTCTCAATTCTATGCATGGACAAGTTTTCACGTTTCGTGCAATTTTTAGCTTAACTCAGTCTATTGGCTTCTTTACCTAACGAAACGTTGTCGAAAAGCTAAACTAGCAAGTTAAGTCTTCTAAGAACACTAAATAGTGTATAAACGGTCGATTTTGATGCCTTAGGAATGCTCAATTCTATGCGTGGATAAAATTTTCATGTTTCGTGCAATTTTGAACTTAACTTGGTCTATTGGTTTCTTTACCTAACGAAACGTTGCCCAAAAGCTAAACTAGCAAGTTAAGACTTCTAGGAACACTAAATAGAGTATAACGGTCTATTGTGATGCCTTAGGAATGCTCAATTCTATGCATCGACAAGTTTTTCACGTTTCGTGCAATTTTGGACTTAACTTGGTCTATTGACTTCTTTACCTAACGAAACATTGCCCAAAAGCTAAACTAGCAAGTTAAGACTTCTAAGAACACTAAATAGACTGTAACTGTCTATTTTGATGCCTTAGGAATGCTCAATTCTATGCATGGACAAGTTTTTCACGTTTCGTGCAATTTTGAACTTAACTTGGCCTATTTACTTCTTTACCTAACGAAACGTTGTCCAAAAGATAAACTAGCAAGTTAAGACTTCCAAGAACACTAAATAGTGTATAACGGTCTATTTTGATGCCTTGGGAATGCTCAATTCTATGCCTGGACAAGTTTTTCACGTTTCGTGCCATTTTGAACTGAACTTGGTCTATTGGCTTCTTTACCTAACGAAACATTTCCCAAAAGCTAAACTAGCAAGTTAAGACTTCTAAGAACACAAAATAGAGTATAACTGTCTATTTTGATGACTTAGGAATGCTCAATTCTACGCATAGACAAGTTTTTCATATTTCGTGCAATTTTGAACTTAACTTGGTCTATTGGCTTCTTTACCAAACGAAACATTGCCCAAAAGCTGAACTTGCAAGTTAATACTTCTAAGAACACTAAATAGAGTGTAACTGTCTATTTTGATGGCTTAGGAATGCTCAATTCTATGCACAGACATATTTTTCACATTTCGACCAATTTTGAACTTAACTTGGCTATTTACTTCTTTACCTAACGAAACGTTGTCCAAAAGATAAACTAGCAAGTTAAGACTTCCAAGAACACTAAATAGTGTATAACGGTCTATTTTGATGCCTTGGAATGCTCAATTCTATGCCTGGACAAGTTTTTCACGTTTCGTGCCATTTTGAACTGAACTTGGTCTATTGGCTTCTTTACCTAAAATTTAAAAAAATAAACTTCTAAGAACACAAATAGAGTATAACTTATTTTTCTTGATTAGGAATTCATTCTTTTTTATTTCGTGCAATTTTGATTAACTTGGTTATTGGCCTAACGAAACTTCCAAAAGCTAAACTAGCAAGTTAAGACTTCTAGAACACTAAATAGAGTATAACGGTCTATTTGATGCCTTAGGAATGCTCAATTCTATGCATCGACAAGTTTTTCACGTTTCGTGCAATTTTGAACTTAACTTGGTCTATTGACTTCTTTACCTAACGAAACGTTGCCCAAAAGCTAAACTAGCAAGTTAAGACTTCAAAGAACACTAAATAGAGTATAACGTCTATTTTGATGCCTTAGGAATGCTCAATTCTATGCATGCAAGTTTTTCACGTTTCGTGCAATTTTGAACTTAACTTGGTCTATTGTCTTCTTTACCTAACGAAACATTGCCCAAAAGCTAACTAGCAAGTTAAGACTTCTAAGAACACTAAATAGATGTAACTGTCTATTTTGATGCTTAGGAATGCTCAATTCTATGCATGACAAGTTTTTCACGTTTCGTGCAATTTTGAACTTAACTTGGTCTATTGTCTTCTTTACCTAACGAAACTGCGAAAAGCTAAACTAGCAAGTTAAGACTTCTAAGAACACTAAATAGAGTGTAACGTCTATTTTGATGCCTTAGGAATGCTCAATTCTATGCAGACAAGTTTTTCACGTTTCTGCAATTTTGAACTTAACTTGGTCTATTGGCTTCTTTACCTAACGAAACGTTGTACAAAGCTAAACTAGCAAGTTAAGACTTCTAAGAACAATAGAGTATAACGGTCTATTTTCGCCTTAGGAATGCTCAATTCTATGCATACAAGTTTTTCACGTTTCGTGCAATTTTGCTTAACTTGGTCTATTGGCTTCTTTACCTAACGAAACGTTGTCGAAAAGCTAAACTAGCAAGTTAAGACTTCTAAGAACACTAAATAGTGTATAACGGTCGATTTTGCCCTTAGGAATGCTCAATTCTATGCATGGACAAGTTTTTCACGTTTCGTGCAATTTTGAACTTAACTTGGTCTATTGGCTTCTTTACCTAACGAAACGTTGCCCAAAAGCTAAACTAGACAAGTTAAGACTTCTAAGAACACTAAATAGAGTATAACGGTCTTTTGATGCCTTAGGAATGCTCAATTCTATGCGTGGATAAGTTTTTCACGTTTCGTGCAATTTTGAACTTAACTTGGTCTATTGACTTCTTTACCTAACGAAACGTTGCCCAAAAGCTAAACTAGAAGTTAAGACTTCTAAGAACACTAAATAGAGATAACGTCTATTTGATGCCTTAGGAATGCTCAATTCTATGCATGGACAAGTTTTTCACGTTTCGTGCAATTTTGAACTTAACTTGGTCTATTGGCTTCTTTACCTAACGAAACATTGCCCAAAAGCTAAACTACAAGTTAAGACTTCTAAGAACACTAAATAGATGTAACTGTCTATTTTGATGCTTAGGAATGCTCAATTCTATGCATGACAAGTTTTTCACAGTTTCGTGCAATTTTGAACTTAACTTGGTCTATTGCTTCTTTACCTAACGAAACATTGCCAAAAGCTAACTGCAAGTTAAGACTTCTAAGAACACTAAATAGTGTGTAACGTCTATTTTGATGCCTTAGGAATGCTCAATTCTATGCACAAGTTTTTCACGTTTCGTGCCAATTTTGAACTTAACTTGGCTATTGGCTTCTTTACCTAACGAAACGTTGTCCAAAAGTAAACTAGCAAGTTAAGACTTCTAAGAACACTAAATAGTGTATAACGGTCTATTTTGATGCCTTAGGAATGCTCAATTCTATGCATGGACAAGTTTTTCACGTTTCGTGCAATTTTGAACTTAACTTGGTCTATTGGCTTCTTTACCTAACGAAACATTGCCCAAAAGCTAAACTAGCAAGTTAAGACTTCTAAGAACACAAATAGAGTATAACTGTCTATTTTGATGCTTAGGAATGCTCAATTCTATGCAGACAAGTTTTTCATATTTCGTGCAATTTTGAACTTAACTTGGTCTATTGGCTTCTTTACCTAACGAAACGTTGCCAAAAGCTAAACTAGCAAGTTAAGACTTCTAAGAACACTAAATAGAGTGTAACGGTCTATTTTGATGCCTTAGGAATGCTCAATTCTATGCACGACAAGTTTTTCACGTTTCGTGCCAATTTTGAACTTAACTTGGCTATTTACTTCTTTACCTAACGAAACGTTCCAAAAGATAAACTAGCAAGTTAAGACTTCTAAGAACACTAATAGTGTATAACGGTCTATTTTGATGCTTAGGAATGCTCAATTCTATGCAAAGTTTTTCACGTTTCGTGCAATTTTGAACTTAACTTGGTCTATTGGCTTCTTTACCTAACGAAACATTTCCAAAAGCTAAACTAGCAAGTTAAGACTTCTAAGAACACTAAATAGAGTATAACGTCTATTTGATGCCTTAGGAATGCTCAATTCTATGCATGACAAGTTTTTCATTTTCGTGCAATTTTGAACTTAACTTGGTCTATTGGCTTCTTACCTAACGAAACGTTGTCCAAAAGCTAAACTAGCAAGTTAAGACTTCTAGAACACTAAATAGAGTATAACGGTCTATTTGATGCCTTAGGAATGCTCAATTCTATGCATGACAAGTTTTTCACGTTTCGTGCAATTTTGAACTTAACTTGGTCTATTGACTTCTTACCTAACGAAACATTGCCCAAAAGCTAAACTAGCAAGTTAAGACTTCTAAGAACACTAAATAGACTGTAACTGTCTATTTTGATGCCTTAGGAATGCTCAATTCTATGCATGGACAAGTTTTTCACGTTTCGTGCAATTTTGAACTTAACTTGGTCTATTGTCTTCTTTACCTAACGAAACGTTGCCAAAAGCTAAACTAGCAAGTTAAGACTTCTAAGAACACTAAATAGAGTGTAACGTCTATTTTGATGCTTAGGAATGCTCAATTCTATGCAGACAAGTTTTTCACGTTTCGTGCAATTTTGAACTTAACTTGGTCTATTGTCTTCTTTACCTAACGAAACGATGTCAAAAGCTAAACTAGCAAGTTAAACTTCGAAACTAGAGTATAACGGTCTATTTTATGCCTTAGGAATGCTCAATTCTATGCATACAAGTTTTTCACATTTCTGCAATTTTGAACTTAACTTGGTCTATTGGCTTCTTTACCTAACGAAACGTTGTCAAAAGCTAAACTAGCAAGTTAAGACTTCTAAGAACACTAAATAGATAACGGTCTATTTTCATGCCTTAGGAATGCTCAATTCTATGCATGGACAAGTTTTTCACGTTTCGTGCAATTTTGAACTTAACTTGGTCTATTGGCTTCTTTACCTAACGAAACGTTGTCCAAAAGCTAAACTAGCAAGTTAAGTCTTCTAAGAACACTAAATAGTGTATAACGGTCGATTTTGATGCCTTAGGAATGCTCATTCTATGCTGGATAAGTTTTTCATGTTTCGTGCAATTTTGAACTTAACTTGGTCTATTGGCTTCTTTACCTAACGAAACGTTGCCCAAAAGCTAAACTAGCAAAGTTAAGACTTCTAGAACACTAAATAGAGAATAACGGTCGTCTTTTGATGCCTTAGGAATGCTCAATTCTATGCATCACAAGTTTTTCACGTTTCGTGCAATTTTGAACTTAACTTGGTCTATTGGCTTCTTTACCTAACGAAACGCCCAAAAGCTAAAGTATCAAGTTAAGACTTCTAAGAACACTAAATAGACTGTAACTGTCTATTTTGATGCCTTAGGAATGCTCAATTCTATGCATGGACAAGTTTTTCACGTTTCGTGCAATTTTGAACTTAACTTGGTCTATTGGCTTCTTTACCTAACGAAACATTGCCAAAAGCTAAACTAGCAAGTTAAGACTTCTAAGAACACTAAATAGATGTAACTGTCTATTTTGATGCTTAGGAATGCTCAATTCTATGCACAGACAATTTTTCACATTTCGTGCAATTTTGAACTTAACTTGGCCTATTTCTTCTTTACCTAACGAAACGTTGTCCAAAAGCTAAACTAGCAAGTTAAGACTTCTAAGAACACTAAATAGTGTATAACGTCTATTTTGATGCCTTGGAATGCTCAATTCTATGCCTGGACAAGTTTTTCACGTTTCGTGCAATTTTGAACTTAACTTGGTCTATTGGCTTCTTTACCTAACGAAACATTGCCCAAAAGCTAAACTAGCAAGTTAAGACTTCTAAGAACACAAATAGAGTATAACTGTCTATTTTGATGCTTAGGAATGCTCAATTCTATGCATAGACAAGTTTTTCACATTTCGTGCAATTTTGAACTTAACTTGGTCTATTGGCTTCTTTACCTAACGAAACGTTGCCAAAAGCTAAACTAGCAAGTTAAGACTTCTAAGAACACTAAATAGTGTAACGTCTATTTTGATGCTTAGGAATGCTCAATTCTATGCCACAAGTTTTTCACGTTTCGTGCCAATTTTGAACTTAACTTGGTCTATTGCTTCTTTACCTAACGAAACGTTGTCCAAAAGCTAAACTAGCAAGTTAAGACTTCCAAGAACACTAAATAGTGTATAACGGTCTATTTTGATGCCTTAGGAATGCTCAATTCTATGCCTGGACAAGTTTTTCACGTTTCGTGCAATTTTGAACTTAACTTGGTCTATTGGCTTCTTTACCTAACGAAACATTTCCCAAAAGCTAAACTAGCAAGTTAAGACTTCTAAGAACACAAATAGAGTATAACGTCTATTTTGATGCTTAGGAATGCTCAATTCTACGCATAGACAAGTTTTTCATATTTCGTGCAATTTTGAACTTAACTTGGTCTATTGGCTTCTTACCTAACGAAACGTTGCCCAAAAGCTAAACTAGCAAGTTAAGACTTCTAAGAACACTAAATAGTATAACGTCTATTTGATGCCTTAGGAATGCTCAATTCTATGCATGACAAGTTTTTCACGTTTCGTGCAATTTTGAACTTAACTTGGTCTATTGCTTCTTTACCTAACGAAACATTGCCCAAAAGCTAAACTAGCAAGTTAAGACTTCAAAGAACACTAAATAGATGTAACTTCTATTTTGATGCTTAGGAATGCTCAATTCTATGCATGGACAAGTTTTTCACGTTTCGTGCAATTTTGAACTTAACTTGGTCTATTGTCTTCTTTACCTAACGAAACATTGCCAAAAGCTAAACTAGCAAGTTAAGACTTCTAAGAACACTAAATAAGTGTAACTGTCTATTTTGATGCCTTAGGAATGCTCAATTCTATGCACAGACAAGTTTTTCACGTTTCGTGCAATTTTGAACTTAACTTGGTCTATTGTCTTCTTTACCTAACGAAACGATGTCCAAAAGCTAAACTAGCAAGTTCAAACTTCGAAAATAGAGTATAACGGTCTATTTTATGCCTTAGGAATGCTCAATTCTATGCATAGCCAAGTTTTTCACATTTCTTGCAATTTTGAACTTAACTTGGTCTATTGGCTTCTTTACCTAACGAAACGTTGTCAAAAGCTAAACTAGCATGTTAAGACTTCTAAGAACACTAAATAGAAAATAACGGTCTATTTTATGCCTTAGGATGCTCAATTCTATGCATGGACAAGTTTTTCACGTTTCGTGCAATTTTTAGCTTAACTTGGTCTATTGGCTTCTTTACCTAACGAAACGTTGTCGAAAAGCTAAACTAGCAAGTTAAGTCTTCTAAGAACACAAATAGTGTATAACGGTCGATTTTGATGCCTTAGGAATGCTCAGTTCTATGCGTGGATAAGTTTTTCATGTTTCGTGCAATTTTGAACTTAACTTGGTCTATTGGCTTCTTTACCTAACGAAACGTTGCCCAAAAGCTAAACTAGAAGTTAAGACTTCTAGAACACTAAATAGAGATAACGGTCTATTGTGATGCCTTAGGAATGCTCAATTCTATGCATCACAAGTTTTTCACGTTTCGTGCAATTTTGAACTTAACTTGGTCTATTGACTTCTTTACCTAACGAAACATTGCCCAAAAGCTAAAGTATCAAGTTAAGACTTCTAAGAACACTAAATAGACTGTAACTGTCTATTTTGATGCCTTAGGAATGCTCAATTCTATGCATGGACAAGTTTTTCACGTTTCGTGCAATTTTGAACTTAACTTGGTCTATTGGCTTCTTTACCTAACGAAACATTGCCCAAAAGCTAACTAACTTGCAAGTTAAGACTTCTAAGAACACTAAATAGAGTGTAACTGTCTATTTTGATGGCTTAGGAATGCTCAATTCTATGCACAGATTATTTTTCACATTTCGCAATTTTGAACTTAACTTGGCCTATTTACTTCTTTACCTAACGAAACGTTGTCCAAAAGATAAACTAGCAAGTTAAGACTTCCAAGAACACTAAATAGTGTATAACGGTCTATTTTGATGCCTTGGGAATGCTCAATTCTATGCCTGGACAAGTTTTTCACGTTTCGTGCAATTTTGAACTTAACTTGGTCTATTGGCTTCTTTACCTAACGAAACATTTCCCAAAAGCTAAACTAGCAAGTTAACTTCTAAGAACACAAATAGAGTATAACTGTCTATTTTGATGCTTAGGAATGCTCAATTCTACGCATACAAGTTTTTCATATTTCGTGCAATTTTGAACTTAACTTGGTCTATTGGCTTCTTTACCAAACGAAACATTGCCCAAAAGCTGAACTAGCAAGTTAATACTTCTAAGAACACTAAATAGAGTGTAACTGTCTATTTTGATGCTTAGGAATGCTCAATTCTATGCACACAATTTTTCACGTTTCGTGCAATTTTGAACTTAACTTGGCCTATTTACTTCTTTACCTAACGAAACGTTGTCCAAAAGATAAACTAGCAAGTTAAGACTTCCAAGAACACTAAATAGTGTATAACGGTCTATTTTGATGCCTTGGGAATGCTCAATTCTATGCCTGGACAAGTTTTTCACGTTTCGTGCATTTTGAACTTAACTTGGTCTATTGGCTTCTTTACCTAACGAAACATTGCCCAAAAGCTAAACTAGCAAGTTAAGACTTCTAAGAACACAAATAGAGTATAACGTCTATTTTGATGCTTAGGAATGCTCAATTCTACGCATAGACAAGTTTTTCACGTTTTCGTGCAATTTTGAACTTAACTTGGTCTATTGGCTTCTTACCTAACGAAACTTGCCCAAAAGCTAAACTAGCAAGTTAAGACTTCTAGAACACTAAATAGAGTATAACGGTCTATTTGATGCCTTAGGAATGCTCAATTCTATGCATGACAAGTTTTTCACGTTTCGTGCAATTTTGAACTTAACTTGGTCTATTGACTTCTTTACCTAACGAAACATTGCCCAAAAGCTAAACTAGCAAGTTAAGACTTCAAGAACACTAAATAGACTGTAACTCTATTTTGATGCCTTAGGAATGCTCAATTCTATGCATGGACAAGTTTTTCACGTTTCGTGCAATTTTGAACTTAACTTGGTCTATTGTCTTCTTTACCTAACGAAACATTGCCCAAAAGCTAACTTCAAGTTAAGACTTCTAAGAACACTAAATAGAGTGTAACGGTCTATTTTGATGCCTTAGGAATGCTCAATTCTATGCACAGACAAGTTTTTCACGTTTCGTGCAATTTTGAACTTAACTTGGTCTATTGTCTTCTTTACCTAACGAAACGATGTCGAAAAGCTAAACTAGCAAGTTCAAACTTCGAAAATAGAGTATAACGGTCTATTTTTATGCCTTAGGAATGCTCAATTCTATGCATAGCAAGTTTTTCACATTTCTGCAATTTTGAACTTAACTTGGTCTATTGGCTTCTTTACCTAACGAAACGTTGTCAAAAGCTAAACTAGCAAGTTAAGACTTCTAAGAACACTAAATAGAAAATAACGGTCTATTTTCACGCCTTAGGATGCTCAATTCTATGCATGGACAAGTTTTCACGTTTCGTGCAATTTTTAGCTTAACTCGGTCTATTGGCTTCTTTACCTACGAAACGTTGTCGAAAAGCTAAACTAGCAAGTTAAGTCTTCTAAGAACACAAAATAGTGTATAACGGTCGATTTTGATGCCTTAGGAATGCTCAGTTCTATGCGTGGATAAGTTTTTCATGTTTCGTGCAATTTTGAACTTAACTTGGTCTATTGCTTCTTTACCTAACGAAACGTTGCCCAAAAGCTAAACTAGAAGTTAAGACTTCTAGAACACTAAATAGAGAATAACGGTCTATTTTGATGCCTTAGGAATGCTCAATTCTATGCATCACAAGTTTTTCACGTTTCGTGCAATTTTGAACTTAACTTGGTCTATTGACTTCTTTACCTAACGAAACATTTCCCAAAAGCTAAAGTATCAAGTTAAGACTTCTAAGAACACTAAATAGACTGTAACTGTCTATTTTGATGCCTTAGGAATGCTCAATTCTATGCATGGACAAGTTTTCACGTTTCGTGCAATTTTGAACTTAACTTGGTCTATTGGCTTCTTTACCTAACGAAACATTGCCCAAAAGCTAACTTGCAAGTTAAGACTTCTAAGAACACTAAATAGAGTGTAACTGTCTATTTTGATGGCTTAGGAATGCTCAATTCTATGCACAGACAATTTTTCACGTTTCGTGCAATTTTGAACTTAACTTGGCTATTTACTTCTTTACCTAACGAAACGTTGTCCAAAAGATAAACTAGCAAGTTAAGACTTCCAAGAACACTAAATAGTGTATAACGGTCTATTTTGATGCCTTGGAATGCTCAATTCTATGCCTGGACAAGTTTTTCACGTTTCGTGCAATTTTGAACTTAACTTGGTCTATTGGCTTCTTTACCTAACGAAACATTTCCCAAAAGCTAAACTAGCAAGTTAAGACTTCTAAGAACACAAATAGAGTATAACTGTCTATTTTGATGCTTAGGAATGCTCAATTCTATGCATAGACAAGTTTTTCATTTTCGTGCAATTTTGAACTTAACTTGGTCTATTGGCTTCTTTACCTAACGAAACATTGCCCAAAAGCTAACTTGCAAGTTAATACTTCTAAGAACACTAAATAGAGTGTATAACTGTCTATTTTGATGCTTAGGAATGCTCAATTCTATGCACAGACAATTTTTCACATTTCGACAATTTTGAACTTAACTTGGCTATTTACTTCTTTACCTAACGAAACGTTGTCCAAAAGATAAACTAGCAAGTTAAGACTTCCAAAACACTAAATAGTATAACGGTCTATTTTGATGCCTTGGAATGCTCAATTCTATGCCTGGACAAGTTTTTCACGTTTCGTGCCATTTTGAACTTAACTTGGTCTATTGGCTTCTTTACCTAACGAAACATTTCCCAAAAGCTAAACTAGCAAGTTAAGACTTCTAAGAACACAAATAGAGTATAACTGTCTATTTTGATGACTTAGGAATGCTCAATTCTACGCATAGACAAGTTTTTCATATTTCGTGCAATTTTGAACTTAACTTGGTCTATTGGCTTCTTTACCAAACGAAACGTTGTCCAAAAGCTAAACTAGCAAGTTAAGACTTCTAAGAACACTAAATAGAGTATAACGGTCTATTTGATGCCTTAGGAATGCTCAATTCTATGCACGACAAGTTTTTCACGTTTCGTGCAATTTTTGCTTAACTTGGTCTATTGACTTCTTGACCTAACGAAACATTGCCCAAA